>NW_005187467.1:968271-978774 GCF_000239375.1 Pundamilia nyererei | reverse complement strand
GCAGTCTTACATATTTGTTTAGTATGTGCGTTGAAGGACATGTCCTGGTCAAAAATGACTCCAAGGTTATATACATCTTATACCATGTATAAGATGTATATAATTATTATGGATATGTGATAACAGAGACCTTTCTATTTGAAACAGTGTAATAGTTCTGCTGTTGAATTGTTTTCTGCTGACATGCTCAATGGAGCTGCTGTGTGGGAGATATTAGCGCACTCTACAGAAATAGAAATGTTCAGCGAGGGGAGGGGAGAAAAGTGGTGCAGTTGTTTAAAATGTGCAATGTAAACTTTATTTTGCATGCTCAGTTCTGTTTTTGACTGTCATATTGGTCTAAAGTCATGGCCATTTACCCACTCTCTCAATAGATTCAGTGGATTTATCAGGGCTGATAACAGTAATTATCTTAAAGAGGTGTCATGAAGTGATATGTTAACTGTTATAGTCAGTCTTACAAATACAAAGTTGCAAAGAGGATACTGAAGCTTCATCAGCTATGATCAAACCCCTTTGTTGAAACTTAGCTAATTCAAAAAATGTACAGACAAATTAAAGCCAAACTGTATCTGTTATTGATAAACATGAATAAGCTTTGAACACATAAAACTAACTTGATCTTGATCTTTTATTGCTATTTTGACTTACAGCTCTGTGGTTAGATTCATCTAGTTCTCTGTGCTGCTCCAGTACATCTGCTAGACAGGAGCACTGAGTGGTGTAGTTGAACTTACTGCTGAAGTGAAAGTGGAATTCACCACAGTTTGAGATGCACAGCTGATAAGAGTGAACTCTAGTTTCTAGCGTGTTCATAAAATTGTACTACAGCCTTAAAGAGTGCTGAATGTCACACTTGTTTTCTCAGTTCTTCGCAAAAGGAACAAAGAAAATAGTTAACTGGCACATCACAAACTATTCACCTTTTTTTAAAGAGAAAATCTAAGGTTAGGTCTACCACCAAATGATTGATTCAGTTACAAATACTCTCAATGCCAGTTGTATGCTCTTTGATTTTGAATTTAACTTAGGAAATGTCTCAGAGTTGATGTCTCTGTTTTTCTATCTGAATTCCTGTAAATGAGTAATTTACCTGTGACATCTAAACAACCTGTGATCACTATGGGCAGGCTATTTAGCCAGAATAAAAGCAAAATAAAAAAGGTGATAACCAAGCACACATTTTTCATTTAGTCTAAAATCAGATCAGGGACACTCAGCTCTTAAAAGTGGAAAAAATATGTAGTGCACATCCTTGTTCACCAACGGTTATACCCATACTGCAGGAAAACGATTACAGTATCAAAAGAATGTCACTGCCACTGTCATTGGTGAAATGAAGAGCACTGAGCAGACTCGGGTATAGGGAGACTGAAAGTAATAGCTTCAAATAGAGGTGCCGTTGTGTTACAAATGGGTGATAACAGCAGCAGGGAATACCCAGATGATCAAACATGGAAACACTGTGGCTTGTCAAGGTTCTCATTGGCTTAGAAAGTAACTGCAAGTATCTTCACAAATATCTGTAAGTGAGTCCCAGAGATGAAAATGGTTCCAGCTCAAAGCCTTTTCCAGTGGTTTCCAATTACTGACAGCAGTGATCTGGAACAAGAGGGAGATTGTGGAGGTATGAGTTTCTGGTACCTTTAAAAGGATAAGGCAGATCTGACATTGAACTGTAGTAGTTGAAACACAATGTTTGTCTTGATAGGGGGTCCTCGGTTATTATGAACTGCATTTTTGGTTCATTTTTAGCTTTGTGAATCTTACTTTACTCAAATGATGTGGCTGTTTCAATTGGCACACAGATCCTGTGGCATTCAGAGTTGAGGTCTGTAGCTAAACACTTCTTTCTGATATTCTTGTTGTGCTGCATTATGCTGACATATTTATTATCAACTAGGAGTATAGGATTTTGCTGCATGCTTCTATTCAAAGAATATCCACAAGGTTTACCCTTTAGCTAATGTATTAAAAATGAAATGAAATGTACAAAATCGTGCATGTTGTGAAATATTGTGGCTGCAAGGCAATGGCTACTGTTGGCTCTACATGATGTAGGCGTATTTGCCTATTTATTAGTGATCAAGAAAAGACCTCATGACCTGAGCCACAGAGGCAGACTACCTCTGGGAGACCTCACAACCGAAAGGTCAGGCTAAGGTTTATTTAAAAAATACCAAAAAATACAGAATTAGAGTTCTGGAACAAAGTGCTGTAGACTGATGAGATAAAATCTAAAGCAAGAATATCTCACGATAGCTTGAGCTTAAAAGCTGCCAGTAGAACTGGCACACTAGCATTTTCAATTCACTGCTGATCAAGGAAATGGGATGCATGCAGGAGTATATAAGAGCTTTGGATGTGCACAGATTCCAGAAACTCTCTGATAACATTATATTATTAGGGAGTTTTTTTTTTCCTGTTTTTAGAGTGACCAAAGATTGTTTTAGGGTAAAGAGGTGGAATGTCATTGATTAAAGTGGCTGCTGTGACTGGGAGAAAATTTTTAAGCATGTACTGTTTATGCTTTAAACATTTAGGGCATTGGCTGTAAAGAGTTTGCAGATTATATAATGGTTTTTCCACATTTTGGACAAAGCGATCCGTCTCCCACTTCTTTGAATGTTGATTTAAATATGCTTAAATTAAAGGTTAGATTTGGTACTTAATATCTATCATTTTAATTCAGTTAGAATGGCTGTAGCACATACCCTGAAGAAAGAAAGAAAGAAAGAAAGAAAAGCAATCATTCAAATACTTGCAGTTGAGGCTCTGGATTTAAACGTCTGTTATACTTCTGCATTTTTTTCTGAAGTTAAATCCTTTAGGCAGAAAGGTTACTTTCTTAGATGAGGGAAATCTGTGAGAAGTAAAGACTTGATTGCTGAGCTGAGAGAAGTTTCATTTTTAGCCACTTGAGAGAGCTCTTGCTGCTTTTATTTCAGCTGGGCCTCCTGCTCTCCTTCCACCAAGTCAGCACACATAGCTTGATCCTGCAGGACTCCCATTTTCCACAGGGTAATACAAGTTAAAGAGTAAGGGCTGGGCTATCATGTCCACGGTCACTCAGTAAGAAGTAGATTTTCTGCAGACCCATGGTGTGTTCCCCATGGTCTCCCTTATAGTGCAAAAGCAGAAAGGCAATTGTGTGCGGATTATCGGTCTCCTATTACCACAAATGTCATTGCATCAGCACCACTTAGCCTGATTATGTCAATAGAGAAACACATTGACAGTATTAACAGACAGAGGGTGGTGGTGTCTTTGGCATAGACCAACAGGGAAATTGCCAGATAATCTAAAAGCATTGACCAACAGTGGCAGCACTGCGGTAAAATCCACACATAAACAGCAGTGAGAGCATTCTTTGTATTTCTTCTGAGCAGTTGCAAGGACAATAGATTAAATCTGACTGTAAAAGCAGAGAATAAATAATGGAGCAGCATTAACTGGTGCGCTAACAGGGAATTAAAGCGAATGCTCATTAATTGTTAGTAAAATGGAAATTTCCACCACCAGTGAGATTTTGTTTTTTACAAGATATCCACTGAGTTTAGCTGAGCAGCTAAATACAGATGATTAAAATTTTGTAAGAAATGTTTCTTTTCTTCTGCTTCTTTCATTTTTAATGTCTGATAGAGAAATTGACTTGGATAACCTAATAACTGTGAGAGGCTTTAGCTTTGCTCCACTACTGTCTGTAAATCTGACATCAAAGCTTGTGCTCATAATCCTTCTGCCCTATGGAGGTAAACAGGGGCCTCTGTGTCGATACCTGGCCTGTTATGATGACGAAGGACTGTTGCGTGCTGTGCAGGGGCATTCTGAGCTGGATTAAAACAAAATAATCTGCTCTGCGGAGAGTTAGGGAATAAATGCAGTGGTATTTATTGTGTTAGGTAAATAAACAATGTACGGGGAAATCTTTGCTAACATTGTCTGTGCTGCAGCTCAATATGTACTACATCGTCTTGTCTCAGACTTGCAGGGAAAATATTATCCATTATTTCTAAATCCTGTATGCTTAATTTAAAGCTAAAAATGGATGGCTACCCAATTTAGCCACCACCTTTGTCATTTTTTTTAAATTTGTAAATTGCACAAAATGCTGAACACCAATATGAAAACACTTCACAGCTTAAAGCCCTTTTGTTGAACATTGTAATGGGTTGTCCATGTTCTCAATCAAGTTATCCACTCTTCTTTGTGTACTCTATGACCTTTTGTGAATTTGTAAACAAGCTCCAATAAACATGCTCCGATGTGGAAATTCCTTCTGTTTGCCTCATGTTTCAGCCAGGCTCAATGTGGAAACACTGTCAGGCGCCACTGATGTCTCCCACAACGTGTGAAACGTGCTGCATGTTGGGGAATCCATATTCAAGCTCATTATAATTTATTACCAGCTCATATTGATGTTGTGGTTTGGTTTTTCTATTCAAAGAGGCTACTCACAGTGCTCTAGTTTCAAAACTTTCAAACCCCAAACTGATGAATCCAAAGACTTGTGTGTTAGATTAAATGGTGATTTCTAAATATGCTGAAGATGTGGATGAAGTGTCAACTTGTCCAGGTTGTAACCTGCGTCATGGCCACTGACAGCTAGGATAAGCTTAAGCATTCTTGCAAAGCAAGTTGGATAAGCTGTTAAGAATGTGGATGGATAAGGAAATGGATAAAATAGTATGACCCTGATGGCTCTTTGTGTGATTGTGCGACTATATGATGTGACTCCTCGCCTTGAAAAGCAACCATAGACTGTGTCTCTCTACCATCAGGGTGATTATAAGACAAGAAACCATTTGCATGTTTAGATTTAAATATTGCAATGCTGTATTTCATAAGCAAATGTCAATGGACTCGTGGACATATATTTATTCTCTGACTGACGTGTGATGCAGACAGATCTTTACTGTATTTGCTGCAACTTGACAAAAATGGCACACAATAGTAATTTTAAATGCTAATTTTAATCCTTAAACATATGCATTAGTTAGCCAGGTTCTTGTTAACATCATCTCCACTATGCAAATTAATATATTTGGAACTGTCATTGCACTGCTTCCATCAGGCTGAGATGCATTACATTTACCATCCAAGTCATTCTTGTATGAGATGTCATTTATAAATGGGTTAGTAAAAACATTAAAACCCCAAACTGATGAAGTGAACATTGATCACCTTGTTGTAGTGTGCTGTAACAATCTTGGGGCCTGACACTTATATGAATGTACTTTGAAATGGAACAGCTACCTGAAAGTTGTTGTAGTCCAAGCACACTGCTTTATGTCCCTCCAGAATACTTGCTTCCTCAACTAGCAACACGTCCCATCACACTACAAAACTGGAACACGACAAAGAGCTCAAGGCAGCGATCGAACTCTCCAGATCCTGCAGATCATGGGCATTCAAAGACTGCTGTAACAAGTGTGATATCCCCACAATCCACAGAAGTTGCCTTCTGAATAATGCTGTCTGTCACACACCACAAGACATCATTTGAAGTCACATATCTATACACAAACAGGTCGGAGATGTTTTGACGGTATACAGGGGTGGTTTTAATACTGTGGCTCATTAGCGTATATCACACGTTCGACTTTTAAACTGCCAGGCCTAATTCATTATTGACTGTAAAATAGGCAGAGTATATATTTTTAAATGTTAGAATTGACATTGTAATATAATGTTGGACAAGACATACACTGACTAAGAACCATCATGGTTTGTGTTTTGAATGCAACTCTATCTTTTGAGTTTTAAAACAAAATTAGATTCACGTGGGCATACACATTCCCTCATGCTTCCAACCAACCAACTATGATTAAAATCATGATTGCATCAACTGAGGCACAGAGGAAAAACTAAATCCAAATAGCAATTTTAGGATTCGGGATATCTGGACATGTAACTGTAATGTTTTCCCAAAGTAAAGTGGTGGAGCGTGGCCGGAACTGTCATAACGAACCAAGGATGATTTATGGTTTTTACTAGGGGGAAATACAGTGGGATTTAAGAGGAACAGGTTGCTTTGTTAGAGAGGTGATGTGTACACCTCAGCTGTTGATATAAAACAACACACTGAAACTTTAGGACAGAACTAAAACTAGTGAGGTGAGCCATTCCAACAGATTTCCCCAGGCTAATGTACATTTCAACCCTTCTGGGATTGTTTTGCAGATGTTGAGTGAAATTTGATCTCGGTTTGGAGTCATAGTGCATGCGCACAGATGTGTGTCTTTAAGGTGAAATTTAACACATCTGAACGCATGCACTTGAATTAATACAGTGTTAGCATGCAATTTAAAAGTGTAATCTATCTATATTTAGAATATAGAAGGGACATTAAAAAACAAAGAACATGAGTGGAAGCTTTTGTCACTAAATAATTAACTTTATTGAGAGACAAACATACCAGTGCTTAATGATGTATTCAATTTTATTTCTATTGATGTCTAATGTTAGATTAGTGCACAGAGCTCTGTTGTACGTGCTAGTACAAAAGAGCAAATACATGCACTAGTATGTGCTAGTGCATGTATTTGCAAATCATAAGTCAAATTATTCCAATGGATGTATGAATATAAATAAAGTTAAAACAACCAATCAGTATCCACTCATCCATCCATCTATCCAAATTCCTGGTTACAAGGTTTTAGATTACAATATTTTAGAACATTTCAGGCTTTTGTACAAATCACCAAAATACAACATTGTGTGACTAAGTCAGGGAACTAGAAGTACAGCCATTTGAGATACTGAGTCATAGAGGTCAAAGGTCCACTGCCAATAATGCTAAGGAAGGGATAGTTTAACTACTTACCTTGGAAATCGGTAATGCAGTACCAGATGCATTGCAGTCTGCTGTTTTGGTTGCTTAAAAATGGTTTCCACTGAGGTTCACTAAGTAATATTGGCTTCTTCTTTTCAAACCAAGGTATGTAGCTCAAAGGGAAGTGAGGAAATTCATCCACTGGGAGCGAGGGAAACGCCACCTTTTGTTCCAAAAGTCCAAGCCCTGTTTAAATCAGTGACAAAAACAATACCCAAACCACTCTGCTTCTTCTTAGAGAGACAGAGAAGTGTGTTAAGTGTGTTAAGCTCTGTAGCTGCATTTTCTTTGGCAACAATAAACCTTGATAAGTTGGTAACATCAATTCCAGCTGATGCATGTGAGTCTGATATCTGCAGGGAATTAAACACTATATCATAGTTAGAGGCAGTGTCTCAAAGAGGAATATCATTACAGTTTGTCCATGAAAAATATAAATGATAGATGAACACATAATCCACAAATTCACTTCTAGTCTCAAAATTTGGCAACAAAGATGCTTTATCTTTATTTCCTTTTGTACTATAATATTTTCAGTATATTTGGGGTGTATTCTCTTTTATACTGTGTTTGCGTTTCTTTCTTTTTTCATATTACACATTAATGATACAATATCAACTGCATTTGTGAAGAAAATTACATTTTGCTATTAAATGTATTCCTCTACAAAACAGGTATTATGCTCGCTCCACCGCATTGACAATGAACACATATAACACTATTCAATCAGTGTTACTCCTCTGCTCATCTGACAGCTCTGTCTGGGTTTATAAACATGAGTAAGAGTTTTTCACTGCACTTGCTGACATTTTGATTGGTGCTGAGGGTTTCTTTAGCAGGAAGAGTAATAGTCGGTGGTTCTGACTGTGGAACAGTGAAATAAACAGTGTTATATTAAACAGTTACATCACAATTAGATATTCTGTCAGTTCATGAATTTGGTAACAGTGCAGATACTTATACAGGTGCTTATTTTGAAAAAGCAAAAGATAGAAATATTCTGAAAGATCTAATCTAAGGGGCAATGCACCTTTAAGAATCAAAACACGTAAGCAGAAGCTTCTGTCATTCCTAAATTACTGTAATTGAGTAACAACAGAACGAGATTGCTGGAAGATGTATGCAAGCAAATATTTTCTGTTGCTGTCTAAGGTAAGATTGGTGATACTGAATATTGCAGTTTGATTCCAGTGTTTATCTACAATGTATTACATTGTACCTTTAACATCAGAGGCAGAAAATAAATACAAAACGCTCCTCCACTTGCAGTTTTCCCTGGAAAGCACACATCATCCTACCATCACATTTCTCATGCATTTTTTAGAGTCAACTGTTCTCATGCCAGGATGCACTTGAGAAGGTCTAGTTGATCTTTGTAAGGTGCCATCTGCATGTCTTTAAAGTACCCTTTTAGAAAGTTAAACAGGCACATGAATATCCCTGGAGATTATTTACCTGAATTGCATAGAAAATAAGATTTTTATGGTGGAGTAGACATTACAGTTTAGCCACAAAGTAGAATGGATAGCCTTGGTCCAAAGCTTATTTAACACTTGATGTCATGCGGCTACACCATTTGTGCAGGCGGGATAACTCATTTGGAAAATGAAAAGTCCCTTGGAATGATGTGTGAGATCTAATCGGGCGCAATATTGTATGGTTTGTAGATTACTTCTTGTCAGCCAGTTCACCGGGTGCAAAAACGGTTAGTTAATGTGTCAGGCTGGATTGTTTGAAAAACTGGGCATAGCTGTATAGAACTCAGAGAAACATTTCATTTCAAAGCAATATTGTTCAATCTATGTTATCCTCAGAAAGCTTGCAATAAATACACAATATACATAAAAGTAGTAACTGTGAAATAGATCATATTCATTGCTATTTCCCACCAAGACTACTCAGTTCTATGGAAAGCCTTAACAAGCCTGTGTGCTGATGCAGTTATGCATATTGACCAAAGGATGGAGCCCAAAGACAGAGCTTCCTGGGCCTGCTGCTGGTCACTTGAAGGGATACAGTCTGTGAGGTTCATGCACGGAGACTGAATAAAACATGATGCCTCTCTTACACCTTCAGCAATACAACAGCACTGAGCCTTCATTTCATCACCGTCTAGCTGAAGCTGCGTTTGATTTCTTTTTTCCACATTAGAGTATTCCAAGGGCTTATCACTCAGAGCAAGATCTCAGGTTTTATTGTGGTAATTGAAAGCTCCAAGGTAGTTTCCATTATTATAAGTCAACAAGGTATTAATAGAAACAAAAAAGGAAAAGCATTAAGGGCAAATTTGCTGGTCTCTTCTTTAGTGACTCATAACAGTTGTATCTGGAGGCTGCACTGTTTTCATCTGGCGTAGGTCTTTTTGGAGCTGTCCGCCCACTTGCAGTTCCTATGTAAATACAGTTGTTTGTTATGAGCTATAGTTCTTGCTGCAGGTTTGAGGCACTGACCTCAGTCCAAATCTAATTAATCAACAGAGCAGTGCCACGTCCCACACCATTAACCTTTTTTAGGAGTGAGACAATCATAAAAGGCACAAGCCAGACCTGTGAGATAAAGCCCAGTGATTTTATAAACTCAGCCTCTGCTGCTACTGTTGGTTCAACTGTTACATCAGAGTAAGTTTCCAGCAAGCAACTTGTCCTGTTTAGGCTGTTTTTGTTTTACTTTGGAGACTGTACTCTCAAAAGTAGTTTGCTTAAATAGTCATAAACAAAATTTTTTTTTGTGTCTTGTTTAGTTAACAGTTAAACAAAACACAAAAAAATGGTGTTATGTGGGCAGCAGCACAGTGGTGCAGTGGTTAGCCACGTTGCCTCACAGCAGGAGGGTCCTTGTCCCTGCATGGGTTTTCTCCAGGCACTCCAGCTTCTTCCAATCTGTTTTCTAATAGATTGGCAAACTGTCGAAGGTGTACCTCCACCTCTGTTGCTATGACAACAGGGACAGTCTCCAAGGATTTTAAATTGTTTACAAAAGATGTTTCGAATGGATGTTATATATCAGTATATTATGCTTTACTTAACATTAAAATCTATTTTTTTAATGTATGTCACAAGGTAGTCTGAGCAATAATTCATGATCAGTGTATAAAATGCTCCAGCATGTTCCCTTAAAGCATGATGCAAGCTTTAAGGGACAGAACAGAACTGTTGATTTATTTTAACTGTGATTTTTTTTTCTAACCCTAATCATTTAGTTTTGGTTGCCAAACCACAAACTTTTCTCAACATTTATCAAGTCATTTGGTGTGACTTGCCACATTAGCAGAATACTTGCATAAGTCATTTTTAAACACAATCACAAACTATTTTGTCATTTAGGCATGACTGAGGGCAATGCTGAAGATGATTTAACTTTCATGTAATTAGGTGCACATCTTCAACCCTTTAATCTGCCAACAAGCAGCTCCAGAAGTTGCACTGGATACTTTTTGTCTTTCACCTAGGCATTACTTATGCAGGAGAGGAGGACATTTCCTTATTTAGTTTCCAATCTTCTTTTAAATTCAAACTGTAGTCCTTCCAGTCACAAGTCTGTTTTTCAAAGGTCAGCGAATCTCCAGGATAAATAACCATCTGTTTCACAGTTGTCTTGTGTACTCTGTTTGGAGATGTGAAAATAGAGAAAATACAACTTGCCATGTGCACAGCAGACTAAAAAAAAAA
>NW_005187467.1:952640-968251 GCF_000239375.1 Pundamilia nyererei | reverse complement strand
GGGGAGGTACACTGTCAAGTGCAAGAAAAAAAAGAAGAAGAAAGAAGAAACTGAAAATCAGCCAAGCATCACCTTGTGCTCTACTTCGTATTTTTTAAAATAAAAAAGCTACTCACTGTTTTCCATATTTGGCAGTGTGTGGTAACTGATTATTTAAATTGTCTTTACTAATAGTAAATCATATATTGCACATCAAAGTTTACTTAAGGAACAGAATGTGTAAGCACATAGTTATTATTACTACTGAGTACTTTCAGAAATGAATCACACAGCAATGCTAAAACATAATATTCTGAAGTTATTTAATAAAGAAAGGGATAGTTTTATATTTCTGAATTTCAAGCTGATACTTTTTCTTCATTAAATTCTTGTCATTTTGCTTTTTATCTGTAATGGAAGTCAATGCTTATGCAGCAGACCTGATTCAAATTAGGTTTCCAACAATGAAAATCCATCGTCTGATTCTCTTTCAGACTTCTCAGAGCTTGACTGCAAATACCACCATTCTAGCAGTAATCTGTAAAAGGGAAATTTAGGTGGACCTATCTGGGAGACCTTTGGATGCAGTACTTTTGCAAAAATAGACTTATGTACATAATTAAGTTACATTAAGTTACATTTTAGTATTGGCATAATTAACTTAAGGCTCCTGATGATGGCAAAGTGTTGAAACACTAATGAAGGACCACTTGGATTTAGCAGAAACAACTTCTGCAACATACGTACAGACACACATTTAAAAACAATTAACAATGTTAATGGGCATAGCAGCAAGTGACCCTGCAATAAGAGCCAGAGGACTACGGTTGCAGAAAAAGCAACATAAAAGTTAGAGGACTATGTACAATAAATCAGAGAAGGTGAGGCATCAAGGACAACAAATGTAAATGTGATGACTGCTCAGGACTATTGGAATTATTTCCCTGTAGTCAAACGCAGCCAGTTCTCTTTCATAGAAAGTGTGAGGAAAGTTCAATCTCTGTGCCACCACTGATGCTACATTGCCAGGTTTTATCTGACCAACAGGTCAGCTTGCAGTTTTTCATTTATTGTGGCTTGGGCCTTTGCGACTCCATTAACTTTGGAATTCTATCACTGTAGCTTATCTGTACATTATTTTGTAATTATGATAATGAGTAGTTTTTTTCATCATTTCCACTGCTGTGGAAAACTAGCTTCTGGCTGGTCGATTAGAGACTGAATTAGCACACATATTAATAAAAATGAGGGTCGTACTGTAGGAGAGAATGGTCTGTGTCATGTCGCTTTAGGTATTTAGGTAGGTATCCCCTTTGTCAAAAAGTGTTTTTTGAGTGATTTTACTTACTCTAAATCAACCCTCTTTAACAAACCTTAGACTGGGTGTCCTTGAGATGCAAGTAGCTTGACTCACTTGTAGCAGGACTTTTGTCACACACAAAACCATAAAAAAGGACAAACAAGCATATATGGTAACATTTCCTGACATGATGCAATGAGCAGAATTTTGAAGTTGTTAAGAAAAGAAACATCTACTAGTCAGCCCCCGAGAGGCTTTTTACTCAGGCGTTATTTCAGTTTGTTGGTGGTATCCTTGGTGAGATAAGATGAGATAATCTCTGATTGTGCCCTTCTCAGCTGAGTGGCAGGTTTCATCTGCGTGGGATGCCACCTAATGTGACAGGAGGTGACACCCTGGAACTAATTTATTCTGCTCTTAAGAGAAATTCCATTTCTCATCTGTCTGTGACACATGCAGCAGTACATATCATGTAGTTAGCAAATTATAGAGACGTCTCATTGGCTGACCAGTGTGAGAAATTAAGTGCTCCTCTGCATGTGCTGAATCCACCTTGGCGCTGTAGAAATTATTTTAGTGTAACAAAAATCTGAAAGTGATACTTTGAATAAAGTATGAGGTAGTCAGCTCATGCCCCGCAAACAGGGGCTGATGGCAAAACAGGTAAGCACATGATGTATGTCACTTTAATAAATGTATCAGACTGTGGAATCAATTATAATTGATCCCCCATTTATGAAACTTGGCAGGGACATTTATTAAACATCTGAGGGTTTGGGGTTTGATTAAATGGGCTGAGTGGCTGGGTCTGGTTGTTTTCATGTCAAAACAGCACTTAGTTGTAAAGTGCTTTAATAGTGTGTCAGATAACATTTACTTGCTGGTTGTATATTGTCATTTGTGGACAGGTGTTGGCTCCGTGAAGGGTGTAAAGCAGTAACTTTGCCTCACATTAAAATGTGTAATAGCTAGGATTGTAAACAACACAAAACACGTCGTTTTCACAGGGAGGGTTCTAAAACTGTGACATGCTTGTGTGTTTTGGGTTTTTTTGCTTACTTTTATTGTAATGGAGACGCAGGGTTCCTATATTTTTCTCATTCATTGATGATTGATGGAGTGATCCTGAAAGCTAAATATGTAAGGCCCAACATTTTATTAGGGCTATTCTTTATTGTTTATTTTGAGAGTATTATTTAAGTGGCAGTTTTTGGAAGGTAAAAATAGCAGAGAGGACGACTGTCAGAAAGAAAACCTCAATCAGAATTGTTCACAACTTGCAATTACTTGTCTTGTAGACTGTAATACTGGGTTTCATATAGTAGTTTACTAAAAGTGTGTGTTGATATAGATATTAGCTGTTCTCACCTTTCTTCTCAGCAGGACATGAAGCAAAGGAGTGAAATTAGCTCAGTCAGCTGCTTGGGCCAATCCAAAATGGCAAGTTAGGGTAGTGTTGTCATGGTATCTCTAAAATGTGCAATTGATTTATTTACAGGATTTTTATATGTATATAAATATTGTTCTTTGTCTTATATTTTAGTTTGATTCTCGTTTATGAGGATATTTAGCTTTTTACTCGGTTTTGTTAACCCCCCAGATTTATGCCCTCCAGTTGCATTCAGAGTGTTGATGTTTGTGAAATCCTGTCCAAACAGAAAGACTGTTTCAATCTCATTCCTCTTTGTTTGAATCTGAAGCTACTGTTTGCCAAACTGACACTTATCAGTTGGCCATGAGTATCTCTGTGTCTTTGCAGATGGTCATATTTCTCTCTTATTGTTTGCCTTCCGTCTTAGGACAAGAAGATTGTTGTAGCTTTACTATTTTTGTGTTATTTTAAGTTTTGGTTTTGTAATATTTTTCATTCAGCTTTAGTTTTTCGGTTTGTTTGTGTTTCCTGTGTGGTACAGTCATTTCACGTTCTACTTATAGTCTCACCTTTTTCTTATATTTAAACTTGCCCTTCTTTTTAGTCCCCGTTTGCCTTTAATGTAACATGCTGCTCAGTTAGGTTTACTCAGTCTCACTGGTTTGCCTTTACATGTGCCCTTTTAGGACCAAATTGTCTGGTTGATGAGTCATGCACCAATAAGATTACTTTTATGTAAAAGCACCTTTTTTTTTTTGCTTTGTTTCCATGTTAAAAAGAGGGCGAGAATTGCCTCGGTATAAGAAGCAAATAAATTCTAATAGTGACCAGGAGAAAATCACGACACGCGGGCTGGTAATAGGGAACACTACACTACTTTTTTTTTTTCAAAGCAACCTAGTGGACCGGGATTGTGATTCTTGCCTGCAGTCCATGGCCCAAGTAGATCCCCTAGGCACCCTCACGCTCACTGTTTGATAATGAAATTTACATCACAGCGACCCAAGTGGACCCTAGCAGACTCACAGACACAGAAAGTATAAAATCCATTGAAGTCTTCTGGCTAGGGCCTAGGAGTGCAACTCTCAATCTCTTCCTCTAGTCCTAGGTGCATCCATCAGGCTGGCGACCTCATAAATGCACAGTAAGCTTTTTCTCCTTAGACTTCTCTATCACACAGGTTCATACAGGAAGTTCCCAGTCCAGTCCTTTGTTAAAAACGTCCCAAAAGTGGATTAATATTTCAATGGAAAAACAGATTATTAAAAAAAAATAGAAGCAGCCAGATTTTCTCTGTACAGCTAAGGACTTCAAACAGCACCAAGCAGTATATTCAAAAATTCGCCTTGTAATTTTACTTTGGCTTTTACTCGGTGGTAAAGTTCTGGCAAAAAAAATGTATGGCTACGCAAGCACTTCAGAAATACTTGGTTGGATTTTAGGTAATTGGTTACATTTAGATAACCTACTAAAAGTTGGAGGCAGATTTACTAAATGGGGTAAAATAACATGTGACCACAATCCTCCACTAGCATTCATAGGTATTTTATGGGGGATTTACAAAGGTTGCACAGTTTTCTAAACACAGAAGCAGTCTCATTTTATGATGCCTTTGTATACACCCCCTCAATGTTTCTTGTAACTTGCACATGGTGCACCTTTGTGGTCTTGCTAGCTAATTTTGCTGTGGAGGCAGCTGTACAATGACAATAAATAAAGTTCTAAGTTCTTAATATCTAATATCTATATTAAATAAACAAAGCACGTTTTTTTTGTATTAAATATGTGATGTGGAGTGAGCAGTGTCTGTATTCATCACATTCTGGACTATCATGCCACAGTAAAAAAATACTTTATTACATATTAGATATTCTATTTTAAAAATGGAGTTAAATATTTGATAAGTCAGTGTTTTTATAGGCACATGACTGCACATGCCTACAAAGGTGGCATTTTAGATATTCAAGTTAACAGTCTTTAGTCAGCCAATCAAAAATAACATTAACACAGCAAATGAGCCAAAATGGGAGTGTAGCAGCCAGTGGTAGATTACTTTGTAGGAAACATTATTTATTTGAGATTATCTGAGATTAAATCCCAGACTGGATCAAACGTATTTCCTGTACTTAAACTTAAAATATTACAGTCAAGATAAGCAATGACTTAGCTTTTAGTGACATTAGATTTGCATTAGTGCATTAGATTGCATTTGGGTTGCTCTCCTTACTTTCCCCTTACGCTCTCTTACGCACACACGCATGCACACATGCGCGCACACACACACACGCACACACACACACACACACACACACACGAAACCTGCAATTCAATTTCAGTAATCAGATTTATTTTCACCATAGACCATGCTGTTTCCGCCAGAAGCTAACATTGGAACCTTTCATCAACATCTTGACACAATCACAAGTCAAATGTCTAATTTACATTTGGCCTCGTGCCACTGAGCTAATTAAAGATTTAAATTTGTTTGGATAGTGAACACAAATCAATAGTTCTTCTCTTTAGACACTTTAGTGGAGTCATCAGTTGCAAAGTTTAACACACAAGTTGGTTTAAGAAGCCGTTGCAGTGACTTAACTTGTGCCATTTGAAAATTGCTTCCCTGCTTCCTCTGATTCATCTGATTTCCTGGTTGCACAAGCATCGTGCATAATGCAGTAATGATGAGTTAAATCTAGTGTCTTGCATTTTGTTAGAGAAGGAAATGTCAGATGTAAAATCTCACAACTTAAAGTCATGAATTTAGGTGGAATTGGTCTTTTATTAATTCACTGATCATTTATTCACGTTGTGCTCTTCAATTCCTGTTTAATACGTAATATTTTATTTTGTAGCAGTCATTGCAATGGTGAAGAGTGCTGTAAAGGTCCTGTAAATGACAAATAACCATGTTTAAGATGATGTGAAGTGTCTGCCCAGGCACTTCACATCATCTCTTGAAATCCCCTCAAAGTCTATGAAGGTCTTTGGAAGAGTTGAGAAATAGGATAGAGTTTTATAGACTTATAATGAACAACTCTCCCTGTCCTCTTAGAAGCAGGGAAAGTCTGCCTGTTGCCCTGTCTGGCCTTTTTGCCTTTTTGCCCGTGTTGATCGCAGTGAAGCACCTGAAAACCCTAGCAGACTGAGATTAGAGAAAGGATAGAAATAAAGTTGCTGCTTGGTGAAGTGGTCATGAACTCGAGGTTTGAGATGTGCATGATGAATGTAAAAGTAAGCGAGACTGAAGAACACCATTGGTTCACTGGAATACAGATAACCTGAAAAGTTCAAGTAACATGCAATATATCAGATTCCAATTCAGTGAATATATGCCAAGCATCATTAGGTGAGGAGTGAGGGGTAGAGTAGTCCTCTGGAGATCAGGCATTGTGGCAGATAATCGTGGGGTGCAGGCTTTTAAACTGTAGTGAGTCTATATATTTTTTAAGATGGCAATATTTTATTGCAATATTAAAAAGAACATGCAAAAGTGCTTCAGGTGTTCAAAGTAGTGGATTCAACTGATGGTTTGACCATAAAGCACAGGATTCAGACAGCTAATCCTTGAAAGGAAGGCCCAGAGTTCACATGTCTAGTTTTCTATTGTGTAATAGTGGGACCTTTCATTCACTATCACCCAAAATGCAGCACTATACTACTAATACTATTTTAGAATTTTATGGGAAATGATGATTCATTTTCTATAATAATGTGGAAAATTTTGATGGCATACATTAAAATGACACTATGATGCATCGCCTCCATTTGTCTGAAGGTCTTCCATGATGAGCTACAGATATATTTCCTGGTAAATTAATGTCAAGTATGTGTCCAGCAGTTATGTGGATGCCGTTAGATTTCATATTGTGGCACTTTCACCTGAGAATTGTCTCACTTCAGCTCTGCTCTCAGAGCATTCGTTTAAGATAGCTTCCCGAGCATGCTGACCTATTTGTAACATCTCTGCACTGCATTCTTAACAACTACAGTGTGAGTGAATCAGTTTGACTTTAACAGTTGTTGCACTGATTTGGACTGTGATGTGCACATGCTTTGCACATTATTGGATATTTGCGCCAAGATTTCAAGATTTGATGCAATTAATTTGTACTTCATCATCCCAGAAAATAATAACTTCCTTCATAAAAAGAATTGGAAATCAGAACAGCTAAAAACCCTTAAAAGAAATGTCAAAAAGATCTGTAAAAGCAACGTGATGTGAGTTTAGATGTGACGATGTCCTACTATTCGGTTGTCGAAATGAATAGTGAATAATCATTTTCATCACAGAGGTTCAACTCTTCTCCTGTTTTGGGTCTTATCCATGTGGAACATTTTAGTGTACAAGGCTAATCTGATTATTCATCCATTGATGCCTGAAAGCTTGCAGGCAATGCATTTTAACTTGGAGTCAAGCAAAGTCAATTTTTACTCCATTACTTCTCCCTTCATACATATTTCTCACAGTCCTTAAAATTCATTTTAATCAAAATCTATAAAAGCTAGTTAGCATTGTGGTAATTGTGGTCATGGCCCAATAATTAGCATTTTGTGGATGCTTTGCTGGGTAGCCACAGTTTCTAGTGTGTATTATGAGTCTGCAGGTTTGACTGTTTTATTGTATCAAATGAATATTCCTTTATTCCCAGACTCTGCCCTTGGCATTCTTGCAGTCACTTTAAAAATGTTTGGCATTTTTGTCTCTAATGAGCAACTATGCTGTTAAAGCCTGATGGCATCACAGGTTTGACTCACACAAAAGTGCTTTATTTCCTGCTATGGGAGAGATTTCTTCATGATTGCAATTAATCTCTGGGCTATTTCAGGCAAAGTGAATAACAGGAAGATTCAGAAACTTGAGTTCTCCTACTGTCTGCAGAGAATTTAAAATAAACTTTCTGCGAGCTGTGTAGCATGAAATGATGGCACTGTGTAGATAAAAAAAAAAAAGAAATGTAGGAAACCTGTCTGTAGAAGCAGAATGTTCATAAATGCTACAGTTGATCAACTGGAATCCAAAAAAAGGTGAGCAAAATAAATAAATAAATATCCTGAAATACATCACTGAATTTTGATATCAAACGAAAGATTCTATGCGATTTGGAATTATCGTCTCAAGTTTTTGAAGCTATCTCTCCCTAAAAGAGCTGACAGTTCAGGGTGTTCCCAAAGTTTAATTTGTCCTGTTCATCAAGTGTTCACGCAGAAACCTACTGTCAGAAACCAGCTCAAAGAACACACTCACCTATAATAGATGACCTGAATGAATGTGAACTTTTATCTGGTGTTTTCAGGCCCCTGGTTTCAGTGGATGTACTTGGCTATTAATTATTTACGTCTTATTTAGAGCAGATTGCCCCATTTGGCTTTTGAATGAGACAATCAAACTTTAACACGCTGTTCATGAGAAAAGGCACAACAATCACGACTTCCCTTGTCTACGTCCTTGTCAGTGACTTTAGTATCATTGTTAGATCAGCCACAGTGCTTGCAGGCTATAGTTGCAAAGCAATGAGAAAAAACATCATGTTCCCTGTGCATCTTGCACTCTTGCACTTAGGAGCTGGGACGTTCATGCATTCATGACTTTCCTGTCTGATTGCTCTCTTGTGCTGCTTTCATGTTATATTTTTCAAAATTCATGATTTCTTGCAGTTCCTTGCTTTAAGGTTTGCTTTAGGGTTGCTTTAACCTAAAGTTGGTGTGAGGTGTAGGAGCCTAGGACCCCAACTCAGTAAAGGTCTTCCACATTGGTTCAATTGTCTTCTTCATTTTTCTTTTTTCTTTTTTCAGTTTACGTCATTCTGGCCATCAGCACTACCCTGCTGTCTAGCCTATTACAGTATTAGATTTGATGAGGATTTACACATGGTGCATTTACATGATGCAATTGGAGCAAGAATGAATAGTGATACTGCTTCTAATTACTAGATTAAACAACAATAATAAGAGTAATTTATTGTTGCAAGTGTGTGCGTAGATCATTTTATGTTAGATTGTTTGTCCTCCTGATAGGAGCAACATTAAGCTGTAACACTCAGGCGGGGATTCCCTTAACTGTAGGATTATGCCTTCATTTGTCAGCAGCCCTGCTCATTATACTAACCTATATAACTCTCATGAGTTATATAGGTTAGTATAATGAGACATTTCACATGAGATCTTAGGGAAAAAATGGACGAAGTGGAGTACTCTGATTCAAAGGAACAGGACAGGATCAAATAGAAAAAAAAGGTATTTTGCCTTTTCAGTAAGCCAAAGTGAAACTGCTTAAGTTTTATTTAAACAAGCAAAGGTTATGCAAAACATGTAACATCTGAAGAGGAGTACACAGCTGCCCTGGAGGTTCAGGGATGGGGGAATGGAAATGTTCAGAGAAACTCAGGTGACTAAATGTGTACTTAAGAAAATGCACGGCAGCACCAGGCAGGGTAATGTTTGCACTGACAAAGCCATTCAGGGAGATTCAGACTGTATCAGCACAGAAGAGACAGGTAGCAGGGAAACATCCAAGCACACAGTTTAACTTTTAAGGTTTAAATATTTAACAGCACATCTTGATAAAGCAACAATGAGTTTAATGTTTCAACCGTTTACTAAAGCCGCGTGCTCTCTTCAAGCTAGGATTAAGATCCACTGTTAGCCGCTCCCATATTCCAACAGTGGAAGATGCTGGGAATATCTGAAAACATCAATTTGTGAGAGAAGAACTAAACTGCAGAAATTTAATCTAAAGCCATCACCACCGGCAGTTGTAGCTAAATCCAATCCAGTATTGCAAACGTAGTTGGTTTATCTGTTAATAAACTTCTCCAAATATGTAACACAGGAACAGAAGCGAGTACAATTACTATGTTAGCCGTGGGGAAGCCATATTGTAATAATACTTCTCAGTAAGATTCACAAGACATCTCCGCTGGCTTGTCAGACTCGGATAATAATCAGATTTCTGTTGACTACTCAAATGATTGGCTAATTATTTCAGTCCAAAGTGAGAATATATATATTTTATTTGACTTAATAACATGCTTATCAGTCTAAAGCAAACTATATTTGGATGTTTCATGTAGAAAAACAGAAGGACAATTGTCAGGACAACTCCAAGGACTCCCAGTTTTATTTAAGGGTGTTGAATAAACAAGGACTCATTAGCTCTCATCAGTTAGAGGACACAGTGATATTGTGCTTAGGAAATTGTAAACTGATTGTCAATATCTTTATAATAATATAGTTGTTTTTTTTAGCCCTTCCAAACCACAAAATGACCTTCAGTGACATATTCGACTATTTCATTTCAAAATACATCACTGATATTATGTGCTTCCTTATACCTCATTAATAAAAGTGGATTATTAATCCCATTTTTGCAACATTTGTATCTCTGAAAATGACAAGCAACCCTCAGCTGAGAATTTGTTGACTCTTGCAAAGGATAAATTAGCCGTTATCTGAGACCTCTTTAACTCTGACTGCTAAACAGGTTTGTGCTGGTCCACAAAGTCTAAACCACATATGGCCAAAACATACCCCAAGCTTAAGGTAAGGTTTACAGTAATAATATAGCAAAAGTTCCCAGATGCTTCTGTGTTTTAACATTGGTCAGTCAATTTAGTTTCTCAACTAGAAGCAAACAGAGAATAATCCTTGTGATTCTGTATGAAATTAGCGTATTCTTACAGATGCAGCAACAAAACAGCTTTTTTAATCACTCGGACTATTTGAGTCTCTTCACGACACGCAGACTAAACGCTGCATTTTATTAAGCTCACATGTGATATTCTCATCTGTGCCTTCCTACAGGGTTATATAACTCAAACATCCCTGAAGCCAGTGAGATAGAAAATGTCGTCTTCAGTTCACTGAGGCATACCAGCCCCTGACAACCATTACTGTGGCCCCGTGCTTCTTCTACATTGTGAGCATGAATACATTTCAATGACTCCCACATGCTCAATCTTTCATGACAGGGATGTGTGTGAATTCTTAAGCCAGCCTCCCTACCTATAGTGCAGTAGAGCTATCAGGGTAGTAAGCTGACTGGCAGAGGAAGAGGCATTTCCTTTTTACACGCTGTCACAGCTTTCTTCACTTACAGCCTGCAAGATTGTTAAAAAGGAATAACCTATCTTTTATGAGCAAAACTGTGTCAAAACAAGCTAAGGATGAGCCCTGGCAATAATAAAATAAAGAGTTGGGGATTTGATTCAGTTTCACATTAAGAAAAGATCCTTTCAGTGATAACTAAACTTACGGGATGATTGTAATGGTCAGCTAAGAGTTAAATTTTTATGTAAAGAACAGCAGCATAAACACTAATCGTCTTGCTACACAATTGATTGCAATGCCATCCATTGCTACATGAATGTTACCATCACTAAATATGCAAGTGAGAGCGGTGGCTAATGGTGCTTGCCAATAGGGGCTTGAGTTGATATTATAACAGATTGCACTCCAGTCAGGGTCTAGCCAGTGGGAGAAAGGCACAGCTTCTTTATTCATGTAGAAAATTGCAAGCACAAAGAGGAGAGGTAAACGTCATGGATGGGAGAGAGTTGTTTACACTCTAAGGGAAATTTTACACTTCAAAGGATTGACTGTGTCTCAGTTTTGACAGTGAAAGATAAAGGTTATTTGAAATACATTTTTCCCTTTATAGTTTCCAATCCAAGAAGCCCTTATTGGTCCTGTAGTATCTCAGCCGTATATATGTATATTTTTTGGAAAGCTTATTGGAGCGCTCTTGTAAGAAATTTGCAAAATTGAACAATAGCATGTCCTCATTTGTGATGCTTAACTTTCTCTTTCATTTGTCACATCCTGCGAAACCCCACACATGCTGTGTGGCACATCAAACAGACAATGTGGATGTGTGATTCTTATTAAAAAGAATGACAAATGTGGAGAGAAGATTAGGGTCTGGGATTTACTGTTGAAAATGAAAGATGGTGCAGGAGCTGCCAAGAACAAAAGAGAACATCTAGATTTATTGAATGATATATATCTCAAAAGAAAAAAAAAAAAAGGGGGGGGGGGTAAATTTTGCTACACATTTGTATGAGGCTATCTCATCTAACTTTGGCCAGAAATCTATCTTCCATCTCTCTTTTTCAAAAGTATAAATCTAAATAAATATACGAGTGGTCATCTTCCATAAAGATGGGTTTCGCAGCAATAACTTAGCTCACAGATAAAATGTACTCTTTCAATGGTTGTGACTGAAGCCTGAAAGTGTGTACACTTTTTATGCCAACTATTTTCTCCCAAAACCCGACTGCAGCAAGCTTTTACCTGTGTGATGTGTCAAATAAGTTGTCGTTTTCCTTCTTTTGATGTGCAGTGTTTTGTCGTCTTCCTGCGAGAGCCCTTTTTGAGATCTCACTTTCAAAAAAATTTCCATCTAAGCTAACAAGATGAAAAGTGGTTTGAGGCAAAGCTAGCATAAACATCATCTGCGCTGAGATTAAAGCGCTGTTTCTATGATGAAAGTGCATGCTTAGATGTTCTGCTAATTTTCACCTGTTTCATTCTTAGCGCTGTCAGCTCCCGTTGTCAGGATTGTGTTGGTGTGGCAAATTTGAATGTCTGGATGTGATCAAGAAAGTATGGCGGAAAATACACTGTTGTTAGATGTGCTGAAATACTGAAGTACTTTTATAATGGAAACAGTGTGAGACTCACTGAATTTGACTAATTGAGTTTTATGATGGGGGGTCTTCAAGTGTGACTGTGATTTAGACGTACTATTATTGTGTTGGCCTCTATTCATCTGAATGACAAAAGTCACAAAGAATCAAAGCAAAAGTGCTCTTTTAAGATATCTAGGACTAGATTCATCTTTAATTAATCTGTCCTTGAGTAGTCTCTCTTATATACATTTAGCATACGAAACAGGAATATCATGAAGGCAGCTGTACACATTTGCTGAATGCCTGTCATTTTGTTTGACCTATTTATATTTCCTTTCGTTTATTTTTTATATGTTTTATATATCTTTTTAACAAAAAAAAGTATTACATTTTATTTCAGTATATTTTTTTAATTATGCCTTTTTATCTTTGAGAGGGGCAGTCCTCTCATGACATTGCATATATACTTTAGGTCTAGTAAAGCTGCTGCATTCCCCTTAATTAAAACATGACAAGGGAATTTAATTAGTCATACACTAACCTTATTTAACACATACTTTCTTTGAGCAGCACAAATATTTACTCGTCCTTTAAATATTATACTAGCAGATATACAGTATGTTTTAACTGACAGAGGTAACTAAAAGATGGAATACTGTTCCAGACAAAGTAAACACTAATCCTATAAATCAGGTTACTTTCAGAAAAAGATAGATGGCATTTAGGTCACTAATTTGTGTGGCCCCCAACTTGTCAGTGATATCCGAGAATGTGGTGAAGGCTGTTAAACGTGACAGAAAAGAGAATGAACTTGCTGACACATGTAACCCTCAGAGATATCTAGAAGACTTGCCTGTAGTCAGGCAATTATATGAAGTAACCTTGTAGGAACCAAGAGCCAAGATGCAGTGGTAGGAAGAGGGGAAAAAAGGAACAATATAGCAGTATGTCTTTCAAAGCGACTCCACTGAGTGTTTTGACAAAACCCCAAAGCCCTGCAACAGAAGAAAACTGGAAAGCATAGATATATGTAGCTCTGCCAAGGCCACATAAACCACTAGATTAGTTCAATATTAGTTTTTTTCTCCTTTAATCTGCACCTAATCTGCCTCAAATATTAACACTTATAATCATATAGGTTGTCTGAATGCTGCCTGGTTCAAGTCAAATGAATTGTGTGCAGTCTGAATTGGCTGCAGTGTGACTAACAATGTTTAAATAAAGTTAATACATTGTTATTGTAATCTCTGCTATGGAAAAATAAAGCTAAGGATTTTTTTATCACTGGAAATCTTTTCATATCAGTTCCGTGTGAGAGTCCTCATTGGATTTTGCTTTCATTGAAGGTCTTCCCTTTGGATTCCTGTCTTTGATTCACAGTGTGTAGACTTCCCAACAATAATAAAAAGTCATAATTTTATTGTGCAATTTAAACACAAAATCCAAGGATTTAATAATAGCTAGGTGGTAATAGATAATGATAGATTGTTTCAAACCCATAGATGGAGAAGCACCAGTCTGTATATTTATTTTGGGTATATTTATTTGAATGCAATTTTAAAAAATGCTTTAAAAGGTTCAGTTTTCAATGAAATGTTATTTATATAGTGCCAAATCATAACAACAGTGACCTCATGATGCTTTATATTGTAAGGTAAACCCCAACAATCGCACGACCCCTTGTGAGCAAGGACTGGAAGTAGCTTATTTGTGTGCTGCTACAATATGAATGTATAAATGTGACTCTTGGTGTCTGCATTGACATCGTTCTAGCCGAACCAAGTTAATGTAATAACCACCATAAAAATCATGCTGGCTGAAGGAACCTGGTTGAACTTTTACCTGAAAAGGACAAACTGAAAGACCAGACTCTTCATTCTAAGAGACAAGCAATGCATTTATTTTACTTTTGAGATTCTTTCACATTGGCATACAGTAAATTGATTTTTAGGATGAAGGTCTTCATTTTAACATCCCAGGCCATTTGTAACCGCGAGAGCGAGAGCTTCACATCAGTTCTTTAAAAATTAAGAATTATTGGCTTCCAGGAGAATATGAAGAGGAGATGTCCACGCTCAAAATACAACTCTCTAAAGCTTGACTCATATGGGATGATACTTTTGATTCTTTGATCATTTTCATTCCTTGTTTACCCAGCAGCAGTTGGCTCAGGAGAATTTGAAAGGTAACTACAGAGAAAACCAGTACTCTTTGCCTTGTTTGTCCCAAAAATTTATTTTATTTTTCATTGAAGATAAAGTCTTACAAAGTCAGTAAGCAAGATTAACACCAACACTTTGCAAGCTCCTTTGAACACCAAAATAAAACATTTGTGTAACAGTTATTTATTTATACTTTATATTGAAATATTTGCTACCCAGTAAAACTGCCTTATGTGTTTGGTTTTTTTTTTTTAATTTTGTTTTTTTGGAGGTTTTTTTTCCCATTTGTGAGGAAGGATCATTACATTGTTTCACCAAGCTTCCAGATAAGTAGAACACGAAATAAAGTCATTATGCGGGTGTCAGTACAGCTTAAATGAAACTAACGTGTAAACATAACCCATGTGTGATAGACAGTTGCAATCATATAACAACACTGTTTATCAATTTTCTGCTCCTGTCACCTCCCACAGAGATGCTGGCTTTAGATTTTGTAGAGGAACAAGTTTAACATTTGATTGTCAGCATGAATCAGTGGTCGTCATACAATCAGCAGATGTGTATGCAGTTTTGCTCAAATTTGAGCTTTTAGCTGAGTTTTTCTGAACTCCATCAAAAGACATTATCTGTGGAGAAATAATTTGTTTGCCTTCTCATTGTGTTTCCTTTGTAGTTGAAGTTTAGCACTTCAGCACAAATGATTTAAAATCTCAGCTATGGGAAGCTTTTGAAGTCCCTTTATTTGATGCACATTTCAGCTAGACTTAATTATTAAAATAGAACTCAAAAGAAAAGCTTTGCATATGGGACATGTTGTCAATGGAATAACAACTACACTCACTGGCTATAGGACAATAAGAAAGAGCATGTTTTAGGCTTTTTTTTTTAAAATATCTGCATTTATTTATGTGTGTGGGTTGTGTGTTCCTGTCTAGCTATCTTTGCGAGGACTGAAATCTGCATTCTACTATACTTGTGAGAACCAGCAGTCACTTGTGAGGAAACACAACCTGGTCCTCACAAATTTGAAGGCATTTAAAGCCATTTTTGAGGCTCAAAATGTGGTTTTAGTGTCAGGGTTACAAGCATTCATTTTTAATGGTTAGGGTTAGGGTAAGGGGCTAGGGAAACCATTATGTCAATGAAGGTCCTCACTAAGATAGCTGAACAGG
>NW_005187467.1:921517-952588 GCF_000239375.1 Pundamilia nyererei | reverse complement strand
GTGTGTGTGTGTGTGTAGGTAGCGCAGCATGTGGCAGGCTACTATCCCCTTATACAGTTTGCAAGGACAGATGTTGTTTTCCATTATTTCTATTGTGCACTGGTTATCCACAGGAAGCCACTCAAAGTCTAAATAGCACTGATCCATGATACCAGAACCTGTCATCAAGAAATATCTTCTTAAATCTGAAAATAAAATGTGATAGTGAAGATGGGGTCGAAGTTTGCATGCAGCCTCAAAGAAAAGGGCATTATGAAACTTTAAAATGCTCCACAGGAACATGCAATTTTCTTTCCACAGGCTTCTCATACAGTCTAACATGTTGGCTTTTACCATATAAATACTGGTATTACTGTTATTACATATCTTACTGCTATTATTGTTATTACTCAGATTGTCCTCTGTGTGAAGGGCCAAGGGTAGTCAACATTTTGGACCTTTAGTGTTTTGAATTCACAGAGTTCGTACCATTTTCAGAGTTACAGCATGTTTCTACAAGGTTTATCTTTTTATGATACAAAGGGAAAAAAATATTTAATGAAGCATTTATGACAGTAAACCTTAGGTCATCCAACAGAGACACAGTGATATTTGTAGCTATTCCATTATCTCCTACTTTATGTACAAAGTGGCTGAATATTGAGTTCTATGATTATTTCTTTTTTTAAACCACATTTCAAAGCTACCGATATCTTAGCATTACTCCAAACTCCTGAAATATCATCCATGCTGTTGAGCTCATGAAGAAGGAAAGAGAATATTTAACAACTGTTTAATTTCATATCATTCAGCCTATTTTGACCCTGTTAAAATGAATATTATTGATTGAACAATGGATACTGGTATATTTTTGGGGACCGGTCAGTGGATGTTTCTTCATAACACCATATCTCCATTTATTTGTTGCCTCTGAACACAGTGCATCTTCATTTTAGTTTTGAATAGGACAGAGGCATATTAAGAACTGAATATGCAGTGTAAATGCAGCTGCCTCATTAATTTGAGCATAATCTACAGTTTAGTAATTTGACATGATTTATGATGCACTGGACTTTGGGCTGAGGAAATCATGAAATAATGTATTTTGTTTTTCATTTGAAATATGAAAATCTGTTTATCTGCGCCAGCAGTTTTGCCAGATGCAAAGCTGATGACAAAGGAAAAATATTGATGTTATCTATCTTTTATTGGTGCAAAACTTTATCCATGTAAGTTGCTTGCCCTGAGATGTATCGGACGTCTTCTTATGTGGGGAGGCTGCAGTCTGACTGATTAAAAACACTGAGATCTAAATGGCAGGATAAATCGTGTTTGCTCTGTTTTGTAGGAACTGCAGATTGAATATCCATTTCAGTTATTCAGAAACCAGTAACACAATTTAATTTATTACCTGGGTTTTTATGACTCAACAGTTCATGGCCTAATATGTTAGTATGCAGGTGTGAAACCAGAAAGAGAGTGCTGGACATAATGTGAGGCTTTTAAAAGAAAAAAGTCAAGTGTTTGACTCATATCACGTTTGATGTACAAGATCTGACAAACTTTATGTCTCTATTAGAACTGGACCTAGCAAGCAATGAAAAGTTCTACAGTACTGAACAACAAATAAAGCAAAATTCATAGTTACACACAAGCACACATATTTACACTCCAAAGCAAATATATATCCTACACAAACAGCACTGGAATGTCATTCCTGTGTGGAAGTGTGGTCGTATGGACCCAAGGGATGGTACTCGGAACTGAGGGGATTGTACTACCACAGAAGGCAATATTGCAAGTAACTGGGAATCCCACATGCAAAGGGGAACCATGAACGGGCCGGTAGAAAAGACACAACCACCAAATACCTGCAGAGAGTATGGCAAGTCCTGATAAGTTAGCTCAATGGGAAGAACACACTGGCCAAAGGAGGAGATAGAAGCCACTGACATCAAGATAAGGAGGCTCCTTACCATGCATGGATGAGACGTAAGAATCATAATCCAAGATAAAAACAACAAAGATCCATGAGTACATTAGGAAGAGGGCCACGACCCAAAACCCCAAAAAAGAAGAGGAGGAAGAAGAGGCACCATTACAGAAGGATGGGTACCTGCATGCTGTGTACCACCAGCAGATAGAAGAAGGGGATGATACTGAGAAATTCTACCAATAGCTGGACAGAGCTGGGCTGAAAGACAGCACAAAATCAACAATCATGTCAGCACAGGAACCGCACAGGAGCAAGGATGCCCCTGAGACAGTCTATCACATAACACCAGGTTGCAAGATGCTAGCAGGCAGGGCATACATGGCATGCCATAACCAAGCAGCTGGAATAGTATATAGGAACACCTGTCCCAAGTATGGCCTAGAAATCCCAAAGTCAATATGGGATACACCTCCTAGGGTGACCGAGCTAAGATCCTGTGAGACTTCCAGATACAGACAGACAAGCTGGTGTTCACTAACCAGCCAGACAGCGTAGTGGTGGGCAAGCAGAGAAAGACGGCCGTAGTGACAGATGCACATAACAACATCTGGAATAAGGAACACGAGAAGCTTGAGAAGCTCGAACTCTTCTCCAGGCACAGGAATAAACAAATCAAAACTAAAGAGTGAAATCCAAAACTGCTGCCTAGAGCGATTACTTTAGATGTTGTCAGTTTCTTTCCCTCTCGAGGCCTTGTGGCATCTTTTGGTATAAAGTGATCAGAGACCATTCAGGTTGGTAAACATGAGCAGACTGTGTGCAGTTTACCAAGTCTTTTGCAACATTCAAGTTTAATTTATTCAGAAACGGATTTCCTAAAAACGTCTATCTTTACATCAAATTCTAAATTGGCCCCTTGAAGTTAGAATGAAAGGGACTACTTACAAATGCTATTAAACAAAGTCCACGTGTAAAATTATGAAATGGCTTTTTCAAACGTGCATCCCTCATTTCGAGTACAGAATGCACTTTGCAAAGACCATTTGGCCAGCAGGTAACAGATGGCAGAACCCCTATTACACTTTCATTCATGTTTTCATTTGGGTTTCCAGTTAGCATAAAAGACAGGGAGACAAAAGCAAAGGGTGAAATGAGAAAAAGCGTCTGTGCTGCCAGTTAATGGCATTCAAGCCACTCAACACTTTTCATAAATAGTTAAACCCATTACGTTTTCAGGAGTGTTAAAAGGGATAATCACAGTTTTTGACTTGTCAGCAGGACGTTTAGCGTAGTCCTGACCATTCTGCTCAGTCGTTCAGCTAAAAGTAAAACTAAATCACATATTAAAAAAGAAGAAAAAAACAAAACTTTCTGTTGGTTCTGCTTCATCACACTCATATTGTTCATTGTTGTGGAGAGCAAGACAGGACAGAAGCAGATTAGACTGTCCTCTGATGAATGCGTTGGAGATATCACCTCACAGGTACAGGTTTACACAGAATTACAAATATGGTGAGGCAGCTTGTGACAGGGCAACAGTGAGGCTAGCGGAGTGCACCCAAGTGAGACAAAATACAGCTAGATAGTAAATCACTGGCTTTGGCTCCTGGGGGCAGTCACACTTTTGAGCTGCATCATGGATGAGGTACTATATTGGCAGTGAGCTGAGGATGTGTTTGAAGTGATGAATAGTGGAACCCAAACACATAACATATCTGGGCGCAATTTTGTTGCTTAGTATACAGCCAGGATAAAAGTGGATAAAACAGATTCATCTTCTCAGCCCTGAAGAAAACCACTTCTGCTTTTTTTTTTTTTAACACATGAAGTGTTTCTGCTCCAGTGGTAACTGCCTGCACCTTTTCAGGTTTGAAAACATTTCGCACAGTAAATTGAGCATAAAAATGCATTTGTTAAGTTGATTCTTGAGTGTTTATTTGTACCCATTTTGCTATGTGAAATAGCAATGATATAGTTACTCCATGACGTTAACATTTTTACCTAACTTGCAAAAGAGCCCTGGATCAGTTTTGGGAGGGGAGGAGATGCAAAACCAGGATCACTTAAACCCGAGGATTACGTCAGGGAAGGCATCTGGTATATAAAACCTGTGCCAAATCAAATATGTGACTCTATCTGCCGTGGTGTATGCTTGGAAAATGAGGGACCAGTCCAATGCGTCTATAGTATTAACCTATATTAACTTAATGTTCACTGTACCGGCATAGAAGAGTAATTTGGAGAACTCACTTTTGTGACTTGATCATGTTAAAAAAACAAATGACGTTATTTAGTCATCACCATAATTGCTGGCACAAAGCCAGTGAAATGGTAAGAGTGCCCTTCCAAAGAAGTACCAGAGGAAAATGATGTTTGAAAATAGAGGAGCAACAACGTACATGCCTGAAGTGAGTTAAACCATCAAGTGTCTGTCAAATTAGCCGTTAAGAACGTTCACTCAATTTCTTCCTTGTTCTTTTCCTTTAGAAGGCTTTTGCTGTCGGGTGGACTGTTCTGTTGTTGTCCTGCATTGCAGAGGAACCTATAAAAAGGTATAAGGCAAGCGGTTATGACAGCCCATAGGAAGGTTTACCCAGTATAGTCCAACCAATGTGTAAAACTTTCCTGAAACCATGATTTCTGACACTACACATAAAAAGAGAAACAAACTTCAAGATTTGTCTTCTTAGTTTCTCGACTGCGGTATAGAAATGGAAAAAAAAAAAAACACGTCTAATACATGAGAGTCAGAGTTTCTGCTCCTTACTCTGACTGTGTGCCTCTTTGAAGAAATAAGAGGGAATGTAAAAAAGTACATTTTGCAGACCTTGTCACAAGGGATTAAAGAGTATTGGGACATGATATACAAATATGACAAACCTGTGATAACAGTGATGGAATGGAATTGGAAATGTTGTACCCAGTTTTAAAAATTCCTTTTATATCGCACCAGTACCCACCCCGCTGTCAGTGTGATATTTTCTGTTCTTGGCTCTGCTCTGGAATATTGGAAAGCTGCTGTAATTCCTTTGTAGTGTATTGTTGTAGTTTCTGATTCCTGGTTTCCAAATGATTACAATACAATTCTATCTTCACCTCCATACCACACCGTGTACAAGGATCTTAATAGTTTTTTCATCATTGTAGTTCAGCAGAACAGCAATACATTGAATGTGTACGGCATAATCATTTGAATGTGTTTTCTAAGGTATACTTTTACTTATACTTTATGATATTATTTAAAAAATGACAAAAAATGACTTGTCTGCAAACAATCTGGGTAATCAGGGTTGCTAAGGCTGGAGCCTATCCCAGTTACCACAGGGCAAGATGTGGGATACACCCTTGGACAGATTATCAGTCTTTCCAGGGCTAAAACAAACAGACAGACAACCTATGGGCAATTTAGATTCACCAGTTAACCTAACCCCACTAGCTGCATGTCTTTGGACTGTGATTTTTCACTGGTTTTAACACCTTTCCTGCTTTTTTAGTCATGCTTATAACAGTGGCATATAATCTCATTAGCCTGACAATGCTAACATAAACCAGTTGGATGACTTTATATAGTTCCACACTATATGGGACAAAGCAAGTCAGTCCAGGTTGATGAGCACTATTAAATAATGTATTTAATAACATCTGCCCTGAATCTGCCCACTTTTAATGGGATGATAAATTGTGCACTGGCTTGTTATTTTAAGAGCCATATGGCTGTCTCTCAGGAATTAATTAATTTCATTTATATATTTGAAAAGGTGGGCCTACTCTAATTCACATAAATTGTCATCAAAATGCAGCACAGAAAGGCTTTTAGTTCACCCTCCTGTTTTTATTCCACAATAACTCAGCGGACTTCCTGTTCTACTATTTCCTGCCTGTGAAAATATATTTACATACGTTTTAAGGTTACAAACACAATCACTATTCAAACCTTGTTTGTGATTTGATATGGGATTCGTTCCGCTGCACAGTATTCCTCGGGGTAGAGAAAATAACATGTTCTTTTATCCTAGCCACTCAAAAATGTAGTTTAAGATTGAGGCAAGTCTATAAATCTGTAAAAAAAATATCGCCGATAACTCAAAGCAATCAGTGAATAGCGATATTAAATGGCATTTCCTCTTGTGTTGTTGTCTGATTTGAAAGAAAATAAATAAATAACAAAAACAAACAGTCCCCACATGGGGCCTGCGTGAAGGATGTACATTATCTTATGACTCTGCAGTCTGCTCTCTTGGCTGCCTCATCAAACATTGCCATTATCCCAGATCAGCATGTGCGACATGGGTAGATAAGAAGTGGTAAATTACACAGCAGTTATATACTGCAAGTGGCAGGCAGTATATTTCTCCCCAGCAGCTGCATTAAATCGCATCCTCTCGACAGAAAGGTGTCTCCTCAGTTTGAACTCGTGTGTAAGTCTTTGCAGCATGGTGCCTCATCTCCCTTTTAAAATACCTCTTACTTGTCCTCTGTGGAGGTTTCTGATGTCCCTCAGCACATATTACTAAACAGGAAATTGCACGGATAGACTCCTCTGGTGATCCAGATTCTAATTATGTAAATGAACGTGATTTTATTTTAAGATTTAATGCTGATAGTGAACTCCCCAGTTTTGGTAAAACAGGATTCTGCCTGGCTGGAAGGTCAGTTGCTTTCTTTCATTAGATGTCCAGCCTTGAGGTATTGCCAACAAAATATAATGACTTTCCTGCATTAATATGCTGATCAAATTCTGGGTTACAGGCATAGACATGTTTTTTTATCCTCACATTTCCCATCAGATATTCAACATCAAATATGCAGGAGCATCATCAGTTTAGTTTTAAGCACACTGTAACTGCTGGGGGTTACTTCCTGACATCACATAAAGAAGCATGCATCCTCACTGGCCATTTAAACATGAATGGATAGCACTCATGGCAACGCCTGGCTGCAGAGATCATTGCAATCTGTTTGGTTTCAAGAGTTATGCATTTTAAATGCCCCCCCCCCTTTTTTTTTAAGGAAATGACCTTGGAAGAATGCTTAACACACTGTTCTCCAATAATTTATCCATGCAAAAACATGAAATTCCCTGCCCTCCTAATGTCCTTTTCAAATAGTGTATCAGTACAATGCAGAATTGTTAGCTCATACAGCTAGAGTTAATGAGATCATTGCTAAGACACAGTGCTTTTCTGAAGGAGGTTTGGATAAAAGGTACACAAAGTAACCCTGTAAGGAAAAACTGGAATATACATAGTATATGTGTTCAGGGAGTACTTTAGATGTAGTCAGAACAGGCAAACCTTGCCTCATAGCATCACTGTCATACCCATAATCACATTAAAAATGTCCTCTCAGCTGCCATTCCTTGCAAGAATTCTCTGAAAGAAGGTTTGTCAGTGATGCCAAACTGGTTTTAAATATGATCCCCCATCCCATGAAATTGGTTACATGTTCTAATATTGCATTAAAAATGAGGAATCTCTGTATAAATTTATGCCCATTCTGTGGTTTTTCACGACAACCTATTTCAACCTATTTCAAATAAAGTGGTAGAAGTGGACTTTTTCAACAAACAGATATAATGACATAGAGGCATAGCTTATAAGTAAACTTCCAATGAATGACATCTCAAACTAATGATGCTATCGTGACTTTGATCGAGGGCTCTGCACTACACTTATTGGGCACTATAAATAAAAGCGAACAACAAAATAAAGACAAACGTCACAGAGAAGTATTGCCAGGGGTTGTTTTCATAATGTAAATATTGAGGGCAAACATCAACATTAAGTCAAATAATACCGAACATATCTGCAAGCTTCAGTAAACTGTGTTTCAGGATTTGTACTTCACAAACTCACAGCGCACACAAATTTCTGAGCAGTGATAACTGTCATCCTGAAGGTCAAGATTTTCAATAGCCTGTCTTCAGAATTTGAGATAGCCAAGGTATGAAGAGATGGAGATAGAATAAGAAAAAATGATTATAGTGGAATCTGGCATTTTCTGGATGAATGCACTTTGGCACTCACAGGCTGATTGTGAGTGACACTCTATGACTGGGCCCAGCCCATCTGAGCATCTGTGCTGTCAGAGACAGAGAGGGGAGAAAGGGGGTCTGGTTTTGTGATCATGTGGCTGTTATTTTCTAGCCGAATAACTTACAGCTGGAAGATTATATTCGACAACAGTATGAGAGAATAAAGTAAGGTTGGCATTTCTTCGTTTTTGTTGCTGTGCTCTAGTGTCAGGTGATTTAATGCACTTCTGGCAGCCATATTGGAAGCACTCAGATCCTAGCTTCAGTGGATTTTAACACCTAATTGTATTTCTAAACAAAGTGACAACGTTGTTGTCTCAACTAAATTTATTAGACATGGGACTACTTTAGCACAAATACATCTGATTTTGCTTTAAGTTGCCATCAGCTTATTTGCTAGAGAAACATACTACTCTAACCATCACTGTGTCAGTTTTAACACATCCGATTTTCACACCAGATGAGTTAGGCAGCCCACACATGGGTTGCCGGCTGGGGAATTTGCTTCAGTGTCTTGGAAAGGAAAAACAAGAATCTAATTTATTTTCAGAAAGGCACAAGTTTAACAGTAGTCCATGTGGATGTATCGCATCCACAGCATCAAACAATGTAAATATCACATCTAGTGACGTAAGTGCAACTCACTCAACCAAGCAATACAAATGTCCATTATTACTACTACCAAAATGAAAGAAACATTAGAAACAATAATATGATTGATGACCTGTACAGAGTAAAGCCTCTCGCCCTAGGATAGGCTCCAGCCCCCCCTAAGATAATGATGGATGGAAATATGTAATTATATTAACAAAGTTACTTTTGAATACTTGTTTTGATTGGTCCTGTAGCAGCTAACTAGCTTTAGTGGTCTAGACCTCTGCATCACTCTGATTATGATGGATGGCAGCGATATGTTTTGGCAGTGTTTAAAAGCAGGAACTTTATATTCCCTGAATCAGAAAACACATCGCACACTGCTTCGACATGTAATTTTGAATTATCGATACATTCTTACGTCATAAAACTATAATAACTCACTACCTGCAGCATATTTTTATGTGACTGCTGTAATGTTTGAGCAAAATACACATTTTTAAAAAGTGGAAACATCGCTGCCATTGTATAGCACAAAAGCACAGTGCGTTTATCTTTGAATGTTTTTCAAGACTGCTACAATGATGTGTAACACCTATTTGGCATTTTTTACACTTAAAAGCAATAAATAAACTACAAGAGTTGTGTAAATGTAACTGTAACGTAATGCATTTTAAAGGCAAGGAAAACCAATTTCAGTTGAGTCCTACAGTATATGTCTCGTGATATTTGAGGAAAACTTTAGCTATTTTTCATGTTTTAGTAGTTAATAGAAATTCTACATGGCATAATTCTGTTTTGGGTATCTTTATCTAATCTGGCTGTTTGGACAGTTTTTCAGTGGACTGTCATGATGTTGTCAGTCGCAGATATCTGGAGATTTATGATGCAATCGCACAGCCATTATAAAAATGAGAGCGAATATATCATTTGGCTTACATTTTTTTTGTAACTTTTCACACCTATAAGGAAAAGTAATTGTAAAATGTCTGAATGTAATGTCACCATTTTTTTTCCAGTCTGAGAAATATTGATGCCCCTTGAAATGCAGTCTGGGAATGATAAGACATTTGAAACCTTGATCAGATTGGAGATCACATGAGCTGCGATTATAGACTGCTACATAAAACAAAGGTTTTCTTTGGCTGTGGGAAGCAGTTAGGCTGCTTTTGTTCTTTCTGCAGAGCTCCTGTTGGCTTGACCTAAGTCAGGATGACATGTTCACCTCTTATCCTCAGTACCTATTTCTGGATGACTGTAACTTACTCTGACATTGCTAGGGGCAGCACTTCCTCTGTATTACTCATGATAGAAAATCTCACTGATGCATTTTGGCCGTTATTTATCTCAGGAAGGAAAAAATAAATAAAAATATGAAATAAAATTCTGAGAAGTGAAAGGGAGTAAAATGTATTTTGCAGCAACAAAATTGATAGTGTAGAGTAAATAAATCATTTAGCGGAATTTCAAAGCTTTAATGAGGAAGCAAGTGAGAAATTGAATTATTTTGTCAACATTCATCACTACTTGGAATAAATCATATACCTAATCATATACTACCAAATCAAAACAATAAGAAATATAGGACACAGGAGTTTTGTTTCAGAAACTAGAAAATAGCACAGCAAATGTAAGATACCATGACTAACTAACACAAGTTCATGTCAAAATCGGATTTCAAGTCAATGAGGACCAGCAGTCACTTGAATATTATTTATTTGTGGACACAGGGGCTTTGTGTAGGATAGTTTCAAATGCTCAAGGTCAGACATCCGCCAACGATATGTACAGGAACTTGTAAGTACAATGCATAGACTACAAATATTGTAATCATTACAAAAAAGTGGTCCCTTTCCATCGTGATGTCCAGTGGCAAAAATAGCACTACATCTACACATTTTTTAGGAATGATCACAAAATGATAACGAATTTCTTTCTGCATTTCAGGAGGTTAGTGGCATTTTCACTAACATTGCAGAATTCATTTGTGATATAAAAAAAATCATCTTCAAGAACATTGCCAGAAGGCGTGCTGAATAGTTTAAATGACTGATCAAGTTGTACATACTTCAATTATTGTCCAGTTTGGTGAATAATCTGGAAATATAAAGTGTGTCTGATCTATTCAAGTCTTAGGAGGCGATCAGGCAAAGAGAGGTTCGGGAAAAAAAAAAAAAAAAAGCAGAGTTCACTCGAAACTCATTTTAATCAACCTTTTCTCACCACACATAATAGGCCACATTTTTCTATCTAGTCCATCAGGATAATCACCTTTGGTTTCTCATGGTGCAATCAGTTTGACTCAGTATCAAAGTTTAAATCACAGAACGCAGCACAAAGGAGTCTTTCAGAGGTCTGAAGGTCTGATAGAGAAGGAGGGTCCTGGTGACACGACCATTTGAATAAAATATGCTTGAAGATTAAAACCAGCTTTTGGCATTTAAAAGAAACAGGGTGGAATTTAAATAATCAAAGGGGCTTTTCTGAAAAGCTCGGTGTTTTGCTTCAGATTGGAGTTGAACCTTTTTTTCTCTCTCTTTTCTTTAGCAGCGCGGGAAAATTTGAGATTGAGATAGCGTGCATCAAAGGCAGTCACTTATACTGAAGGCTGTAATGTTGGAGTGTTGAATTCTGGATGAGTTTATTTTATTTTTTAATGTTCTTCATCACATCATTGGAGCAAAACTAGAAAATATTACCAACAGAGGTAGTTCAAACATAAACAGGGCCGACAGTAAATCTGCTTTTATGTGAGCAAAGCAAACATAATATTCGAGACTGTGAATGTCACTACTTGTATATTGACTGAAATTTGGAAACCCATAGATAGCGCCAAATTGTCGAATCAAGCATCACTAATCTGTAATTGAGAAAAACGGTAAACAAAACTCATTGTTTTCTGTTTTATTAACATGTGTTAATGTGTTCGCAATATTGCTACATTTTAGAGTGCAAACCTGTAGTGACCGGCGAAATGCAGACAGATCCTGAGAGGGCTGAGAGCTCAGTTCTATTTATAATGCATGGGGCACTTGCCTGTCCTCATGAATAAACTGTACTGGAATGAATGCTTCCCACTGGGATTACAGTATGGGAGTGAATGGGAGGATAATGTCAGCTGGTGTTTTAGGTGGAAAATTGGTGGGGCATGTACCCTTCCTTTGGTTTTTTTGCAAGTGGATCAGTTATTGATGACTTAAAACATAAACAAGGCTTGTTATTTCATATTTAAAACAAACTGTATGCAGTTCCCTTTTTTTTTAACTTATTACCATGATTTACAGCATGTGAAAACCCTGTATGTTGATTCTGTAACTGCAAGCTCACCAAAGCTTTGCACTGTTCACTGTCTCCATAACATTGTGTGTGACCAGGGGGTCTTCAAGGGTTGCATAACGCTGACTCCTTTGCCTCACTACACTACTTTGTGCACTGGGTTTATTTTTCCCACATTAGGCCATGTCTCTAAATGCTGAAGTTCATGTATGATTACATGTAACGGCATATAAATAAAAGAATACATTACATTGTATTTTTATCTTATACATATGTCTTGTTTTAAGACTTTATCCTAAAACTTATATAGCAGGACCAGCTTTCCTCAGCATTGACTAATTCATCAATTATCCTCCCAAGCCAACTGAGCTTTGACTTTCACTGGTTACTGCTTGCAGTCTGGCCTTGTGTCCTGCTCACAGCATTTTCAAATTGGTCCTAAGTAAAACCTAATCAATACTGCACTCCATATTTGTGAGCCAGAGATGACAGAAAGGGGGATGCTTAAGCAGGATCCCACTGCTGTTAATATATATGTGCAGTTGCCATAAACACCACACACAGTTGTGATGCATTTTTATGATAAAAAAAAAGGTTTTAATCTTTATGACCAACATCACCTCACATTTCCAGAATTTTGTAGTGCAGAATAAGCACAAAAACAGAAAAAAGAGGTGCTTTTTTTTAAACCTGCCCTGTCCAGCTGTTAGTTTTTCCAATTAAGGGTAGATATGATTTTGTGTGACATCTTGTATCCAGGCTGCAGTATAATACACTATGTTCCAATAAAAGCCAGTCAACATTAATGTTCAATGAAATTGTTCATGCATTAGTTTTGTGTGACTTCAGTGGTAAGACAAACAGCAAACCACTGAAAAATAGATGAGAAAGATGAGATGGGGTTTAGAAAATGCAACATCCTTGACCTCTAATTTCCTACTTCTAAATTCAGACGAAACTGAGGTTAGTGGACTTGATCCTAAAAATCAGTGTGTCTAACTAGACATTTACTTTATATGACATTGCATTGGCCCCTAGTTCACTGTGAGGAATCTAACGTGTAGGTTGTAATATTGTAAATTAATTATTGTTAGTATCATAATCACCCCAGCTCTCAGACTATAGAGCTGGGCAGAACTTGTGGTTCTTACGACTTTTAAAAGTAGAATGGGAAGCAGAGCCTTTAGCTTTCAGGCTCCTCTTCAGTGGAACCAGCTTAGGCTACTGGGGGCTTCCCATGAAGTACTGAGGAGTTCTTCTTCCCTCAGCCCCTTTTCACTTCTTGTGTGTTTATACCACTATTGTATTTAATCATTAATAATCATTAAACCTGGGCTTTTTCTACAATTTGTCTTGTCTCTCTTCTGTCTTCGCTTTCTCCTCATCCCCACATAAATAACTGACTCTTCTTGACCCTTGGTATTTATGTCTAGAATTGAAGGGTCTTTACCTTACAATATAAAATGCTTTGAGGAGACTGTTGTTGGAACTTTTCACTATGTAAGTGTAACTGAATGGAACAGTGCACCTCCACTGTAAGTTAAATTTTCCTTATTTTTCATTTACTAACAGGATAGTTTGCTGGCTAACTTCCCCATAGACCATCCCCTCAAAAAGCTATGGGAATCATCTGGTCTCATCTTTCGAGGTGACAAAAGGTTATTAATAAATACAGTTGCCAAAAAATAAAATAAAATAAAGATACATTATGTTTTTTTTAATAAATTAAAAGTAGCCTATCATAAAGTGGCTCATTACTGCATAAATGTAACTCTATTATTTGGCCAAGTAAGAATTTGTGGGGTTTTGTGTCTGTTTTATACTTTACAACAGAAAAGTCTGAGAATTAATTGGATAACTTGAAAATTGGATTCCAGTTACCTGCCACACCTCTGTATGAGCACTCTGTATGCCAACTCTCTGACCTGTTCTATGCAAGTTTGTCTCCCACAGAGCAGACAGACTCAAAGGGGAGTCCTCTGCAAAGCGTGATGCAATAGAAGAAATCCTCTGCCAGCAATAACAGTATTTTCAAGGGTTTCCTGTTATCACATTAATATATAACATCCAAAGAATGTTGCAAGTATGTAAAACAATTCAAGCTATCGACTAAAAGGGCCCAAACATAGTAACGATTTCTATCTGCCTTTGAAAGCTCTGTGTCAGCCAAACCCTTATTTAAAGTTGCACTTTGTATTGAAGCATTTTGTTTTGACTCTAAACTAAGCTGTGGTGACTTAAGCAAAAGCAATGCTGAGGCACTGTTGTATTGTTTGTGGTGATTAATAAGCCCATTGACCCCTAGGTATCATTGTGTGAAAAAAAAAAGTGATGACTCAAGCATTCAAGCATGATGAATAAGGGCATACTGTGACTCTAAGGGTGAACTGAATATCCTGTTTGCATTGTTAGTTTATAATATGTGTTTAAGCGTGCCATCCTTTAAATTGCTCATCTCTGCAAATCACTGTATCCTGCCTAATCCAGCATACATCCATTATATGCGTGAAAATACTCTTCAGTAAATCACCATAAAGCATTAAGAAATTCTAGCTGTAAAATGTAAATGTAAAAAAAAAAATCAAACATTACTGATTGATTTAATTGCAAAGCTCTGTGATTCTCAGACATGCAATCTCCTTTTCATATTTAATACCAGCAGCCCAATTTACTTTTTAATTCCTTTTTCCAACCAAGAACAAAGCAGGCGATGGAATTTGTAAACAACTGTCTCTGTTTTTTCCATCTCAGTGCTTTGATGTGACCCTCAGGTGATGCCAGTGGGATTGACAACACGTTCCTGCAGGGCTTTCGGATTTGGAATAAATCACCAAGACAGGCGTTACCCTCGGTGCTTTGCTCCTGGACACTAATATATCTCCTATATAGCTCACTGCCCTAGTCACTTCGTTCAGATGAGAAAAACGACAAGGTGCCTTAGGGGAAATGAATTGCATGCACGCAATTTATTAATACATGGGAGAAATAACGCCTCATAAATGTCGGTAGGTAAGGCGAAGACAGTGTATATTTGACAACGATTAATTTATTCCCGACAACGCGTTGCTTATGATACAGAAAGAAGGTGTGAAACAGGCTTTTTCAAGTGTATCATGTCGCAACGGGAAAAAATAAGAGACAAAACAAAGAGAGAAGATGTTGGATATGACACCTTTAGATAAATAAACACACCATCAACTGTAAAAACAGATAATGAGGTCAATAATAAGTGAAAACATCTCCAAAACAAAGATAAACAGTAATTAGAAAATGTGGTTTTACTCATCTAGTAATAGCAGTACTGTAATTTCCCAGTGTCATAATTAAACAGAAACATGTATGAGAACTAAAATGACAACACGCTTCTACTAAAGGCGTTGTTATAATAAGATGAGCCCTTAATTCTTTGTTATGTTGCTTTCATTTTTGTCAGAAATGGTTAGGGGATGGAATATTGGATTACATCCAGATTAATGCAAAACCAGTTGGCAGATTATCCAATGGCTGCATCACATCTTATTTCACGGGTAAATAAAGGATCAAGAACACATTAGAGACTACTATCGTATTTAATCAAGTCAGAGCTGAACATTATTTGCCCACGTGACATAATAAAATGTTTCATTTGAAGTGGATGTTAAGTATTTATGCCACAAATCACATGACCTCTTAAAATATCTCTGTCTTTTTCATATTTTATGCCTCCTGCCTAATTTAAAGGAAAGAATTAGAGCATAAAATTACTTAGCTCTCTACGGGGAGGAAGCGGTGGACACACACATGACATTAAGCACTATCCTTTTCCTCACCCAGAGCTGATGCCAACAAAAGAGATATTTTGCTTCCCACAGACAGAAAATGTTCAGTGTAAAAGCTCACTGGCATCAAAAAAGTTGTGTTTTTTCAGGCTGATGTGGGAGTTGACTTTTATGTATTAATCCATTCGGTACCAAGAGCTTGAAATCCAAACATGCAAAGTTGTGAGGACAGGATTACATGCTGCAGAATTAGAAAATAAAGAAATAAATAATAATAATAACGTGATTAAGTTTGATGCCATCTGCAGCCAGAAAATCATCCTTACTCTGGAATCTAGAAATTTCTCCTCTAGGTAAGCTATAGTGTAGATTTTTTTCCAATTATAAACAGGCAAAAAAAAGTCACCTGAAATTGATCCAAACTATATTTTTTTAATATATATTTGCAGTGGGAATCACCAGACATTCCACAACACGATATTCTGACAATACTTCACTCACACTATGATATCATTGTGATTTTTAACATTTTGTGATTTTTCACCTTTTTTCCAACTGCAACTTGTGTCTTCAAAGTTAAACTTGGTCAGAGTGTTTTTTATAATTTTTTGCTACAAAATAAGATTATCAAATACCAACACTGTCATTAAAACCTGCCATAAATCTTGCCACAAGACTTGATATCAGTCTGAATGGTTTCAATTTGGTAATTACATGCAATCTGTTTGTGATAACATAGCAATTAAATGGGTTATATCATATAAAATCACATATCTGTTGCTGTCTACATAGACAAAAACTCACATTTAACAAAAATTTAACATTTAGTCATATAGCCAGAATACAACCAGCTGGCAGCCAGTTGGGTCGAGTCAATTCAAGTTGCACTCACTGACAAAGACTCATTCAGAGTGATGGCAACATGTTGTCAGTCTGACTGCATTTATAAACTAGACAACAATCGTTTGCAAAATTTTGAGAGGGATTGCAGTCAATCCAAGTCAGACTGCAATTGTTTGCAGAAAGATTGTCTCTTATTAAGTGAGGTGAGCGTTCTTGCTTGTAGTATTCCCAGAGTATTTTAGAGGGAGAGAGGGAGAGAGAGGCCAAGAAAGAGAGAGAGACTTTAGTGCCTAAACTGGATTGGTTGGATTTGGGAATCATTTTCAGTTTGATCCTTTCAGGCTTTCACCCAGTTAACTAAAAACTTAAATCAACCTTCAAAAACTCTGCTGCCCTTAATATTTAATGATACATCTGCAATTTTCATTTCTCCTAAAATCTTATTCAGCATGTTGTTCAAGAAATGGTTCAAAATGTTAAAACTGAGAACAAAGACTTCAAGTGGCCACTCTGGCTGGAGGTAATTCATTATCCACAGTATCTGCACATACACTGAGGATGCGTAGGGTAGATGTATATATAAAAACACACCAGGAGTCTGTGACAGGCTCTGAGTGCAGGATGGGTTAAATTCTTTCCAAACTGCACGAATCTGACAGCATTACTGAATTAACACACACCTACACACACACTTATATGTACATACATACACATACACAGACATAAATATATATGATCTCCCCACTAGAGCCGTGTTTATTCAAAATGACATATTTGCTGCCCCATATGCTCTAGTCTCATAGTCTTAATTTCTTTCATGTCAAAGCAGCAGACATGACTGTAACTGGAACACTCCACAAAGCCTACACAAGGAAAGAGTCTTTGTTACAGATATATAGGTAGAAAAAATATGAACTTTTTTATGCCTCCTTTTTGTCTGGAAAAAAAAAGCAGTTCAGTTTCTCTGAGAGCAACATTGAGGCTCCAGTTGAGAGAAATAGCAAATGTTGCATGTCATTTTCATTTGCTAAGTACTTAAAACAAAAGCTATTTGCAACCACTGGCACAGAAACGCATGCTGACAAGCAAGTGATTGTATACATTATATAATTTTTTATCTAGAGCAAAGGCACTGACCTCTACAAGAAAAGTCACTTGGTCTCCAGAGATTCTAAAGACCAATCTCACAGCAGCATAACAGGATGTAAAACAAGCATGAGTAGCTCGCAGCATCAGGAGGAGTGTTAGCTAAGCCAGCCTTGACATCTCTTATATAATGCTAAAAGGGAGCGCTACGTTGGGCTCTAACCAGTCTTGGGCACAGCTATTTCAATAAAGAATATTCCAGCTCCACTCCCCGGTAATTCTGCATTGTCTGTATTTCTTTTATTATTCTTTTTTTGCATAAATAAAATGAACGACCCGTGTCCCAAATGGACTTAAACGCATCGCCTCCTTTGCACCAGATGCACATAGTGCTCATTGCTCAGTCAGTTATTTCGAATGTAGGAAATCCATTACACATGCATCATTGATTTTAAGCTGCATTTGCATTGTGAAGAGCCTTAGGTGTTGACTGTGTTGTAAAAAGAACTGTGTTTTTACTGGCAAACAAAACCCCAGCTAAAGCAGACACTAAGCACTTTTTGTAGCTTTCTCAGACTGTTTCATTATGGTGCCTTTCATGAATTAATAAAAGCAGGAACAGATGAAAAATAACATTTCACAGTGTAGAGGCTTTGATTTCTCTCAGACCAGCATGCTAAGCATCATTTGGTTCAGTTCCTGAGCTGGAACATTACTGGAACAGTGATTATATTTTCTTAAACTTCTAAAAAAAATTAATCGAATTTTTTGGCACTTTCCTAAATCAGGTTTCGCAGTAGGCATTTTCTTTAAAGACTGCAGGTTGTGTTTGAGTGTTGCACTGCAGGATCAGAGTGTGGGTTGTAATGCACTCATTCAAGACATTCATTCAAAAGCCAAATGGAGGTTTGAACTCAACAAAACTGTAGGGCAACCAGCACTGATGATATACTATATATCCACCCAATTTTTTTTTTGAAGTAAATAAAAACAAAAAGAGCCTTTTTATTTTGTTTAATAAAGGTGACTTCCACCCCAAAGAGGTGAGACAAACAATCAGAAACGTAGTTTATAATTACACCCTGTGTCAATGGATTTATACAGTATTGTGCGAGTGCTGTTGTTAAGCTGTTATCTGAAGTTCCAGGCTCTCTAACTGTGCCTGTGAATGTAACATAACATTAATCACATACTAACAACCAGAAATTACTTTGAAACTCTTTGGTGTAAAACTTTAAATCCCGTACTTGTTAAAAGGTACGCTCCAATCAGCGAGAAGGGGGCTTAAATTATGGTAGATGAAGTGTTATTATGCTGCTGATTGACCCTTTATGATGCCCTCCATTCTTGCATCACTAAAAGTTCGATTACCCAATTGCATACACATAAGATTTATTTGCATTTTATTTACAGCAAGCGTTGATGATGTGACTCTAGTGACCATGACATTGTCTCTCGGCAAATTTGCATAATAGCAAGTTAGGAGAACACCCCTGCAATAGTTTCAAGTCCCTATAATAGCAAGCATGTGAGATACTGAAGTGTCCTTGAGCATACACTGTAACTGCTCCAGGCATGCTGTTTTGTAGCTGGAGCCACAGTCTGACCTCTGTAAAAAAAAAAAAGAAAAAAAGAAAAGAATAAAAAGATAGTTTCCTATTCAAGAATCTGTAGCCTCTCATGCATAAAGAAAATTCAAACTGTGACAGCTTTCCTATTATAATACATGAATAAAATACAAAATATACAGAGAAGTCTGCAACCAAGCTCAATTCATGGAAGGGAATCTTTCTCAAATATGAAAAGGTTTCTGTGAGAATGTGGAAATCGCTTCAGACTGTTGCAATGATTAATCTAAGCACTAATCAATGTCAGCTATAATTACATGTTGCAATGTGTGTTCGTGGTTTGATAAACTGTTTTCCTATCTCCCCCCACATCCATCACATTTTATTTTGTCTGTTGCTTGGGAGGACACAAAAAACTGGGCCGTTCCCTTCCAGAGGGAGAGGATGGTCTCCAGGGAGAATTTGCAACACACATGATTATCATCCAGCTGTTCAATTAACTATCAGCTTTCTCAGAAATGAATGAACAGGCTGCAAAAATGAAGAACACTGACGAAGTCAAGAGACAAATTGAAACAGTGGCCTTGTGCATCTGAAGGCGTGAAATATGAAAATGGACACATAAAATGCAAACTGTGGAGAAAAAAAAAAGGGATTTAGCTAATTTCCGACAAGAGCCTCACAAAATATGCATAATATCGATATCTTGCCTCTCTGACAAGTGATAAGGATAATGAGCTTTTCTTCTTCCTCTGCTGGATTCAAGGAAATCACATTCTCTATGTTACAGATGTAAGTCTCATTATCTGACCTGAGTTTCTTCACTTCAATTCCCACAGTCTTTGCTCACTAAGCGCATCAGGCTGATTAAAGAACTTTTCTAGGAGACTAAGCCTGTTTTATGTGTGGGTCGTGTGTTATCACACCACAAGCACAGCCCTGTGCTCTGGCGGCCAAAGAGATAATATAGCCTACACATCCAAAAGCTGGCTTTAACTCAGACAGCAGCTCATCACCTTCTTCGATTCCTCAGGTTCCCTCTCCTTCAAATAGCATGTCACATAAGCACACGGTGTGTACTCATCAAAGCATTGCTGCAGTGAAATGTACAGCACTTTGCAAAGCTTTTACAAACATTGCTGCAATTTACTTAAATATTGTTATAAATTGTCATTAGAATTATTGTTCAGGAAAAGATGGTATTTCAAGCTTCACTAGCAACTAAAGCTGATAATTGAAATTAGGATAAAACATGAAAATTGTAATCAGCTGTATTTATTTATAGATATATTTTTTAAGAATATGCCCATTTAATTGTACATGTTGATCGTTAGACTGCTACATTAGCACTGACGTGTTTCAAATATATTCTCTCATATTTTCAAAAATAACTGCACTTTTCTATCTTGCAATTATGTTTGTTTTATTTTTTGTTTTCCAAGCTATCAGCATTTATTATTTCCTGTTGGTTGGTATAATGTGAATTTTAACTTTACTCATACCTGTTTTCGTCTCTTTGTGGTTTTAAAGGTCACGAAGCAGATTTTGTTTTCAAATGTAAGCCATCCTGTCTCCAGCAGTGAAATGATGTTTGAGATCTTGTTTGATCAAGTCAGTGTGATGGCTTCTTCCTTTTTCTATGGGGACAGTAAAAATATTGTCAGGTCGGCTTATCATCAAAAAGAACCTCAGACCAGAGTGTGGCAGGCTGGTAGGACCCCTGTAGCTATTTCAGCTTTCTGTTTGCTATGACAACCATATTCATCAAGCAATCAAACACTTCTTCTAGCTTAAATTGTTGTTATTGCTCTATTATGAGAGGAAAATGGTTCAGTTAAAAGGTTTCCACGGGATGGCATAGAAAAAAAAGAAGTTACAGCCTTGTTCAAGATCTCTTTCATCCTTAAATCTCCCACTTTACTGCAGCCAAAGCATCTATCACATTTCCTCCGCCCTGTTTGAAAGATGGCATCAAGCACTCTTCCAGCATGTTTTTGGTGTTCTGTGACTCACAAATGTTCTTAGATTTTTATCCAAACACTTCAAAAATATCCTAGATTTGCCTGTCACTTTCTTTGGATCATCCTCTGTACACTCTGTTCTTCTGCTTATCTTATTGTTTTTTCCTTTATTGGTCAGTTTGACATAGGTCTTTTCTTTGCACAAGTGCTAACATCATGGAGCAATGTCTTTATTGCTGACATGTACCATTTAATGAAGCTATTATTTAAGGGTGACTGTTGTCTGTTTCTCAAACTAGAATCTCTCCCACTTTCCTTTTTCTTATCGTTAGAGGTAAATGGTGTCTACTGTTCCCTTTAGACATCTGTATAAAATCTTTAGTAGTATTCTACATGGGCCTTACTTTTTCCAAATAAAAGACCCTGCCATTTTTGAGAAGATCTATAGTCGTACCCAGATTGTTGCTGCAGACACACAAGCAGCTAAAATTACTCCTTCATTAATCAGCACGGTTTTATTTTACTTACAGGACTTTGCTAGACGTTATGCAGTATTTTTCACTTACACAATTACTATTGCCTTGTATACACTATAAGCATTTATGTAATGTATATGCAGTGTATTACCTCATACATTGCTTTAAGCCCTGGATTGAAATGCACTGAAATTACATTTACAAATGTTTTCTTCTATTTCTCTCTTTTTTTCTCAAATCATTTTAGATCAATTCCAATATTTCTCATTTTACAAGAATGATAAAATAGTGTTATTTTTTAGATTTCATCCAAGCATTAGGACAAAATGTTCATCTTCCATCAGGGAACAGTTCTCTGTGTTTACAGAAAAATGGTCCAATTTCCCTTTATGCCAGTACCAGGCATTAAATGCACATTTCTGTTCAACAAGTTGGAAACACAGCATGATGCATTGCAAATTATTCAATCAATTATCACAGACAGGATGCCTGCGTTTATCATACAGGGTCTAAAACGTTGTTTTTACTGAGAAGTAGAGTCTGTTTTAAAAAGGAAGTGGCACCTTCTCTAACAGGAAAGAGGTTTTAGCCACTCACCTCTACATCAAGATAATCAGCAGACCTATTACCGCCTGTGTGGTTAGCAAGTCGCCAGTGATGGGCAGCTCAGTGGGATAGGTTGCTGTCGGGCAAAGCAGAAGGAGGACTTACTAATGTAGAAATAAGTTAACGGGAGAATCTATTTATTGTCCTCATAAACGTGGCTGTTGTGAAACTATGGGTCATGCAACTTTCAACCTTAAGAATGCTTGTGGGGGGAAAAACAACTGTAAATTGGGATGAGTGGAGTGAGCCTAGTACCCAGCGGAAAATTTTGCTGCTCACAATGGCATTTTCTTTGTCCCATCAGAAATAAATGATGTTCTTATTAGGAGATTACTGGATTCTTCCCTGTTTCTCTGAACACCCTCCTCGCCCCTTTAGGAGAAATAAGGAGCCATAGAATAAATCAATATAAGACAAATTATCCTGTCCACTTTGAGAAAAGCAAGAAAAACAGCAGGAGATAAAATACTGGGAGCTGAGACTTGAATTTCATCACTGAAACAAATTTCTGATTATGTGCAAGCTCATTTATAAGCCAAACAAAATTTCTTTTGGATCTTGCTGTTATCTCAAGAGCTGATTATTTCAGACAAATCGAGATCGATGCAGTGAGAAAAAATGAGCATTTTAAATAGAGCCTGCAAATTTTTTGCTGCTGATCCTCATACCGTTTATTTTTTTCCTTTGCATTATACTCTTTTCTCCATTTTGGGCTTTTAAAACAAGTGCATATCATATCAGTGCATATAAGACAACACATGTCTATGATAGGCTATTATCAGGCCATAATATCAGGCTGATGTGAAAACTGTCACATTTTACGCTCCTGATGTTTCAAGCCTGAGGGACACTCACTTCTCCTGTGTCAAACACATGCCTGAAGAGAGATGCAGTGTAGCATCAGTCAGTGAAAACATCACCATTCTACTTGTTCTGCTGCAGTCCTGTGTTGATCATAGAAATTGAGTTTCTTCTGGCAAATGGCAAAATAAAAAAACAACAACAACTATAGAATACGTTTTAAAGCCTTGTTGTGATACTACTTCGTCAGCTGGCCTTCAGTTCCTATTCTGTCCCAAAAGAGGCCCTTGAACTGAGCTACTTGACTATCACAGATACAGGATGTTATCGGGTCAAAATCCATCCGTTTCTACAGTATTTTCCCGTAGATTTTAGTTAAATCAGCAAAATCCAAATGCAGAGGAAAACAGGCTAGAATCAATTTCCACATCCTGAAGTGTTATCAGCTACAGCAGATCCAATTTTTTTATTTCAGTTATCTTTGTATTCTCAAATGTTGCTACGTTGACTGAAAAAAAACCCCCAAACAAACTGTTTTTTTACACAACAACTTTATAAGACAGGTTGTTACCAGGAGGTGAATGCTGATAACCCCCTGGCATGCTCAGAGGGTATTATTCAAACTCATGCAGGCACAAGGCAACAGAGATAGGCTCCTGAACTGTTGAGGTTTCAAACAGGAATATGAGACCAACATGACAGGATGATGTTTTTGTGATTGGGGGAGGTGGATTTATTAATCTGGGGCTGTTGACTGGGGTTTATTTTCTGTTAGATGACTTATATTCCTGCAGCATGCTTGATCTCTTTGAATCAGATTGCACCTTATCAGGAGAAACAGACTGTGCAGAGCTATCTTAAGATACTGCAGCAGGCTCAGCTCTCCATCCACGTGTTGTTCGATAGGCTCATTAGCCACATCATTATTGCAGGCCCAGTGACATTACAGCTACTTTGAGGTAACTCCCTATTGCGGGGCTTGCTAAATATCTAATTGAAAACCAGATGTTTCTCTCACATAAGCATTAAACGGGATTGATCTTGAGCTGATTTCTTGCCCCCTCTGTGATAATATGAAAATAAACAAGATGCACTTTATGAGGTATAAACAGCCTTCTCCCCCCTTCTCTTAAATAAAATGTGCTTTTCCTTATCTTTTATAAAATAAATAGATAAATGTGTTACCTTTGGTGGTTTTTATTACATTTTATAAATTATAATTATATAAGTTCCATGACTTTCTGATGGTTCAGCTGTAATAAAATATATTATTTAACTCCTGTTGCCTACAGCTAGAATTTATTCAGACAGACAGAGTAATTTTGTCCTGTGTGCACCTCCAGAATAGCACCAATGATGAGCCCTGTGTCACTGCCCACCCATTTGCTGATAGCCTACTGGTCACTCACAGACTCTCTCATTTTCTCAGAGCAGGCCTTTGAAGCACAAGACTGAAATTAAAGATCTCCAGATATAATACTTTCCTTGCAGCACTTTACTCTTTTTTTCTCCATCTTACTTAGCACTTCAACTCCACACACTCTGCACAGTAGCATTTACAAGTATAAGTTGCAATATTTTTACATTTTTCAAAGAGTGAAATAGCACTTCATTCATTCACTTCATTGTATTACAAACATGTTTTAATACAGAAGTGAGTGGTTGTGTTTGGAGTACGCACTGTGTATGTTGGCATAATGAATATCTGCTAAAATGTTTTATGCAGCAAATGATAATTTTTACAAGTATGTTGTTGTTGTTTTTTAATTTAAAAGTTTTGGCTAGATGAGCACAAACTAACTTTTTGCTTTCCTTGTTATCAGAATCAGAATCAGAATCAGAAAGGGTTTATTGCCAGATGTTGAGCAGGTTTACAACATTAGGAAATTGCTGCGGTGCTTCAGTGCAAACATACTGTCATAAAAATATAAAAATAAGAATAAGAATTAAAAGTGCTAAGTGGATAGATATATACATGATATATACATGATATATACATGAGTGCAGGTGGTGATCAGTGCCAAACATGGAATGATGCAGTGAACACAGCGTAGAGTCATGTGTTAGTGGTGGGAACAGTCATATGGTTATTGTTCATGTGTCCGACAGCAGAGGGGAAGAAACTGTTCTTATGGCGAGAGGTTCTGGTGCGAATGGACCGGAGCCTCCTGCCTGAGGGGAGCAGGTCAAACAGACTGTGTCCAGGGTGAGAAGGGTCAGCTGAGATCCGAGCTGCACGCCGCAGTGTCCTGGAGGTGTACAGGTCCTGCAGAGATGGGAGTCTGCAGCCAATCACCTTCTCAGCAGAGCGCACAACACGCTGCAGTCTCTGTTTGTCCCTGATAGTGGCTCCAGCGTACCACACGGTGATGGAGGAGGTGAGGATGGACTCGATGATTGCAGTGTAGAACTGCATCATCGTCCGTGTTGGCAGGTTGAATTTCTTCAGCTGCCTCAGGAAGTACATCCTCTGCTGGGCTTTTTTAATGACGGAAGTGATGGTGGGCTCCCACTTCAGGTCCTGGGTGATGGTGGTACCCAGGAAGCGGAACGAGTCCACAGAGGTGATGGGGGTGTCAGTCAGGATGATGGGGGGGAGTGGGGCTGTGTGCTTCCTGAAGTCCACAATAATCTCCACTGTCTTCTGGGCATTCAGCACCAGGTTGTTGTGGCTGCACCAGGTCACCAGACGTTCAACCTCCCTCCTGTAGGCAGACTCATCCCCGTCCGAGATGAGCCCAATAACAGTGGTGTCATCTGCAAACTTGATTAGCTTGACAGACTGGTGGGTGGAGGTGCAGCAGTTGGTGTACAGGGAGAAGAGCAGAGGAGAAAGAACACAGCCCTGAGGGGAGCCGGTGCTGATGGTCCGGGAGTCCGAGACATTCTTTCCCAGCCTCACATGCTGCTTCCTGTCCGTCAGGAAGTCAGTGATCCACCGGCAGATGGGATCAGGCACATTCATCTGGGAAAGCTTGCCTCGGAGGTGGTCTGGAAGGATGGTGTTGAAGGCAGAGCTGAAGTCCACAAACAGGATCCTGGCGTAGGTTCCTGGGGAGTCCAGATGCTGCAGGATGAAGTGTAGGGCCATGTTGATGGCGTCATCTACAGACCTGTTGGCTCTGTATGCAAACTGCAGGGGGTCCAGGAGGGGGGCCGTGAGGGTCTTGAGATGGGAGAGAACTAGGCGCTCAAATGACTTCATGACCACAGATGTCAGAGCCACGGGTCTGTAGTCATTTAGTCCAGTGATCCTAGGTTTCTTGGGGACAGGGATTATGGTGGAGGACTTGAAGCAGGCAGGCACATGACATGCCTGCAGTGAGGAGTTGAAAATGCCAGAAAACACTGGGGCCAGCTCGTTTGCACAGTGTCTGAGGGTGGCAGGAGACACACCGTCTGGGCCGGGAGCTTTTCGAGCATTCAGACTCTTAAACTGCTTATATGTTGACTTTCCAACCCCTAACACGAGATAATAATCCCACTGAAATGGCAAAATAAAATATATCTCTTGCATGCAGATCATTTCCTGAAAGCTAAACATAAGAGCTATTGATTGAATTTGGGTGCACATCTGATGGCTTTTGTAATTGTTAATATTGATGCCGGTGCAGAAAATTACATTGAAATCTGCAAGAACACAAGGAGTGAAATTAGTTTCTGTCTGCTGCCATGCTGTTAAAAGCATTAAAGAGTATTTATGGAGTGCAGATATTGTCTATCTTCCTTATTATGTGTATAAATTACAAGATGACAGCCTCTAAAAAGTCAGATCATGCCTTTACCTTACCTTCGCCCAACCTGATGATGTTATTATTGTAAAACGAGACAAACAAAAGAGAGAGATTAGACTGTGGCTTGATGCCATGCAGATATACGAGGACATGCATGCTACCTTAAGACTCTTCTTCTAACTTTTATTATAACCTTTAGACTTGGACATTTTTGAATTGGACTTGAGGTGGATAGTCTAGCTTTGCACTATCTTAAATTGATACGCTATTTATCACTTATCATTAGAGTTTCATCTTAATTTTAATCTTTTAAGCTTTATTTGCTGTGCCTATGATTTTATTGTAGTGGATTTTGTGTATTCTGTGTTTTTGTATTCTGTAACACTGGATTTAAAAAGCACTACACGCACAAAACAACAGATTGTTATTAATATAAAATATCTGATTATTGAAATTCTTTTCTCTCATTCCATTCATCCACTTCTCACCTCTTGAAATCATGTTTAAAGGCACTAGGCAAGTGGCATTTTTCCAAACAGCAGTCTTAATGTTTTGGACCAAAACTAACCAAAACTGAAATCTTTTCCAAAATGTAATCAAGCAGTTTTTAGTGTTTAAACATAACATAGCAGCAAGTGAAAGTAGAACAAAGATGAAAAAAAAAAAAAAGCTCCCGAATGGACACAAACTGTGACTTCCTTGATTTACTCCACTGGCACCCCTCCAACCTCCTCGTGTGGATTTGTGGATTTCATCACACTTTAAAAAAGGACCATTATCTCTCAATGTCTAATATTACTGTAGCTAATGGATTGAAGCACTCAAGCCAAAAGACACTTTATGAGCAACTGACAGAATGGCATTATGAGATGCCCTGGTATGAAAATGCATTGCTTAAAATCCCATATCTGTACGACAAACACCAAATACCTTGATACTGTTTGAAATGCAGAAACGACCATATAGAAAAATGAAAATAATAATCATTAAAATGCACATATAATTTTGTAGTTTTACATATAGAAACCTTGCTCGCAGCGAGTTCGTCTGTCGTAACATATGCACAAGGTGAACGCATGGTGATAACGCATTTGCGGTTTTAAAGCTATAATATGTTGATTTTACATTAAGGTATGCTTTTCTGTCGAAGATAGATCATTTATAATTCAAGTAAAGTTCTATCACTTTTGCTCAAGAGTATGCTGCAAAGACAGCTTGAGGCTACATTTCTACGGCGTGGTGTTAAAGTTCTGAAAAACAACAAAAAGAATAGAACATTCATTGTACACCATTCTTACCTCTGTGGTATCTGTTTCATGATCCCTACCTATATGGTGACGGGCTTAAAAGATCATTTTCATACACTTCTTATATTTTGAAGTGTCAGTTTATTTAGGCTGGTATTGTTTTACATTAGTGGAAAACCAAAAGTAGTCTTTTGTGTCATTTCTCCCTGATAAATTTATGCTAATCAGCTCCTGGTAAATAAATCATGAAATATAAATAGAAGTTAATAGGCACCAGCATAAAGCATATGTCTCTCTGCAAACACTTTTAATGATGCATTCCTTTGAAATAAAATGAAATCACCCGCCTCAGGCAATAGTCGGGAATATCCTGAGCTCGATGCAGTCAGCATTCAAAATGTCCTATCTAGGTTTGTGTACATTTACTCTGCTTTAATTTACATAGTCCAGTGAAAACAATATTTCTTATAAATCCAGTTCTTTCTCTCTCATTGCCCAATTTTGTCTGTTTTTTTATAGGTTTATTAAGTCTATGCCCAAGTATGTGTGTGTGGATGCTTTCAGTGAAAAACGGTATCCTGTCAAAGATATAACAGCAAAGCAAACTAGCTGATATTTGTTATTTAAGAATTATGCTTTGGAGGTCCAATGCTCTGGAAACATTCACTCAACAAGGGGCCTAATTTAATGATCCCAGTATAGGTGGCACAGCAGATGATAGACAATATAATTACATAAACAAGAAATTTAGTTAACTTAACGCTGATTCATCAAGCATCTCGACTGGAGGATTGAGACTGTGATAGTTGCATGGTGACAGAGCAGCTGTGTCACCTTCAGGTGTCCTCCTCAGAGTCTCGGAGAAAGAGATTCTCTTTCCATTATCACTTTGTAAAATTGCTGATGTAGCCTGTACTTTGACAACACTGTGAAAGTTTTTCACATCACTTTTTGACTTTGATTCCTTTGCTCTCTACATAATGGGTCTAGAAGAGTAGTTTGTGGGTGTAACCGGTTTTAAATTGTCTTTAAATATTTCTGTGGTATACTTCGTCTAATGGAGACCATTTTCTACACGGAATTTTAAAGCACAACAGGGGCTGTTTTTTCTTTCCCAACACAGCAAATCCTTGTTGTATAGAAGCAAGAAGGATGTCAATTATATTAGGTCTTTTTATCAGACAGGACAGGCCTGGAGCATTTTCTGCAAATTTGTAAAGCACATGTGCTAAACCGCGGCTTTAAATGCTGCCACAAAGGCTGCATTCAATTCGTTCTCCAGTCAGCAATCAATTCAGGGAAGTGGGTATTCTTCAAAATTCAAAAAATTGAAAAGCTTTTGGCATGAAAAGGTTGTCATACAAAACCAGGGGATATCAAAATGAATGCTCGACCATTAGCAAATGAGGCAGTTTCTATTTACAATTTGCAATGATTGGATTGAAAGCAAATCATCCCTGTCTGGTGCACATGGACATCATTGACAGTAACCTGCCTTCCACAGCTTTAGATGAAACAGTTATGCTAAACCTCGCCTATTTTTAGCACTGATGAGGGAAATAAATGTGGCTTATTGCCATCAGGAAGGTGCCGTGATTATGGAACCACAAGTGATTTAGGGACGCTTGATAGCACCCTTAGTATGATAATTTAGTTTTCATGTCGGGGGGGAAGTCAGGTCGCTTGTGTATAAGTGCAGAAAGAGCCACATTTTAACAAGGCAGACAGTCAAAGTGGAAACATCCTATCTAAGCTATAGGAGGAAGAAGTGGCTTGAAAATGAGTGTGCTGATAGATAGTTAAAGCCATGTAACTTAGCAAGTGCTGCCATGCATGTGATCCATCTCATTATCCTCAGAGCAGAGATTTTATCCTGCTGCCACTGCAAAAGCGCCTTCGTGCTGAGACGTAGCTGTTGGATCCACATTCCCAAAGATAATGCAATCCACAACACTTCTACATAGTTTCATCTAGTGCTCAGAGACAGAAAAGTCAGCCGTAAATGGATTAGTATAGCTTTTAGTATTAGAATATATAGACAATAAGAAATGTTAAGGGACAAATGTGGACCGGATTGTGGTTGTTTAAAGTTAGAATCATTTAATATATATATATAAATATTGTTTTAGAGTAAGTAATATGTAGGATATTAGTATTAAAAATCAAGTGTTTGCTTCGGAAACCCAATTGAAAGTATAATTTCCACTCTACTTTGTGTCTGTGACAGGATACATTGTTTTGCCATTTACCATTTGCCAGCTATTCACTCATCTTAGGTGAGCGAGAGGATATGAATTTGCCTTCTTTGTTTGAGATTGATTTCTTCTTTAAGCTGGAAACGCTGGCATTTTCCTAAATGTTCCCTGAAGGGAAGAATAATCCAAAGTCTATATTTTCTGTGGACACATTGGCAAATTCACGTGCACAATTACAGCAGCCTTTCTTGTCTAGTAAATGGAAGACATCGCGATTCATAAATAAAAGGCTGAATACCTGCTCGGCACACACAATATGAAATGCTGTAGGCTGGTTGTTTTCTTTGGATAGTCTTTTTTTGTTTGTATGTTTTTTGGTAAAGCTTGCCACATTTACAACCTCATGGAAGAATACTGAGTTTAGCTTGATAAAGAAAACTCACCATATTTTTCATAGGAATGAAAACTTTGGTTGGTATTAGGAGCTATAGTTTCTATTCCTCTGAAAAATCTTGTAATGCCCCTTTTTCTCTCTATTGGGATTTTATTTTGTCCCATTTCCTTTGACCTCCATAAAACATATTAGTAAATATCTCAGCTTTAACTTCATATTTCATATCGGAAAACTTGTTTGATATTCTCTGGGCTTCTCAGCTGAGAACTAAAGTCTCCAAGGCTTTTTTTCCCAGTGATTTGGATTTCATGCTTGGCATACCAGAGAATGCTTTTTCTCCTCGCACTGGTTTATATTTGAAGAACTAGATGAAGCATTGTCAATAAAGACATTATAAGATTGACCCACCTTTTCTAAAACATATAAGCTGCCTCATATGTCCATTGCTAGCTTTTCTCCTCTTATGTTTTTTTTCATGTTGTGTTGGTGTGTGACATTTTTAGAGCACATGAATATAAACTTTCTATTATGGTCATGTTATTTTTTATTTTTTATTTTTTATTTATTTTTTATTCCTATTTAT
>NW_005187467.1:896361-921485 GCF_000239375.1 Pundamilia nyererei | reverse complement strand
GTGTATATATATATATATATATATAATATTCTGTAACTCTGTAACTTCTGTCGGTGCTGTGCTTTTTTGGAAATCGAATTTCCCAGAGGAACCCACCCGAGGGATTAATAAAGTTCTATCTAATCTAATCTAATCTAATCTAATGTATGCATTATATTTTAAGTAAGTTCAACTAGTGAGTTGTTCTATGTGTATTTTCTTTCTATTTGTAGCACAGATTTCTGGAAGTTGCCTTTTTTTCCTTATACACATACATACAAATGATTTATAATCACTATGACCTGTCTATCAACATACCCACCTGGACATCTCTGCTTAGAGAATGTCGATTTGAAGTTATTATCCCCTCAAGTATTTTATCATGCAATGCATCAATAATCTTCTTTTTTATATAATTGAACAGTGTTAAATCTTGAAGGAAATCAGTTAACGGATGCCTAGCAGGTGCGTTTTTTATTTCCAGATGTTAGTATGCTGTATTCAGCCTGAATACCTGCCTGTGTGGCTGCATGCGGATCCTACTTGACAATATAATGTAAGTTTTCCACATGTTAAAGCAGCACTGTAGATTTGCCTTTGTTCAGACTGCTTCTAGGCAAAAATGTCTCCATCAGATGTTTTTTTCAGGCCAGGCAAACTAACAGCTTTGGATCAAAAGACTTGTCTGCTCTCCAGGGAAGCCGACTTGGGTCGGACCCAATGCAGATTTCATGCTATTACGGACTGCAGAAAACCTGGATTCTGTTTTGCTCATCAGCACATTGCCAATGCGCTGCCATATTTTTTCGTGCTCACAATTGCAAGTTTGTGACAGCCTACATTAGGTCACGAATACGGCACATGTCTTGCTGTATAAACCAGTGTTTGCATCACTTCCTGAGGTGCCGACAGTATTTGGGATTGAAGCATTAAATAAATGCAACACACCCTGTGCATAGTGTACTGATCTGTGGCACAATGTAAGTGAATGATTTCTTTTTCAATGGTTTTCAATTTGAAATTGGGGCAAATTGAATATCATTGGGTGGTTATGAGTTAAATGAATGTTTTTACCTCAAATTCTGATCCATAGCATTATGAATACGAATTTTGGGGTCTTTAAGTCATTTCTAAAAACTTTTAAATAAAGGTAAACACTGAAAAAGGATAACAAAGATACTGAGAAAAAACACATAAAAGAAACAAAACCTTAGGGACGCACCAATACTGAACACTGGTATTGACTGCTCTGACATATTGGCAACTACGATTGAACCGACTAACATCTATGGTTGAAAACTACCACTATCAGCATCTTCTAGTGGCCACACTGGCTGTTGGTATCAGCCCAAAATTCACAGAATGCACACTCCTATAAAGGACCAACTACCTACATTGTTTACATGCAAGTTTTAAGAACTATTGTCCATTTATATACTCTTGTGAAATTTAAATCTGAAAATTTTATCAGAAAGTCCAGCTGAATTAATCACTGCCTCTCAATATATGTCCAATTTTAAAATTCTGTGATAATGTCAATTATTTTGTCTCTGTAGTCAAACAAATCACCATTTATTTGGTGGAGAAACTTTTTCCTTGTTACCTTTGTTGGACCTACTCAGTACTTTAGCCATCGCTACTTTTTCTGATTCAGCTTCATACATAAATTATTATGCAGGGCAGTTCCTAAGTCTCGACAGCAGCTCAAACCTCGCCTTGAGCTCTGACACAAGCAGTAGTTCAGAATAAGCGTATCAAATTTCATCAGCTTGCCTGTAAATCAATCACCTCGGCCGCTCGATGAAGGGGGCATCGGAGTTAATGCACCAAAGGCAAGGGGCAAATCCGGAGGTTTTTTTGTTGCTTTTTTTAAACTGTTATCTCTTGTAGGAAGTTCCAAGTGTGGAAGCTTTCTGACAGCTGAGTTTCGACTCACACAGCTACAAACACTCAAGCTGGCAAGTTTAGCCACCTGCAGTAATGAAATGCCTTGCTCAAGGGCAAAGTTAAGGTAGCTGGCCTTGAAGGGAAGGATTTTATGTTCCCTTCCAGATCCAGATTTTCCAGGTCTATCAGATTTAGACTAATTCCTACAGTATACCTCCAGGCTTCTCCTGCTGCTCTGACCTTTCAAGGTATATTAAGTTAAATGATTATCTTCCCAATGGTAAAATGTAATGTTAAATTGACATTGTTAATTCATATTGCATGTTTTATTCATAACCCTGGAAAATACTCCTGCTATCTCGTGTGATACCCATGAATTTCCACCTTCAGTATGTGCCTCATCAATAGTCAGCGAAACATTTTAGCTGCAAACTACACAGTACATTCTGATGGCATGATTACATTTTGTAAAAACCATTACCACAGGAAATGTGTGCAGAATTTTTAGCAGCGAGTCTTTTGTTTTTCTTTCTATTTGACGAAACAGAATGTCAACTTTTTAGTTTATCTGCATGCTCCCTGTGGAAATGCCTTGTCTTACTCTTATTACATTTAACAGAACTGCAGGCATGTATATAAACTGCACACTGTACACCTAGAGAGAATAGTTTTTGTTGTTTGTAGTTTTCCATTTTATACAGAATGAATAATGTCGCCACCACTCTGACCCTAATAAGCAGTTGGCTCGGGATTCTTTTGTCGTGCCAGACAATTTCTCTTGCTGTTCTGCAGATTATTCTGTGGAGCTGATCTTAGATCACGATCAAAGACAGGATTTGGACCACATGCAAACCAGCACCCTTCAAACAACACAGTCGAATCTGCAATTCTAACCATGTTACTCCTGATCTGTTGTAATTATCTAAAGACCTTCTGTCCACAAGAGGGAAGTGTTATCACATTCATCCCCAAAATCATTTACAGCCAGTACCTTCCTGTTTGGTGGCTCCTGAGAGTAGGATGAGAAAGTATGGAAGACGGAAGGGAAAAGGTTTACTGAGTGTGGTTAGTCAGCTCTCACAGTTGCTTCATGATATGAACTAGCTCTCTACCCCCACCCCACCAGACACACAGAGTCATGGTGAGTCATTTTTTGCAGTAAAATCAGATTCCTCCACTGTCACTTCCTCTGTTTTTAATTTAGGAGCCATTACCTCACTAGCAGTGTATGCATGGATAACTTTGGATCATAATTCAGCTTTCACTGCCCCAGCTTATTTTTTTAAAATTGTGGTTTACTTGAGGTCTGGGGTTTCTAGGCGTCACTGAGGAGATTCATGGGTATTCCCCACTTGTAAAAATAATATACGTTCTCAATTATCTAATTAATTTGAAGTTGAAAGTGTAATAATTGACGGGTAAGTCTTATTGGGCTTTGCCTTATGAGATGAGCCTCAAAATATGTGCTTCACCTTTGGCCACTGGAAATAAATCAAATTTGATTTTGATACTGGATTGTTTCCGTCTGCTAGACCACGCAACACAGACAATAACAAAGACAGAAATAGGATTCATTTGGCTGTTAATTTCACTGACTGAATTCTCTGGCTCCCTCGATACTATGAGCTAAGAAATAGTTTTAATATGTAGGCCATGTATTCGCTGAAAGATTTTATTTTGATTCTCATTTCTCTTTTCCTGTCAGACGCCTCGCCAAGTGTCAATAGTTTCAGTGGCTCCGTTGGCCCTAAGGGGATTCCAATATGTGAGTAGTGCGTGCACTGGATTATTCCACTTTTGTATACTTATACGGGTTGTGCCATTGTCTTCCCACATCCCCACTCAGTCTTTTCGACAGATCTATCCTCCAGCAGTTGTATTTTTTACTCCTCTGCGAACATTTTTAACGCCTGCTCCAATCGTGCCATATATGAGACAACATGGCATGCAAAAAAAGTTGAGAGCACCCCGAGTAGGAGCTACTTGCCTGCTGCAGTATGCCAGGCGATGCTTTTTGCAGGACAATCCAAGCTCCTCCCTTGCACAACGTCATCCGATCCCGATCTCTCTCCCAAAGCGTCAGCGATAGTCAGCAACATACTGTGGTGGCAGATCAGCGGGGCGGTACGCGCAGCAGGATAAAGCCACACTGTATTTCATCCAAAAAAGAAGCAGAAAAGGGGGCGCATCCCACCATTTCTGGAGTTGCAACAACTTCGCCGGCCTGGTGTGCTGATTTCTGAAAGCTGGCCGTGGCTGCACACCGGGAGAACCGGGACATACGGAACTAAAACAGGGACCATTCCCACTAATCTGCAAGGTGTTGTGCTAGTTTTGCAAAGGAAGTGGAAAGAGAAACAACATTGCCTCGGAGGAACTCTTAAGTGTTGGAAACTTCCCAGTAGAGCATCGATCGAGGACCTCCCGCCCACTTTACCTCAGTTCCACAATACTGGAGGGGGGGGGAGAGAGAGAGTTCAGCAGGCGATGCGGTGGATGGAGCAACAAAGGCTATATGGTTAAACTGGAAGAGCTTCTTTGATAAGAACCCAGCGCTCCTTTCTGTTCTTGCCTGCTATTTTGTAAAGCACTTCTACGCCTAAACAGCAATTCTACAGCTGCTTGGATCTTGCTTTGGGGACCAAGCCAGGTTCTCCTTAGTGCAAACTCTCTCTGGCAGACAGGGAATCGCCGCAGACGAGAAATTGATGCTTTGGCACGGAGAAGCGCACCACCAATCCTCTAGTTTTGCGAAAGTCTCCTACTGCTGTGTAAGGGAGGTAGACTAGTTTGGACCGAAGTGGGATTTCCAGAAGTTGCATGCGGGGTCTGTGTTGTGTCGAGTGAGCACTATCCATCTACTCTCAGGTTATCAGACCAGATCCGGATAGTTGAGGTGCCATGGCGGTGTGTGTGGGGATATGGGCGCTCCTGTTGGCGCTGAACATTCAAGGTAAGCCGTAGAAATAGACTTCAGCAGTGAATCGTCTGCCTTATTTTATCATTAGCTCCCTGCTTTCTGTGTGTGTGTGTGTGTGTGTGTGCTTGAGAGAGATGCATGATGTTCCCGTAATGACAGACTTGATTAGACAAATGCACGAATGTGTGGATTGATAAGACTGCATGGCTTATGTTTTGCAACAAAATGTGCGACAGGAGTGAGGAAAAAAAATGGAAAGTGGTGTCTGCCTTTGAATCCAAAACGGCTGCAGAATACTTATTTAGTTGCCAAAAAATGAACTTACCCCGGCAGCAGGCAGATGGCGATAAATGCGAGCCATGTAGGCCAGCAGCCCTTTAAGTTTTTCCAATATTTCATCGTAATGGCAGAGTGCAGAGACACAGAGTGCACTGGAATGATAATTGAAACATATTATCCTCTGCGCCTGCCTGTTAGTTGATTTATTAAAATAGTAAATAATTAGTACTTACAATAATTACATTTAATTAGGATAGATTTTAATTCCCACATTTTAATCTCCGAATGACACATTGGGGGCTTTGTTTTGTAGTTTCCTTGTCGAATAATCATATTTTCAGACGAATGACTCATGGTGACGTTTAACTCTCTGTCACACTGAAACCAATTCTTCTGGGAGTTTGTGTTTTGGAGTGGGTGGTGGTGCTGAGCGAATTAATATGTGAATAATTGAAGCAATACTCTGACATTGATCACCCTGGCATTAAAGCTTCCCCAAAGTGGGGCTGATCATTAAGCAAATACCTAAGAACTGTATTTGACTCATTTTTAAGGTGTGTCATTATTAACAATCTTTTAGTTGGAACGCATATTTGTGCATGTGTGTTCATGTTTTTGGTTAGTTATGCAGAGAGGGCTTTAAGGCCTAGCTGAAGATTTACCAAACTGTTTACATCCTAGACTGATAAACTCTGTAAGGGGCCCCCAATTTAAGTAAACAATGGAAGAAAGTCAAGTGTGGTCTAAAAAAGGTCACACCAGAGTTTCGATGGGCACTAATACCCTCATTCTTCAGGTTGTACGTGTTTACTCGATGTAATATGTTGGAGCTCTTACTTTGGTGATCCCCTTTGAGCCTAATAGCTCTTAATAAGTCTTTACTAGAGAAATATTCTGGCACATCCTGTTTTCTTCAACTCCTTTGAGCTTGAGAACAACCAAGATGTTGACCTTGTTCGCAGTGAGGCTCCGTGTGGCTCCATGCATTTAAGACTGATTGAATACTTTGATCAAAAGCCCTGTCTGATTTATATTGAGATGATCCCTTTGCTTGTGGAGAAGATCAGGATTAACTGGTTCCCTTGGGATTCACGGTAGAAATCTTTTGAAGCTGTTCAATGGAGGGAGTGGAAAAATGTCTCGAAAAGTGCACCTAAAGCGTCCTGGAAATGTCTTATTTGAGCAAAGCAAGAAATGTTTTCTAAGCGTAATCAGAAATGTATGAAAATGCTTTGCTCCTATCTCTTTTTTTATTGCTGTAATTGATTTAAAACCAAAGTGAATACATTATTAATGTGTTTCGACATCTTCATGAAGAGAACAGCTTTGAAAGTTCGTGTTTCAGCATCTGTTTGGACCCATTTCTTTTGACAAAAACAAAGATTTGCTTCTTCACCCTGAGGTTAAAGGGCGTTGCCATAAATGCCCACCAGCTTTGATGGTCTAATTGATATACAACATGTTCCAGACTCTTTCCTCATTACTAAAGCACAAACAAGTGGGAAAGGCCCTAACAAATGCAAGTCACAGCAACCCATGTTGCAGCTATCCACGAGGGAAAACCATTTGTGCTTGGTAATAACCATTTGTGGAAAACCCAGCAGTGCCAAATTCATAAACACAGAAATATTCTGAGACGCTCGCCAAATAGATTATCAAATAAAAGGAAGATTGAGAATAATGGATCTGCGCATAATAACAGCAGCTCTGTTCCTGTGTTTGTATATTAGCACTCAGTCTCTCCTGTATTCCAGACTGATATTTAATTGAGTGTGAATGCAGTTAGCAACCAGGTGGTTGTTTATGGCTTGGCTCCATTCTTTTGGCCCCGGTGCAGTAGGAACCCATATAGATATCACTCTGAGTGGTGGGATAAGGGGATTTCGGAGCTCTAATTCCTCATCTTAGTTGGATTTAACGTTTGGGAAATGAACTATGAATGGTGGACGAGTGTCAAGTTTGAATGTGCTATTATTCAGGATTGGAAATTATGTGGCTGTGAATTATAATCTTTGTAATAACTTGGCAGCATGAAAGCTAAAATCATTCTGCTGCAGACCCCTGTTGTTCAGCTCTCTTCTCCGTGTTTGTCTACAGTGTTCAGTCATAAGCTACTCTTGTGATGGCACTACACAGCTGCACCATCTTGTGTCCGTGACCTTTAACTGTGCTTAGTTGTTGATTAGATTCTCACATAATGTCCCATGAGACATGTGAATAAGTCCCAATGTTGCCCTTTTTTTTTTCTTGATATACGGCTTTCTTGTTTCATCCATCACAGATTAGTCGAGCAGCTAACTACCTGGTTTCTATGTGCAAGCTCATCATCAAAGCCTAACACACAAGACTTCATTTTGACTTGTTACGAACGGCAATGTGCTGTGCTGCTGCAGCAGCTTGTATTTGACTCATTTGAAGTACACTGAAAATCTACTTTTGTTTGGAAATGTCATGCACTTCAGTTGGATTGATTGATTGATTGGGGAGTCAGGGGGTCGAGGGAACATTTCAGACAAATTCATAAACGGATTTGAAGTCTTTGCTTGATGTTGAGTGTTGAAACAGCCATGTGGATAATTCCTTTTTTATGACATGGGAGGTAGGTATACAGGCTAGCCTTTGGAACATTGTAATTAGCATTTTAGCTTTTAACTAAGTTAAAATGCTCTTTTGAAGAAAACTGTAATTGCCGCTCCATGACATTTTGCATTTCATTTGGGTGACAGTTGTGATATAATGAAATGGAGAGTGTCACTGTGGGATTGTTGGGCCTTGATGGTTTCGGTGTGGATGCAAATTGCTTTGATCCTCGCTCCTTTGGGGAGTCTCCCGTTGGTCCCCGCTGAGGTGATGGATGGGTGAGAGCACTCTGAGTCCTGGGAGAGTAGCTTGAGGGGAGCTGACAGGAGATTAAGCTTTGCTTTTGCCAGAAGAACTAATGGAGGCACTTGGCCACTCAAACTTCATCTCACTGTGTTTAGCTCATTGGGGTTGTGCTGTCATCTCCTTAGCAAATCCTTCTCAAATCACTGCATGAAATGTCCCTGTAAAGGGTAGATTCTTTTTGTGTGTCTGCTGTCATTATGGAAATTGAATGGCCCTTCATTAATTTCAGGAGGTACTCTCAAACAAGTGATATTTCTTTGTTTTTTCAAAGTATTGCTCTATACACCTCTGCCGAGGACAAGAGGCACATTTTCTCTTTTCTTTGTTAGTTCATGATGCACATTTCCAGCCCCTGTGGTCTTCACATAGAGTCTGCGTGTCACAAAACTGATGAATAAAACATGATGATAAGCACTGAACCTAAATAATGGAAAGGTTATGGCAAAATAGAGTGTTCCTTGCATGCGGATGACTGCACAAATACTATTAAAGACTGAATGAATGTTAAATTAAGTTCATCTTTCCAATTGTTTGGAGTTAATAGTGTACATATAGGATTGTAGTTATGTTTCAGGGCCCCAAGTTAGGACGTTACAGTCTTTTGCATGTTTCTCTGATAAAGAAATAGTTTGGAGCTGCGCTCCAGTCACTGAATGAAGCTATTTTAGGAGACGTTTATTCAAATATCACAAGTAGCGTTTGTCCCAGACAACAGCAGTTTAAAGTTACCAGATAGCCTGTTTTGTAAGAACATGCAGTTCAGTATCATATATAATGTTTTATTTGGTCTTTATTTTGGTGTATAGTGTCTGTCAGGTGTCCTCTCTGCATCCTTTGCTGTCTTAACACCAGACAGTCACCATATAGAAACAGGATGGAAAACACATTTATCAGCAAGCTGCAGCTGCAATTTTATGCTTTAAATCATTGAAATGCTTCTCTGTTTCAAGTCGGATCGCAGTATCAGCAAAGTGAAGGAAAGGGAAATCAATAAAAGGGATCAAATCTAGCCCTCAGCTTTTCTGATTTGGCATTAATCTGTTCAGTCGTTTTCTTTCTGTTTAGCCGAACCTTGTCAAGGGATTAAATGGTTAAACTCCAGTTCTGATCTTGAGAATGAGAATTGACTAACTATACTTGTTCCATGTTTTCTTTACTCTTTGTCAGATTGCTGTTGCGGCATCTTAGGATAGGCTTATTATGGTTGCTGACTAGATGTAAATCTTCACAGACGAAAAAGTAAATAATCTCACATGCTGGAAGGATTCTGACAGTCTGTGCTGTTTTCATGAGACACCGTCTTGGCTTGCCAATAGCTTGTAGAGTTTCTCTGAACCGTTTTTTCCCTTTAGTGCTCTGTTACTATAGTTACTACCTGTAATCTGTCTTTTTTTTTTTTTTTTAAAGAAAATTGTATGTATTTCTCTACAGGATCTGCATCCATTTCTGTTTTTCAAAGTTGTTGTGAAGGGAGTGCAGCCTTTTAACGGGTCTTTTTTGTTTTTTTTTCTTTTTCCTTTCTTGTATTTTCTGCTTCATTGGTTTTAAAGAAGATGCCATATGGAAGTACCATTCATTGCTCATTGCAACTGGGTTTACAACTAGAGCATTTAGTCATGGGCTGATCAGGGATTGAGAGTGTGGATAATTCCTGATCTTTTTACTAAGGCCGTATACTTGTAAATAAAGCAGATCTGATCAGCACAGCTCCCAGCCCCCCCAGTGTGACTGCCTGAAAAAGTCAATTTACAACAGGCAGCTGGGCTGGTGGTGCGCCTCCATTAGGGTGCAGAGTACTACTGGAAACCAGTCAGTGAACAACCTGCTGAGTTTGAAGAAAAAAGCGGAAAACTGATGCTTAGAGGTTCCCAAATTTACACATGATTAGAGTGCTACAGGTGGACGCACAGACAGTGTCACAGTGCACACAGTCTGTTCTGTTACCCACTTGACTTGATCAGCTTTTAGGTTTTGTTTCATTGGCTGTGAGCTCATATTGTCCAGCTCTGTAAGCCAGACACTTTTGTATTTTACTCACAAGCCTGCTTTGTGAATTACACCAGCTGGACTCGTTTTAAAAGTTGATGGAGTAGTTGATACTGTTGCCATGTCTTCTGCTGTTCCACTCAGTTGAATTTTGTGCTGACTTGTGCGCTCTGTTGACAAGAGCTGGCCTGCAGCTCTGCCTCTTACTGTCTTGGGTCAAACCGACATATCAGTTGGCTGACACATTAGACAAGTGGAGGCTATAAATTAAATATTAGCTACAAGTTCTTCCGTGGAAACGGTGGCGTTCTGATGATGTTGTTTTTTTTTTTTTTTTGCCTCAACTTAATAATGTCACTAATAAATACTAAAATTGTATTTCTCTATTTATCTTAAGTGTAATGTGGGGTTTTTTGTACATTTTTCACTTGCCACAGTGACAGTTTCCTACCTTAACTTGTAAGGTTAAAGTCACCATCAGCGATGAACAGTAAGCCTGACCCTATTCTATCAAAATATGGATTTCTTTTTTATTTGTTCTCACAGAAAAATTAATAACAAAACTAAATTCTATATTTGGGGTTGTGGTTTGGGGCTGGGGTTGGAGTTGACATCACAGCGCTAAATATAGTGGCGGAAAAAAAAAACTTTTTTTTGTGTCGTTAGAGATGTCTTGTGTTTTTGAAACACTTGCGGCTGAATAGATGGGTTTTCCATCCCGCTGAAAGCAAATTGGGATGAAAATCTTGACCTCAGACAGGTCAACTTTTAACACAGTGGATGTCTGCACAAGCTGCCTCCAACGTCTGACTAAAAACTGCCTTGAAAAACCATATCTGTCAATCCCATTACAAGCCTTCCAGCTCACCCACTGCACATGCCATCCGCTGATAAATACCTCCAGGGGTCAGGCTGAAATGGAATATTGGCTTGCAGAGCACATTCAAATGAAAATATAGAGGATTTCTAATATTTAGCAGTGTTTCTAGTCTTTATAGGTTCGTAAAATAGTGAGGAATTTCCGTCATTGTGACACACAGCAGAAGCTTTCGCGAGGCTCAGAGTTGATCTCCTGCCAGAACTTTACATTTTTCTCTTTTTACTTTCTGCAAACTTGGGTGTACCGCCCTCTATCTTTATTCTCCCCTTTTCTCTCTCTCCTGTTTCCTCGCTTTGCCTTTGAGAACGGTGCGTGCTGAGAGTCGGCTTGGTTAGCACTTGATACAAAAGGGGGTTTGTTTCATGAAATGTTTCCCTTTTTAATGAGTGATGGTGTTCGCTCATTTAATATTCCGCACTGATATCTCTCTGGGAGCTGACTGTGCTTCAAAGCAACAGCGTGGTTGTAAATGGGGTGGGGCGGGGGGACCAGCAACCGTGGTGGTGGTGCTATAAGAAAGGGGGGCTGCATAGAAAATACAAACACAGGTTTATTTATTCTCGCTGACATATAGTTAAGCTCCCAATGTGCTGCAGCTTGGCGTAAAGCTCCTTAGTGCCCTAGTCCTGTGCTGACAGACTGTCAGAATATGACTGATAACAGGTCACCTCATATTTCTCTCAGTGTCTTTCATTTATTTTTGCGCTGTTCCCCGTTATGATCAATTTTATAGGTTATTGCTCAATTCAGAAGGATTTATATAGCTTATATGTGTGCGTGTCTCTTATTTCTCCTATGGCCTCACAGGTGACGTGTGATTTCCCAATACTTCTCATTATTAATAAGACTGAGGTCCACTTTGTGGTAGAAATTCTTCATTTTTCTGCACGTAGTTCAATTTTGTTTTGAGAGCAGTGAAGATAAACATGTAGATGGCCTGCAGTTTGGCATTGATCCTTCCAGTTTGTTAGCAGGGTCTATGCCAAAGCAACTAATGCAGTCTGCTATTGATTCCTCAGTTTCAAGCCTGGCTGAATTTCACTCCAGTGTTGCATTGTTTTCAGAAAGTCAGGTGTGCCAAATGGCCTCCGCCGCTTCCTTCCTGTATGTCCTCTCTCTTTTTAAGCTGGCAATGCAGGCTACTGTGGTATCAGTAGATTTGGTGTTTGAATGTGTGTGAAAAGCGGGCGGGTGGGTAGGTGAGTAATCTAACCACTCGCCCCACCCCAGAGCGAGCAAAGGGGTTCTGTTTATCCCTTTATCTCGAGCTGTAACGGCCTGAGTCTTTATCAGCAGTGCACCTATTTAAACTCTCGAGTTGTATGCGTTAAAAGCAAAGCTGTGAGCTGTGTTGTGCTTGAACTACGTTTACTCCTGTAACTGAAATTCATTATATTAAAAGTACAATACGTCATATGCCAGTAAGAGGGAACCGTCTATTATTTTGTTATTTTCCTGACATTTATTAGGAGCAGCTTTTGTGAGCATTGACCAAAGGGACTCGTACTCATAAATATAAAATGTGCACATGCCCTCCTTAGGGTTTGCATCAAAGAAAATGCATACAGGGTTGCTGCAGTGTCCCTTGAGCATTGTATTTTGAACTGGAACTAGATGCAGGTCTCCCAGGTGACAACATGCTGCTGTACCTAACTGCTCATTATCCCCCTTTGTATCATGGCTTAGGCTGATATTTAATTCACCTTTTCTTGGAATAGATAGAAACTGCTTTAAACCACAGTTAAGCTATATGTGGTGGTGGTGGGAGTTATGTTCATCATGTTCATTTCCAGTCTCAGACTCTACTACACTAGCTTTACATGATTTACAATTTGAAATGATCTCTATTTACCTTACACTGCGGCTGACTGCTGACTACAGCCCCTCAGTTCATCCTCTATCTGGAACAATCCATTTTAGTCTCCTCCCTCTAAGCCAACTTTGTTGTGATTAGCTGCCCTTCGTAAACAGAACCTTTGAACGGCAGATGGGTAAGCCTTCTGTGTACCCTGGACAGTGCTCCAGCCCATCCAGGGCTAACACACCTATGGCCAGTTTAGATTCACCCATTAATCAAATAAGCATGCCTCTGGACTGTGGGAGGAAGCAAAAGCATTTAGAGAAATACACAGACACGGGGAGTAGATTCAAAATCCAAAGTCCTTTTTTATTGAATATATAGCAAATAAAATCACAAGCTTTATGTTGGCTAAGAACAAGAAACGAAAAAACTGTTCCTAAAGTTTGAAGAGGATTTAGGTCATATTTGACCACCAGTTGGCATTGACATTTTAGTTAGATTATTTTTTCCTGTTTTCCCTGAAGGTAATCATTTCTAATTCCGAACAGTTCTGTATAGGATTCCTTCCTCTTCTCTTTTTCCCCTTCTCCCTCACTTTAACTTGCAGCTGAACAACGCTGCCAGAGGTCTCCACATGGGACCTTCAATTCTGGCAGCACACGCCTTACTTGGCTACAGCGTTGCAAGTAGAATTTACCAGTCAGGAATCTGGAGAGGGCTTTGATACCAGTAAAGGCATCACACAGGGCCATTTTGTAGTTCACACCAATTGTCCATTGAGCCATGAAGATGCCAAATGTCATGTTAGTCCACAGAAACAGAAGGCTCGGGGATCAAGGGTTTCCCGTTCGCCCACCCGCATGTCCAATATACGAGTTCTAACATCTATATGATTATAAGTTATGCAGATGTAAGTGGTCACAAGAACACCCACTCAGTGACCCTGCACCCACACAGCTCAAAGACTCACCGATGAAGAGTGAGAATGAACACTGCTTTTGCATGCCTTTGTCTGAGTCAGATTTGTTGCCCCACTTTTGTTGTATGCTCTGTTCACACGGAGCACGAGCACCGTAAATATTTATTTCAGATGGATGAAGGGACTTGCAATTGTTCCTTGCACTCTGTACCTTTTTTGTCAGCATTAGGAAACTGAAAATAGAAGCTAAAGAGGAACAAATGTTTGAATGAGAAACTCAGCGGTACAGAGGTTGTTTAATACCTCAGCAAAACCCTTAAAATACCTACCCTCTTACAGCCTGCAGACTCGTACCCTTCAGGTTGCTGAGTTTCAAATAGTTCTGCAGAATGGGTTTATGGATTGTACCTCACTTCCTAAGTCATGGCAAAGAAAAAAAATTTGCATGAGAAAACAGCCTTATCCCAAAGAGAAAAAGTGAATCTAGAGAATTGAGATGTACGTGCACACCCTGCGGGGGATGGGAGTTTGCAGTGGGTCATGCTGTTCCTGAATAAGGCTATGTTCCAAGGGTGATTCTAGTTTGCCTTGAAATACTGTTCTTGGCACAAGTTCTATTTAGGCACATTGGGGCTGCTCACTGGAAGAAAAGCCTTGTGCAAATAAAAGTTCATTCAATTTTTTCCAACTCATTAGGTCTTTTTTGTTTCTATGCGGGAAGCCAAGGGAACCCCCCTAGAACTAACTCGTGTTCTCCATTAAAACTGACTTCAAACAAATGCATTTCTTATGGCATAATTCTAATAATATTATGACACATAAAACGGTAAATTCAATTAAAAGCCCCATAGTGTGCTAAAGCTCATATTGTCTGCTAAATTAGTTGAATTAAAGCTTTCCTAAATGTAAGGATCGAGCAAGTCAGAAGCTATAACAAGTTGGTCCAAGTGTAGATGAAATGGAAGTCCATGTTTCAAGAGTCTGATCAATATGCAGTGAAAGCTGACAGGGGATGAAAGTGATTGGATTTACCCCACGTCACCAAGAGTGCGTTTCATTCCTGCTTTTTGTGAAATTTTGGTTGAACTGTAATAATCCAAATAACAGAGGTGATTCCGTATGTCACTGACAGTTAAAGGGTTTATCCTATTGATTAGGTTGTGGGAATCTCTGGAGGAAGTTTTTATCACCAGATTTGGGGGGCAATTTATTGTGAACTGCACTTCCCTGTATCCCTAACCCCTCTTTTTATTCTCACACTGCTCATGCTATGTGACCGGTGAGGGGTGGATATTTGTTTTTGCTGAGAAGACCCGGGATGGGATGCACTGATGCATAAACTCACTCATATGTGTGTGTGCGCACGTCGCTGAGTGCGCTACTGCACACGTCTGCGCGCAAGCCCAAGGCAGAGGCAGCTTCACGTTCCCGGCCCTGCTCCCTCCTGATCCTGACCCACTTTCTTTTCCCCGCTCATCACTCCCTCTTTAATTGCCGCGCGGCACACTGAGGCCATCTGCTCGACTGAGGCCCGTCGCCATGGAGATGCTGGGAGGCTTTTCGGATTTACTGTGGACTGACCAACAGGGAAATGGAGGTCAGGGAATGGGGGTAGGGTGTTGAACAGTAGTAGGGGCACCACAAGTGTATTATGAGGCACTTATTGACATTATAATAGTACACCTGTATGATCAGATACAGAATTCAAGTGCTTTTAAAAAAAGGAAAAAGATGAAGCATGTCTTTGCAAAGTCCTTTTCCCTGAGGAGTTTTCCCAAAACCAAAGGTAGCAGTGAGCAAGAATGACACAATTTTACTTGGAACATGGAATTAATTACATTTGGAAGTAGACACTGACATGAGATGGCATCGCACCAGCTGCCATTCCAAGGATTTCCCCGACCAGACCCATCGCTGTGCGTGAATCTTGGATAAACAATACCAGCTGCACTAGCGGACCAGGTAAATATTTTATGTTTACATGCAGATGACGATATTTCCCAATTGGGAATTATAAATACATAAAAAATTGAAAGAGAGTCATAATAAGAAGAGGCCATGGGCACTTCCATGGCCCCACCTCTCCACATCTGCTCACCCTTAGGACAATGCACCAGCGAATACACCTGTCGACACGTGCGTGTCCTAAACCGTAAATGCACACATTCATTTCTACATTGCTGCATTTGTCATCAGTATTCATGGGTCAGGCCACACTACAGACCTGAGAAGAAACAACCAAACGTTTGCCAAAAACTCAAACCATCCTTTGCGGTGGTTTATTCCACAGTGAGTGTGTCCAAAATGACACCGAGATTAAGCTAGAAATTCCAACATGAAAAAGGTTTTACAGTTGGAACCACACTGAACTTTTTCAAATTAATTTTGAGGCTCAAGGACAAAAAAAAAGGTTTCCCGACGAGTACAAATTACATTTTTTTGCTACCAGGGCAGTTTAAGACAAAAGGCTATTTGTCTGTGTTAAGATAACGGCATTGCCACAGTCAGATGTGTTTTTAGTGTCATCTGCCGGCTCTAATCATACCAAGCAGAGTTCTTTTATACTTATGAGTAGTTTGTATATTTTGCTGCTGCTACTTATTTCCTTTCTAATGACACGCTTCAGTGAGGAAGCAGTTATGTTTCCAATTAACACTCAGGCATATTTCAGAGCTGTGGTCTGCACAGCCAGGTTGCCTCTTGTCCATCAGTCTGCCAGCTGTACTCACATCAAGCCCGCTTTGCATGTTGTTAATGCATTCACATATTCCGTGCTTGTTCAACGGGATCATTCGGGCCAAATGGCTAAATGTGGCATTGTATTCCAAGAGATTGTTTTACTCAAACATCTCTAATGGAGTCTTGGTATTGACCTCTGGCACCTTATCAGTGCTGAGCTTTGGGAACCACTCTTTATTCATACTTTATTTATACTCTATCTTTTAAAGGTCAATATTGGTAGCTGTCATTTCTAAAGTGCCATTCATAGGTCAATACCTCATTAGTAATCTGGTGGAGTTTGGATCAAATGCAGCTCCTGTCTCATCTGTGTCACTGAGCTGCAGCCACTACCAATTTCAAGTTCACAGCTATTCCACAGGATTCTGTTACAGGCATTCAAAGTTTGACACATTTAGCAGTATTTTTATCGTAACTGTGAGAAGTTTTTATCTTTTTCGGCCATATTATTTGATCTGTATGTTTGTGTAAAAGCAGTCAAAAATCAGAAGATGTGCAAGAAAATAAGGAAATAAGCACAGCAGCAAATCGTCACTTTTCAAAAGCTGTATCTCATGTTCATTAACCTCCTAAGACCCGAACTCTTCCACAGCATGCCTTTTTAATTTTTCTTTGATATTTGGGCATATTGGGGACGGATGAATGTAAAAACAAAGAATTACCAGATTTTTTTTTTTTTTTTACCCTATTTTTTGTTTTTAAGAGAAATAAGAGCCGCATATGAGGATATTCGTTTAAAATTTTGATAGAACAGTAGCAGTATAATGTCCTCATAAGTGGATATCAGGCGCTTGTAGAGCAAAATTTAGTATTTTGGTCTAAATAACCCAAAATGTGATGTCCACATATGTGGACGCCAGGTCCTAGGAGGTTAAACGCCTTCGTCGACTTTATTGATCATCTTAATTTAACCAGCACATTACTACAACACCACTACTGTTACTGCCAGTAGGCTACAGAGTTCTATGGTAATGGTATTGCTTCAGGGTATTGGAGCTTTAGCAGTTGTTTATGCGACCAGTAATGCAGTGAACATGTCATGACAGACAGACTAAACTATCATGGCAGTTGCACCTCTTCCATGAATTTCTACTCCATTGTGTTGTCTGAGTTCCCGAGCTTTTCTACTAGATTGCTTAACAAGAGTCAGACCTCCTACGAAGGCTGTCAGAATATGCCGGCTTTGATGCCGTCACTATCTGCATAGATGTCTCAGAGAGCTTATTTTGCTCCTCCATCACCCGCCAGTGACAGAGTAACACAGGAGGCTGTGACAGCGGAAAAGGTAGCTCTGTCAATTTAAACTCCAGTGAGCGCTTGATCTCTGAGCTGCCCAAATGTACAGTCAGAGCTGAAGCTAACAAGACAATGTACCCAGGGCCTGTAATTGGACCGGGCCCTTTTCAGCAGTGTGAAAAGATAGAGACCGTCTGTCATCCTGCTCTCCAGTCAAGGTCATGATGTTGAGTGCTGGATGTGTTGTATATTCTACAATGCCCTTCATCCTATCACAGCTTATCCAGCTGCTGCTGTGCAGAGGTTGGGTGAGAACTGCTGCACTCTGTGGGCATCACACTAGATTATGTGCTTGGAGAGATTAATCAAATCGTATGATGTTTTGCTGTGAAAGAGTGACCAAGAAAAATTTCATCCAACCGGTCTTGCCAGCAAATGCCCCTTAAGCTGAGTTGAAAGTTGTTTTGTTCGTCCTTCATGTCATTGCCAAAGGAGCAGCACATTTATAACTTGACATAAACTGGTGCAGTGATGGGAAATAAACTGTCTTTCTGAAGGATTGTGTCATGGTATAGCACAGTTGATAGACCTGGTTAGCTGAAGTCATTTTTCTTTGATGGCTACGCTCAAAAAGTCGTCCTCAAATGCAACTGTTGGCTTTTGTTTTGTTTAAAGAGAGACACCTTCTTCCTTATTTCACCTGAGCTTTAGCACTAGTTTAAAGCATCACCTGACTCCAGATTCTCTTCTGCACCTGTGTCCAATATTGTGTATGTTCGAATGCTTGCGAACAAGAACATTCTTTATGAGCAGCAGGAGAAAGAAAGGCTGTTCACTGTTTAGAAGAATACACTCCATTCTTCCACCACTAAAATATTTATTTATTTTTTTTACCCTCCTGATGCCATTTTGGTCTGCGGGATCCCTGGAGAGTAAAGTGCATTAAGCCACTCAGTGTATTTACTTGTGCTGGACTGAAGCTGATGTGTGAGGGCAGGTCAGAGGATGGAAGATGGGACATTGATCATCGTTGAATGAGTGTCAGGGGAATCTTGACATCCAGAACAGTTTTTCACTCTGAGTTCAGAGGCCAACAGCTAGAGACTCATTACTATGTGAAAATACACTACCACAACTCGATAAAACTACAGTAGATCAAGACATTGTTTTGTCACTCGTAAACTATTCAGTTTTATGTGATTTTATTGAATAATTGAACTTTTTTGAACTTGTAGCAGACACACATCAGGATAAAGAAGCCTGTTTTCTCCCACGAATAAACAGTGAGATCCTGCAAATGTAGCCTAAAACAGCGGTCCCCAACCTTTTTTGTGCCACGGACCGGTTTATGCCCGACATTATTTTCACGGACCGGCCTTTAAGGTGTCGCGGATAAATACAACAAAATAAAACTAGTACCGGTACCGAAAAAAAGAAGTTCTATTCATAACACACGTGAAAAGACCCAGGAAAACCGAGTTAACGATAAAAACGATAACAAAATAACGCTGAAAACCGATAAAAACCCTGAAAACCATACATTTCACACCTGAGCCTCAACTTTCACGGACCGGTACCGGTCCGAGGCCCGGGGGTTGGGGACCGCTGGCCTAAAAAAATGTGCCAAAAAACAAACCAACAACAAAAATTTCCAGTAGAATAATTTAATGGATCACATACTTGAAAACAACTCTAGGGAGCTAGACACAGGTCTGTGTGACTGTCGAATTTTGACTTGCAGTCATTGCACTTTTACTGAGATATCCACAGTAAATAAAGAGTTCCTTGATATGTTCTGGAAAAAAACAAAAGATCATTTAGACATCTTAAAGCACAACTGCCACACGATCAAAATAAATAATCATAAAGACCACAGCAGGAGGACGGCTTAAGTATGGATGGCTATAAAGATGACCACAGTGTGAATACATTTAAAAGAAAGCTTGCTGTTACATAATTGAAGACCAGCTGTATTATTGTGAAAGAAAATGGTAAAGAGGTCAATTGAGAGTTTATGTACTGTATCACAGAGTAAACAGTCTGACATTTGTCTTGTTTGTCCTATTGTGGAGGAACTCTGTATTGAGAACGTGAATGACAAATACCTGGTTTATTTAACGTGAACACAAAGAAGTTCTCCAAAACCAAGTTCAGCTCCGACTCTAGTCTGCAAATACAGTTTGAATAATGAATTGTACCCTTTTAAAATCACCTTCGAGGTAAACAAAAACCAGGAATGAAAGGTTTATCTATGTGCCTTTGAGGTTCGCCTTCCCACACACCTTGAACAAAGGTCTGATCTGACAATTTTTATTTGAATTTATGTGAAAAGCCTGTGGAAATTTAAGAGGAGAACCAACAAAAACTAACATTAAAAGGTAGGGTGTTATATTTTGAATTAAAGGCATTTCAAGGATGGGTAGCAGGATCTCCCGGGCATGAATAAGCTCTTTGTGCTGCATGTGTAGACTCATTTGTTTAGCGCGTCATGTAGACAGTACCGAGTTTCATGTGGTGAATGTGAAAGCAGACTTTATGAATAACGAGAGGATTACTGGCATTACTGTTTCACGATAATGCAAGTTTATTTTAATCCACGTAATTGTTGATTATTTTTCTTTCTGTGCAGAGTGGAAAACTTGTTCCCACAGGTTTGAGGCACGCAGCATTTGTGTTGTTTTCTTTTTTTCTTTTCTTTTCTTTTTAATTGCCAAGTCATTATTGTAAATCAAATTTGTTCTCAGCTGATTTCCCTGATTAAACTTAGGTTTAATTAAATTTTTAATTCTATACAACGAATTAAACGCGATGCCGTTACCTTCACAAACCTCTAAAAGTTAACGTCGCGCATGCTTTGTACTTGTTTTCCAAGTCAAGTAGCCATAAGGCTGTTGAAACTTTCTCTACTCCTTAATTTGGAGGATTCATTAAGTTAGTTAATTAATATTCTCGACTGGTTGTGTCTTTCGGATTATTCACCAGTGTGGTTTGAACCTTAGATTTATGATTAATATTTATAGGAGACTGTCAGGAGCTGTCAGCCTCATATGAATCAACAAGGTTTCACGACTCAAGAGCCAGTTGATGTGCGATAAATCAAAGGGTGAGTGGGGAAAAATCCCACAAAGATGAATAAAAAGAATCCAATTAGAAATGTGTAACCTTTCTGCAGGGAGGCTTACTTTCTGATTTATTAGTACAAAGCTGTTTACTCTTCCCGTTTCTATTATATGTTTTAAGCATTGGAGGAAATGAATATGTCCAAGAGAGTGAATGAGCTCAGGCAGCATGACCGCAACTCATGCATTACAATGGGGTGTGTGCAGGCATCTCTTTCATGCAACGCTGCCTCACCAACACACATAAACACCCACACACACATTCACCGGTGAGATACTACTATACTATCCTATCCTCTGGAGCGTCTTGCGTGCGTAGAAGTATTTTTAGTAACACGCAGCACTCTGTGTTTTCAGCGCAATGTGTCAGGACAGCAACATGTTAAGGATTCAGTCAGATGGGCCTCAACGCTTTGCCCAGAGCTCTGCAGAAAGGATGTGTTTGTCCCCAGTGCTGGAGGGGGGTCACGTGCTGACCTCATTGTGTGCACGAGTAAGTGCACTCTGCATTATCAGCGTGCAGCTTCCCTCCGCGTAACAAAAAAGGCGACTTATCTCGCAATAGCTAATTGATTGATTTCCTTGGCACAAATATCCTAGACAGTAACATTTTTTTTATCTTCTCAAGTCAGTAGAGAGGCAGAGGAGCCGGTGAAAAATGAAAATGGACTCTTCTCTGGAAATGGAAAGATTTAATATTTTTCATCCCTAGAAAAAGGACTGACAAGCTTTATTACTCTTTGCTTCACCGCCCCCTCCCTTTGGTCAGGGAGAGCTGTACGCTACAGAAGTGCTATGGAAAAACACTTTGCAATAAAAAAAAACAAAAACATTGTGCCTTCATAAACACAAAGGTTAATATCTTATTTACAAGCTGCAGCCCCAGTGGTCGACACGCTAGCACAAATGTCTTCCTGTCTTTTTGAGTTGACTCAGGCAGAGGTGATCCAAAACAGGCAAATCCATCTTATACCGTCCTCTTCACAGGGTTGTAGCTTCATGGAAGTCACACACCCTCCTCTTGGACCTTCAAAGATTGCAGCTGGCTCACTTTCTTCACCGGTACATTAACTCCTGCTGCCTGCATTGCCTCACTACAGCAGATGCTGCCAAAAGAAAACAAAGCTAGTAGGCCACAGGGTTAATCACACTCATCTAGGGGTCTGTCACACTGTTGCCAGGTGTGTCACATTCACAGTACACTTGGCTTCCTTTTGTTGCTGCTCTTTGACCTCTGCTTTTTTCACTAAGTGTAAAAGGGGATCAATTCAGAAGTCTCAGTCTGATGGAATCTGTTTCAGCTCAAATAATAAGTTTCTACAGAAAGGACAGAAAATGAGTGAAGAAAAATTCAGCTGTTTTTCTTTTTCTCCTTTGGTTTTTATTTAAGCTCATTTGAGCTTGGTAGTCTTCTCTGTCTCAAAGGTCTGGGTTGTACGCAAAATACCAGTGTAGTCAAAGCAGTGTCACAGAGCTGTTGTGATACTGTATGTCAAAAGCAGGGATTTGGTTTGTGGAGTCATTATATTTCTCTGTTACAACTTAAGAACATTGATTTCACGTGGTGTACCAGCCCATGTTTATTCTGTCTTTCTTGGATTGTAACACAATGCACAAGGGTTGAATTTTTGTGTGGAATATATTGGTATTCCCTCTCCTTCGCTGATCTGTGACATTCACATTGTAACTTAGATGGTATTACTTGTGACAGATTGCATTGGACTAAGGCAGAGTTGTACATCAATATGCCATTTATATTTTCTATTATATTGGCTCTTGGCAGCATATTGCCTTTGTCTGCGTGTGCAACCAGCAGAGAAGATAGCTTATCTTTTAAGAAAAGCAATCAAAGAACTACTTGCTTTGCCATATTTAGCTAATTTTAGAATAGGTTTGAGTAGCTAGTAAAGAACATAAAGGTCTTCTCTTGGCCTTGCATTGTTGCTAAACACAATGTCGAGTTTTCCAAGATGGCGTTGCCTTAGTCAAATTCTTGTTAAGTCTGTTCTACGCTTATCATTTCTCTCAGTTCTCAGCGATGCATTTGTGTGGTGAAATGCCAATTCCTTCTTTTGAATGCATCTCCTAAGACACAGCTGCCTACTTAGATAGCTAATGGCTGTGTTTTGTGCTGCAGCGCTGTGAGCCAAGTGCGGCGTGATGGCATTTGTTCTGTCTGCCCAAGGCCTGGTCTGTCATTGTGTATCAGTCCAGCCAATGGCCATGACTCACACATGAACCCTCTGGGTGCTTGAGCTCACAGAGAAGACACAGTAGTTTAATGTTCAGCACACGGAAATACATACGGGGCGGGGGTAGCTGGTGGTCACGGTGTTGAAGGTTTTTCTGGGCACTGGTAGTGCTGATGAGGAGGTGTTAGTGACTATTTTCTCATCATAACAGCAGGGGCTGCAGAGCTGTTTTCATGGTGCTAAAACCGTATTTTCTCTCCTGCATCTTTGGCTGTAAGCAATCATTGCTACTATGATTTTGTGCAGAGTTTCCTCTGCAGGCAAACAGCTTGTCCAAGTCTGTAGCATCAGCTTTGCTTGGAGTGTCTGTTGATATAGTTGATGCTGTTTAGGCATTGTCCCGGTTTTTGATCAGTGATAGTGCTGCTCATGCTGTGATTCTGTTTACTTTCAACTATTGTTCTCTGCTGTTCCACAATTAAACGACATCACTTTGCGTGCTGCAGATATTTTTTTGGTTTTTCCCCAAGGACCAACCGTGCATTTAGAACAGAAAAACTTGCAAATGTAAGCACTTTCCTGGCCAGGGCTGGATTTCTTTTGTAGTTTTTTAAATGAATGATTAAGAAGAGCAAAACAAACATTTAAAAAGAAAATGTCAGAGATAATTGCTTCAACCTCAGTCCCTGAGACGCTTGTCGATATTGTCAGTTTCCTGTTTTCATTCCTTTGGTGTCCTTTCTCAGATGGCTTCATCTCTCCATAGTGACGTAGCCTGAGAATCATATCCATCAATAGATGTCAGAAAGAACCCCCGCCATTCGCTGACAAAAACAGTAGCCGTTGTATAACATCATCTATCATCCCGGGCCTTTGTTCAGCATCCTGTCTCATACGGGGGTGAGCAGCCAGTGTGAGGGTGGCATTCTGTTTGACAGGCCAGTGCAGATGCTAAATGACAGTGACACAAAGAGGAGGCCCACCACACAGGTCCTGACAGGGCTGTTTTCCATAGAGAAGAGGCTTGACTTGACTCAAAGCCCAACCCGACATCAGATTACAGCGCAACTCTTGACACCTCTTTGGCCTGCTTTTAATGTTTATAATTCAGCTCTTTCCCTTTGTGATAGGTGAAAACAATAGTTGTCATATATCTTTGTACATACCTGCTAACCTAAAATATATTGTCAGCTTTTAATGATTTAACTTATCAACTTTGGAGTAACTTGAAACTTTGCTTGACACAGTTCTGTTACAGCATGTACAGCCAACTGAGAGTACTGTTGAAGTGTCCTAGAAACTGAAACGCTGTGTGTCTCTTATTGTAAGTCAGTCTGGATTAGAACATTTGCCAAAAGCCTCGAGAGTTAGTGTGATGATAATATCCATTACGGTGTTTCAGTTTATGCCGTATCCATCTCTTCTGATCCCCTGAAGGGGAACTGCTCTGCGTTCCCCTCTTTGTTAAAATGGTGACTATAAAGTGCATTCATATCTGCAGCTTTATCTGCTACAGTGATATGGATACTCAGACAAGTCTCCAAGTTTCATACTGTAGTCAGATCACACATCCTTGCCATTTGCAAAGTTGTCTTTCTTGCTTAGGTGTGCCACGGCTGGTTTTGGATTCGCATCTTTTTCTTTTTTGTTTTTGTGTTTTCTTATGCAGTTATTGTATCACCCGAAGGCTGTAATCTTACAGGATTAGTGTTTTGTAGAGGGTTTATCGTCGTGCAATCCAAACCGCAGTTTTCTCATGATACCAGCTCCTGTGTCTATGAAGTGCAAACTACAAAATATCTGAAAGTGTTTGACTAGTTTACTTTTTCGACATAAAAGGTAAAGAATGTTGATGACCAGAATTTATTTTGGAAGAAAAAAAGTACTCCTCCGGTGTGTTACAAATATTTGTTCAGCACCTGGAAGAGCGAGGAATTATAATAATGGCTTCATTTCAAAGGGCTTTCAACACAACTTTGATGTCCAGTCAGTCTTATTGTGTGAGATCCATTAGCGAAAAGAAAAGCTCGCCTTGATTTGCCTCTAGTGAAATAAATGAAATATAAATGGAGGGTATTTATAGATCTGAGGTGGCCCTTTGAGGGGGTGCGTCTTTGAATCTGAAACTTTTAAGAGTGCAGACAAAAGCAAATAGCAAAGGAGATGCAGTGTTACACAGTCAGAGGAAACAGAAAGTCCACCTGGGCGATCGTGGCTCAAGAGTTGTAATCGGAAGGTTGCCGGTTCGAGCCCCGGCTTGGACAGTCTCGGTTGTTGTGTCCTTGGGCAAGACACTTCACC
>NW_005187467.1:888202-895960 GCF_000239375.1 Pundamilia nyererei | reverse complement strand
ACTAGTAAAGCGCTATACAAATACAAGCCATTTACCATTTACCTGGAGCCAGCATGTTGATACATACATGGCAGTTAGTGGCAAGAAGAGCAGAAGTTAGAACTGGTTGGAGTGGATAAGTGCATTGAGTAGGTTAGCTTTTTCAGAGGTCAGCTGATGATTTTTGCCAATATTGTGCTGTTTGCCACCAATGACGTGCAATTTTTCTGTGTGGTACCATCACACAGCAGAAGCAGTATCTTCTGTAAGTTGCCTTGAAGTTTGTGAAATAAACTTGGAAATTCAATAAACAATTAATGCATAATTCTCTCCAACGTTAAAAATATTGGCAGATGTATATGAATGTTTCACTTTAATCAAACTGCAAAGCGTAGAAAATTTTTTAAAATGAGACTTTGTGGTTTGGAAATTTCCAAACTTCATGCTCACATCACAGAGTGGAGTGGGGTGGTAAAGACATGTGATGAGTGGCCACAGTTCAGAAGCGCTACATCTGCTTTTCCTAAATTGGTGGCCTTGAATGCAGATACCTGAATTGCCCCGTGTTAAAATGAGTTGACCTAGCTTTCTCAAAGGGGGGGAAAAAAGTTGAAATTCAGCGTCTTCTATTTTTTTCTAAATGGCTTCTATCACAGAGCATTGTAAGTGGCTAGCCACTCACAGACTACAGCAGAAAAAAGGAGTGGTGCTGAGCTTTTTGGAGTCCCAAACAGACAAGACTGATGGATTGTAAAGTGATCATTATCTAAAGGTTAAAGGGGAACCATTAGCAGGGACTGGATTTGCCTTTCACAAAACAGGTTGTTTTAATTCAGGACACATAGAAGGACGTCTTTTATTTAACTTTGAATGGGCTTAGCCATGTCTTGTAAGACAGTCTTACATATGCTCTGACTGAATATTATACTACTTTGTGTTTTTCTCCTTGAAAAAAAATAAAAACAGCTTTCTGCCCTACTTAACAGATTCATTTCAGACACCATCTCTGAATATGACACAGCTACATTTATGTTCAAAAGGGTACTTCACACTTGCAATTAAGAAAGATATGGATTTAAAAGGGAGTTTAGATATTCAGGGGAATAAAAGCCTCTATATTTCTAGAGATGTTCTGGAATTGCAAGTGTCATCTTTATCTCTTAGCCCAAATGCCTGACATTTACTTTACTATTAGCCACTTTTGTGCAACTTTGTGGACTGCAGGGATGATGCACCGGAGACTTGGATGGTATAGGTCTTGCCATCATTTCAACTTGTTCTAGCAACGTTGAGGAACCAGGCTAAAGGCTTTTCATATCCAATTCAAAACAGGGAAGGCTGACTCATCAAAATATATCTCGGCTTTCTCCTTGGGGTGCAAGTTAACAAATTTGTTCGTCCAGCCTTCTGTCTTTTATTTATAGTAATAACCCGGGGAGACATTGTCATAAAGGCCTCTTGTCAGTCTGGATCTGCTGAGCCTTTTAACACTAACAGCATCCCTCTCTCCACCTTGCCATTCTTTGCTGCAGAGTTTGTATTCCCATCAGCTTTCTTTGTGAGCTCGCCGCTGCGATCATTTTTTTTCCCAATGCCACTGCACACTTCTTCATTTACACAAAAGAGGACAGTGCAAGCAGCAAATTCTTTTCAAGAACAAAAGTGTAACTGATTACACAGACATCCTTAGATAAAATGCTAACGAGCAATTTTTTTTTTTTGGTTTCAGAAAATGAAGATTTTGTACATTCATGTCATAACGCTCTCATAGACGACAGGTGAAAAGCGCCTGCAAAGCCTGCTGCTGAACACAAGCTGTTTCCTGTGACAGCTTCATCTGTGAAACTGTATTCTCCAAGGGCTCAAAGCCTGCCCAGGGATCACTGAGACCGTTTAAGATTACATGTCTGCTGGCAGGGAGCAGCAGATAGGTGAAAATAATTGGCTTCGTCACCAGCCGCCCCTCCACCTCCCTATTCCTTTTACTCCTTGCGGTGACGACAAACAGAGTGACATGGCGAGGTAAGATGAGCCCAACCTCCCAACACCCACCTTAGCTACTTGTCTAATCGGCAACGATGCCTTTACCTGGCTTCTGTGGCATATAATCAAGAGAGGAACCCTTGTGCCCCCCACTGATTGGGTGTAAAAGAGGTTGCAGACCTAGTTTCATGCAATTAGTGGAGGAATGCCAGACGCTAATGGAGCCCAGAAGTGTTGGCAAAGCATTATGATGGGATTGTTGGGGCCACGGGAAGTTTAAAAAAAAACAAACAAAAAAACCCCACACAGGGCATTTGCCCAGAGGAAGAGTAAGAGGTACAGTATATGAAACAATAAACTGGAATGGACGTGGGGGAAATTATCTGTGCACAGCTTGCTTTTGGGTCTGGGGCTTATTAAGGAGGGGCATTGTGGGAAAGTGAGACTGCTCAGTAAAACATGATAAATATTATTGAAGTATTGCAGATGGTTAGGCACGGGGGAGCACTCTAGAGAGAAACAATACTGAATGGGTATCTCTGTAGTAATTACGCCCTAATTTGCGTTGACGGCAGATGCAATGTTGATGTTTTCTCGAGACTCTCGGCCAAATCTGATTGGTGACAGCGGAGGGGAGGAGACTATTGTATGCAGACAAAGCAGCTTGGAGTAAAAAAAACAAAAAATTACACGTCTAATATGGATGCTTTAAATGTCATGTTTGAAGTGAATCTCCCAGAAATAATCATTCTTAGCAGAGGATGCAGGAGAGTTTCAGACTTGGCAGTGAGCCTTTAGGATGGTGTGAAATTAAGGCTGAAATGCTCACGTGCAAGTAATTTGGTATATTAGCATTAATATATTTGTTTTTTTCATTATAATGCATGTTGACTTAATTGGAATATAACTTTTTTCTAGTGATACGTCTTATTTTGTTTATTTTAAGACATATCACGATAAGTTTTTAGTGCAAAACCCTCTGCAGTCATCTTTTAGTCATGCAATTCAGCTTTATTTACTTGTACTGTATAGATGGCCATTTCTGCATTATGTTGTAGTATTTTGTTGCTCATAAAGGACTAAAACAATAGCAGCTTGGCTACTTTAAGTTGCTAATACATTTTCCCAAAACTGCTTTATTAGTTTTAGGCTAACAACAGGAAAAATACTTAATTCCAGTCGATACTAAATGCAACTGTTCTTAGCAGTCTGTCTTGGTTGGCTTGGTAGCTTCTCTGTAACCCTACCAATTAGAAGACACAAACATGACAGATCATACCAAAGCAGCACAGATAAATTGGGGGAACTATATATAAGTGTAGCTTATCCTCTGAGCTGGGGGTTTGTAATGTCACCACCTCCAAGTGAATTTGCAGCTACAGCAAGATCTAAAGAATTTCACCAGCTGTCTCTTGGGTATTCTCTCACTTTTTTACCCCCCCTTTGTTTGCTCTTCCCTCATAAGAAATGCACACTGCCAAAGTGTCACTGGGGGTTTTAAATAAATAATCACAAAATGCATTTATTCGATGACAGCGCTGCCTTCTATTTACCCCCCTACACTCATCTCCAGGAAGTTCAGGTTTGAGCACTGACAGGAAGGACAAGTCCCTGCCTGCACCTACAACGGCAAACCAACTGTCTTTTAGTCACTGTTGAAACAATTCCTGATAATACCGTGGGCTCAGCCCACTGAATAGGGCTGTTGTTTAGCTGTTGCCATGTGAATATTCAGTGCATGAATCATTCTTTATATTCGTGAACCTGCACAGTTTACACAGACTTTGACATTGGTTCTCTGTCAGCTCACGGATATAAGTGGAGCGGGTGGCATTCAGCAAAACCGTCAAGCTGTTGAGGCCCTAAGAAAACTCACAATAAAGCCATTTGCTTAAATATAAAGTGCCAACCAGACGGGTGAGTGAGGGAAAAGGAAGGTTCTTCCTCCACAGTGAGCCTTTATTATCGCTTGCTCTTTTTCCCTCCAGTGGCACAGTGTCCTTGGTACAGATGTTGAGATTTCATGTGTGGTTAGAGCATTTTCATAGCCTTTCAGAAACACAGCTCCTTACGGATAATGGCAGTGGATGGGCACTGAGTGGCTGTCAAACCTTGAAGCTTGTTTGCACAAAGCAGTGACTGAGGCATTTTTGGCTGGCAAGAGCGCTCGTGGGGTTTTCAAGCTTCTCATATTGGCCATGTCGTGGTCGCTGAAATGTGTCGAAATTATATGTGACTCTGGCCAGAGAGTAAGCTGCGGCAGCACAGGCTGCCACACCCAGTTCGCCCACATGTCTGTACCAAAGGAAGGAAAAAAACCCCATGGGTGACATCAGCGGTGGCCCGAGCTGTTTAACCGGTCTGTGAATGGCTGTCGCGATCTAGAATCCAGGAAAGCCGTTAAACTCCGCCACGGGTGGTTTGGACTGGTTTGTGCATGTGTGCTTTTGTTAAAGAACGTGTGTTTGTATAGTGAATATTGCCATTAGGCATTTTTATTTGTTTTTGGGCGAAACATATTTACTGTTTTATTTAGGCGCTCTGAAAGTTGTGGATTAGTTTGATCAACTTTTCCCAAGTTGACTGTGCCATTGCTTTAAATGCTCATAGATGTGTTGTATTATTGAGAAGTAGCTGCACGTCTCTGTTTCTGATTCACTGTTATGTGTGCGAGCATGAACTTGAATCTCTGCTATGTCTAACTCAATTTCTGCTCCCAGGTGGATAATGTTCAAGACTGCAAATAGGGATTTATTGGAACCGAGTTAGCGGGGAAACTAACATCATCTAAGTTATATTATTTAACCTAGAGGTCTAACTCATTTAATTTCAATCAGTTTTAGCACAGTTTTAACAGAAACCTTTACATCTCTTGCCCTGAGAGAGTGACTACCTAATTTTAAAATTTTCTTTATTTATGGCCTTATTCTTTGAGCCTGTCTTTAAAAAGTTGTGTTGTTTAGCCTAATTTCTACAAACATTAGAACATTTTTTGTATTTTAGACATTTATGATTTTATATATATTTATTATGGCATATGCCACAAATAACATTTCCTGGTTTGGGGAAAAAAAGCACTGTGTCAGCTCTAAACTGACTGCTCTGAACAAGTATGTCTTAATACAGAAGCAGAAGGATCATGGATAAAATTTCAGCAGTACTAAGGAAGATCTGAATTTTGCTTGAAACCTGAAAAACATCCGCGCTCCATCTTTACAGATGTTCAAGATTAAACTTTGAACAGCATTTGAATGTGCCACTTACACCTTTCAATTTTTTGCTTAACGGCGATTTCGCGAGGAAAATCGTCTGGCTTTGGAAAGCGGGATCTTTCTTGACACCATTACCTTGCCATTCTGAGATATCACAATTTCACACTAGGGACCGTGAAACTGCCTTATCACACCGAGCAGCCCTTTCTGTCTGCTGCTGTTTAGCTCGCACCGCTCTCGCTCGTCTCACTCGTGGTTCAGGTTTTGCTTTGTTTTTTTCCTCCAAATGTATTGACCTTAACAGAAACCATTTAAATTTGTTGTAGCCGATATAATCGTGCAAAAGGTACCAGATCAAATTTTATTAAACGTCCAGAAGAGTTGGAATATGACAGGGGGTGTAGTAGTTCTGGATCATTTAAAATTACAAGACAAGGCATTTGCATTGGCATTGGCACTGGCTGAGGAGTGCCCTTGCCAAGTGCCCTTGTAGTTTTTGTTTCTCTTCTTTTGCATTCTTCTTCTATGCCCTCTTTCCTTGTCAAGAAGCTCCCCTTGAATTGCTTTATCGACCTCCGCTGAGCCAAAGGCTGCCTTGTCTCAGAGTTAACGAACGAAGAGAGACAAAAGTTGAAACATTAAAACAGGTGCACTTGCCTTCCTTGTTGCTTTTGCGCTGAGCATAACGTGTTCACACAATTTTACTGGACAAAGTCGTTTTAAGCAGCTTGCTCACAAAAAAACAGTAAACTTGTTTCATATCTCTGAATATTGTAATCCTGTGGGCTGTTTACTCATGCTTTTTACGCACACATTACAAAGCGCCATTTCTTCTCAATGGCACATCTGCTAACTGCATCTGTGAAGCGGGTGCCAAAGCTGCAAACCAGGTGTGCTGGCGAACATGACCCAAGTATTATACAGAGAGCTCTCATTTGTCATACAGAACTCTCATTATTCCCTCGCCAGTGACTGTGCACCTTTGTTGTAGTGCGTTCTAGAGATTTCTCCGCCAGGTTTGGTCTTGTTTTCTTTTCTTTTTTTGTTAAACTTTGATAAAGACAAACAAATCCTTGTCAGAAAAGCCTGACAGACATTTTTAATATTGGTTTCTTTTAAAACCTATACCAGCGTTGCACCAGCTGCACATTTCTCTCTCGGGTTTTTTTTTGTTTTTCTTTGTTTTTTGCTTTTTTATTATTTGGAATGCCCTCAGATTCCCGTTTTTGTAAAAGTATCGGAAAAAATGTCCATCAAGGACATGATAACATTTTTGCAATGTTACGTGCACGCCTCAAGTGCTTGATAAAAATGTTCTTGTTAGATTTGGTTCCAAAAAAATGTACACTCAAAAAAGAAACAATGAAAAGAAAGGAAAATGCTGAAGCTTGTTGGATTTTTTGGCATCTTTATACAGTGTGCGCTCATGTTGTTTCATGGGCCAGATGTCTGATATCATGTGAGTATCGTAGCTTACATTCCGTTACATCTGTAGAAATCCTGTCATAACGGAGTCAATGGATTTAACTGACACTCTTGTGAAAAGCAAAAGCCATTAGTTTCACACATAGCAGAAGGTTACAGATAGTTTCCCGTTAGTTTCACCGTTTTTTTTCCTCTCACAATGGAAACCTTCACAATCTGAAGCAGTTTTTTTTCCCCCCCGAAACGTAACCAGGACCACACATGCACGGCTGTGAACGCAGGTTTTGTTTACAATCAACAGCACTCCCAGTCCTGACATGATTGCTTGTGAGAGCATTTTGGAAATGATCTCTGTGGAGAGATTCCAGGATATGTTTACACAACACTGAAGAATAAAAACAACATATAACTACAATAGTGTACTCACTTGGACTCACTTAAAACTATATTTTACCTGGTGAGTCTATTGATTTTTTTTTCCTTTGCACATTTAGATTTAGTATAATATATTTAAATGGCTATACAATGTGGCACATTTAAGAATAATAGCACATACGTTATAGTATAAATAGATATTTTGCTTGATGGCCCTTCACTGTCCTTTAATTAGCTTAATTAAATCATTCAAATGTGTTCTCATCATGGTCTATAAATAAGCCACATTTTTATTCAGCTGCTCCTCAAGGATATTTTCTGCTGCTTTGGTTCCATAATGCAGTTCTAAGCTGTGCACTGATGCTCATATGAAAATTTGATGCACTACACGCTTGGTTCTCCCCCATCGCTGCACAGGGGCAAAACAAGCTTCTCTCTCTCGCATTCCCATTTGATCTGGCATCCCAGCTGTTTCCGTGATCTCTGTCCTCTCCATCAGCCTCCTGGTTCTTCTCTCTTTCGTTTCCCTTTTTTTTCCTCCTTTTTTTCCCGACTTTCCACATCTCTTTAAATGTGTAAGAGTCCTATATTACAGGCTTAGGTTTGGCTCTGGTTCTTCTGGATTCTAAAAGCAGCCAGTGAGAAGCTTATGTCTCCCCTTCATGAAAAATTCACCCTTGACTGACCTTTTAGGTGTCAAGAATCGCAGAAGCGCTGGAACATGCTTTCTGGGTGCTTTTAAGAAACTACCTGGGGAAAACTGCTTCACTGTGATAAAAAAAAA
>NW_005187467.1:786326-887450 GCF_000239375.1 Pundamilia nyererei | reverse complement strand
ACACACACACACACACACACACACACACACACACACACACACACACACATACCCATACATACGTTACCATGCAGTAATGCTGAACAGCAATTTTATTCTTGCTCTCACTGTGTTGAACTTATTGAATATTTAGCCAAGATGAAATTTAAATTTGTCTCTGCTGTTGTTTTTATTCATTAGCACCTTGAAGTTTAGAGCGAGGTCATTTCAGGTCAATGAATTGCAAATAGAAGAGACCCTCAGTTTTTTGAAATGTAATCCCATCTATAGGCCTTTTATCTGAATGACTTTTTCCCCCTCAGTCACAAGTTGCACGGGAAGTTTTTAATTTCAGCATTAAAAGAAGTGAACCTACTGCCCCGCAGAGTATTTCTGTAATCTACAAGCTCTGTTTTTAAGTATATTGGCCCAGCGCCGCATTTTTCTTTGTTTATTTTGTTGTTTCTTTGATTTGCTTTATAGACGGTGTCTGGGTCAAGGGCATCTCTGTTAGATCTTTAAAGGAAATTTTCTAAGAAGGAACGAAAATAATGATCGGTTCAAAATTCGTGGCACGTTGCTCTGATAAGAAGGAAATATGGGAAGAGTTAAAGTGTCAGGCAATTGCTCGACAGCAACTTGTCTAATTATATTAACTGTCAGTGCAGCTAAAATAGAAATGTCTGCTCTGTCTGTGTCAAATTGTTGCCTCAGATGAAGAGCGAGTGCCAAACAGTGCAGCTTTATTTAATTCATGGCACAGTTTGTTATTACTTATCGTAACATCCATAAAGCTAAGCTGAGCTCAGTGCTGCACCGCACATCTCAGAGTTCACTTGTTAAACTGCTCGGGTGCACATACTCGAAATCTCTTCAGACATGGCTAACTACCTAAGGATTCTTAGCACTTAGGAACAGAGCAAGGCCCGGTAATTAAAATTGCATAATTATTTTGGCTTTGCATTAATCTCCATGGCATTTATTAAGGAGTGCTTTATGTTTTCGGGAGGGTTTTTTTGGAGCTTGTAGAAAGTCTAGATTCTATAATACGTGAATTTTGGATTGTGTTTTTTTATGTGCCCCTCAACAACAAATCACTGTTTCTTTTCCGTTCTTTTGCCCAAAGTAATTTTGTTTTTTCATGGGATTTGTATTGATGCTATTAAACTTCTAGTAGGTGGCATTCATTTCTAATGGAACACATAGTACACACAAGTCAACACTTCCAAACTCTACCAGTTATTGTCTGATATTCTCAGACAACACACTTTTTTTAAAACAATGTGGATTTTGGCTGATCACACCTTAACAGATACCTGTCGGCAGTTTCCATCCACAAACAAAAGACGAGCAACAGCAGCTGAACCTTACAAGGTCATTATTTAACTCTCTAATGAGAGCAAATGCATGTACAATTACTCCTAACAGCAAGTCTTGGTAATATCGATTTTTATTTTTTTCCACGTGAGTGTTCAACAAAACACTCCCTGTTTATTTCAGCAGTTTGCACATTCTTACTTTAAAACCTCCTTACATCTATCTGACTTGGTGGGAATGCATAGCTCCTCTTTGTTTCCACAGATAGGATCTATGCAACTGTTGCCAAATCCAATTATAGTACCATCTACCCTGCGGCTAACGAAACTTTTAATTCTCTTATGGTGTCTCATTCAGTAATTGGTTTATGTAGTCAAACCAACAAGCATTACTCATCTAGAATAGTCCTCTGTTAAAATCGTCCCTTAACAAATACACAAAGAAAACTTCAAAAAACCTTTGGGAAATCCAGCACTAGTCTGGTGGATGTAAGAGGCCAGCAGACATCTGTCATCGAGTATTTACAGAGGGGTTAACGGGAACTCTGGTGGATGAAGCACTAAGCTGGAAGAATGACTATACAGTAAAATTGTGGAAAGCAACATAATCGCTTTGCTGGGATGTGTTCTTATTGTGTTTCTGGCTAGTATCTCCTAACACCCTGCAATCACACAGAATTTCTAATTTTCTTATTTTGAAGTGATAATTGTAGTTATTTCTCTTTCTTTGACTTTTCCAGAGGGAATACCTGCTTTACTTGATTTGGATGAAAGTGATGAACACAAATATGAGAATGTCGTCATTCTCCAAATAAAGCGGCTGCTTAAAGCCTGGGAAAAGATCCTGTTTAAGGTGGTTCAAGTGGGCGTGGACCTGGTGTGACTTTGAGGTGTGTTAACTGCTAGGCGTGTTATTTCTGTAGAAGGGAGACGCAACGGCAACAAAAGGAGTCGTTTGCATGAGTTTTGCTCCTCGAGAGGCCGGCTCCGGAAAAATCTGCTTAGTCGAAACTACACTGCTCGTCTGGTATCTTGTGGGGATTGATGACTATTTGAAGTGGATCTTTGCATAATAAACATGCAGTGCTTTTGACAGACTCTTACACTGTAGCAATTTTGTAAAGTTTCATGCAGAAAATAAATAAAAATCATAGCAGTTGTATGCTTGCTTTGTAGAACTGGGCAGGATGAAAATTTGTGGTTCCTATTTCAGGAAACATGAAGGAGATGTTGAAGTACAGTGACATAAAGTACTGTACGATTTCTGATGTGTAAGAGTTGAAAGCGCAGCACAAACTAACAACTTTCCCAGCACAAGGGGCTCTTTGTAACGCTTCTCAGTAGAGGTAAGAAATGATCACAAAAGTGGCAGCAGAAAGCTGTACAATGTGCTTTGAGACCCGTAAATGGTGGTGATAGGCTCTCTAGTAGAGATAGAAACAGCCTATAGAGGTGAACTGAATAACAATCTCCTCACGCACACGTACACGCGCGCACACCTCAGTCAGAAACCTTCGTTTAGATTGATTTGTGAAACAAGCTCCCTGGAGTTTGAGTGCTCCGCTGTCTGCAATCATAGGACTGACTCATTTTAAGTTGTGCAAGGTAATTCGTGTCTGGGCAGGTTTGTGGCGTTGTTTATTCTCTTCTTTTTGTATTTAAACATAACCAGCTGGCTCTACGGCCCCGCAACTCGTACATCCTGACAGTGTGGATCCTTCAGGTGTTCACTGGAGTGTGCCCCAGGTGCAGTCGAGCCAGCTGATATAAAGGTTGAGAGCCATCAGCAGAGTTCAACATTGTTTCATGCTCTTACTCTGACTGGCTTGTCTGTTGCATTCTTTTTTCTTTTTCGCTTTTTTTTTCCTTTTAACCAACAACCTTGGAGTTGTGTCCCGTCACAGTTCATCAGCCAAGCAAAGTCAAGCTGGCTGAGCTGTGGGAACGAGGGAAGCGTCACTCCAGCCTGTCCAGGCCCGCTTACCCTGCAGGGGAGTGGCTGAACATTTACAAAACTCAGCCGCCTCTGCTTCCTGTGACGAAGAGCCAGAGCAGCCAGGGCCTGTCCTTCACCCATCTAATCAGCCAAGGAGTAGGACACAGACCTGGCTGCTCTCTGTCCTGCTAACAAACTGTCAATAAGGAACCTTGTGCAAAATATCACGCTTGATACAGCTGTTTCTGCTTGGCTAGCCTCACGGATAGAGGGCGGGCACGGCCTTGTCGTGTGGCATTCTTCTAACTAGGTCACAACGAGTTTCATTTTAGTGCAGCCAAGCGAGATGTGCTTGTAGCTAGAAAATGGGTACATAAATATTTACCAGTTTGGGTTTTTTTATTCGCATGTCTTTTTTTTCTCTCCAAAACAATGGGATTTAAAAACAAAAAAAAAAGGACATGAACATTTATATTCATAAAGTAAATAGCATTTCAAAACTATAGTAAAATTATGGTGAGCATAATAACTGCTAAACAACTAACTGTTTAGGGAATAGGAAGACAATGCACCCTTAATTACTGTACACCATCAGTGTTCCCACGTCTCAGAAAATGAATGTCTTTGATCATTGCTGCAATAAAAATGCAGTTAAATCTAAATGCATCTGCTATTAATAACAGTTTGGTGCTTAATTAACCTTCATTAGGAACAATAAGCCGATATGTTAGTAAAATACTCTTGTGGACTTGCGCCGACGACGTTTATAAATACACGTTTTGAGATGTGTTTTCTGCGTCATTCTTCAGAGCCAACATGCAGCCAGTTACAGCATTTTGCTTCTAACAGGTTCCATAAACAAAATTTTTACCCATAATTTAAATTCAGTAAAGTGAAAGTGATACTTGAAGGGGGGAAAAAAATGTTGGATTTGGCCTATGCCATAGTATAGTTTCATGTTAGACTGTGTAAAGTGTGTCCTCATCAGCTACCACATTAGCATAATAAATGCAAACAGCATCACTGGAGAGGCGGCTGATTGGTATGAAGCATCCAAGCCTGTAAAACAGTGGAAAAAACAAACAAAAAAAAACCCTTTTATTGTCTGTGGCCTGCACCAACCCTTAGCCTCTAGCATCTGCAGTTTCATGGACACGAACACATCTATTATGTATGAAGGGTCGGCTGTGTCACAGTATAGCACGTGAGAATTACATTGCAGCTGAGCAGGGAAAGATAAAAGCAGTAAAAGCTCAGTCTCGGTAGAAATCCTTACGCACCCCACTGGCCTTCATCACTCAGTGATTTGTTGGATGTTTTCCAAGAAAGTGACAGCTTTTGATGGGTTGGCGCGAGTCTTTCATGTATTTTGAGACTACATTTTTTTATTTCTTTTTTTTGTAATTGTACTCTTGTATGATAAGGATAAACAAATGCATTGGGTTTCTTTCATGCTGGATTTATGCTGCGTTTATGGTGTCAGACATTTTCAATACTGGAATTTCTTGTTTTCTGCAGATGATGCGCTGTACTTCCTGAAAACACTTTGTGAAAGCGTCAATATTTCAAACCAAATTACACCAATTAGATCCAAAATTAAAAACTCCACCGAATCTGCACAGGTCCCTCTTGTGCTGATATAACCAGCATCTGGACATGGACGCAGGACTGCTGCTGGTGCCCTGTGGTGTCAGGCATACACAGTTTAGATGCTAATAGGATGCTAACTGTTATCGTCTCTTGCGTGATTAATGCTGGGATGAGTGAATAATAAACTCTTGTCAACTGTTTTCATGGCATCTTTGAAACCTGCATGGCTTATGTTGCATTTCCAGCTGTCACAAAAAGCTAGTTTACCCAAAGATAGAATGATTAATGAGTATTTGTTTTGTTATCCTAAACATATCCATCATTCTGAAATTAATACTAACTATAATTACCACATTGATATGCATGGCGGGTTATTGAACAACACACTCACACAAAATTATAAATAACTTTAAACAAGATTAAACACACAATTATGCCCACGAGGGATACACCTGTCTCAGCTCGCTGCCCTTTATTTTACTCTGGCCTGCACTAGCCCATATGTCGAGTTTTATCCTTGCATCCATTCACGACACGATATTTGGAGTGCACAAATGCAGTTTTGTCAGTTGTCCAAACACCTCCATTGGACTCATTTCTGCTCCAATGTTTTCCACCAGCCTTGTGAGTATGGGATCGTTTTAAGTGTGCGAGTGAATGTAGGAGTACAGGGTACACTTGCAATCTGTGAAGGACACTGTGAATATAAAACATTTTCACCCAGCCTAGAATAGAGTGAGCTGTTTTTGTTTTTCCACACTAAGTTAAGCACCTACAACGAAAGCAGGAAAATATTTTACACTTACTATGAAAATCGTAAGACCAGTGTTAGAGATGAAACGTTTTCGTTTTCTTCGTTACACAAGTATCTCCCCCCGCTGTACTTTCGACCTTGCTTTCAGATGAGCTCCCACAAATAAAAGGCAAAAATGCATACGTGAGGAATGTCCAAAGAGCAGCTGCGAATGGAGATGTGACCTAGCACTTCACTAACACCATCGCATTTTCCTCCTGCAAAGCCACTTTCACACCTACTTTAAAACACCACTGGCAAAGTGTGAATTTGTTTCTTTTCACCTTACTGTTGTGCTACATCTTCATCAAATATCTAAATGTGGAAAAGTTGTGAATTAATGACACTTTTTGGCAAATTAGTGGTTCATTGCAATAATGGTTATTTGGCGATATTGTCATTAAAAAAAGTCTCGTCGATGACAGCAGCATTTCCGTTTATAGAACATCCCGGGGTTTTCTTATTGGTTCTGTTCTCATTTACAAGAGAACATAAAAGTTGGCACTGATCATTTCGGTTTGTCTTTCTTATGTCTGTTACATTATTTTAGTCAACGTCTTTGTTTTCCCAGCAAACAGAAACAAGATTATGTGGTTGATCTGATAAACACAATGCATCTTTTTGCACAGTGAGTCATATCAAGAAAGACCATCTAGGTGACTGTGTGGGAAACGGAAACCTGCGAAAATAGAAGTACTCTGGAGACAAAAGTAGTGATGAGTGGTGTGTGGGACGTGGTCTGAGATATCTTTCGGTAAAAGTCACCCAACCTTTGAGGTCTTATCCCGTGACTAAAGCTACGGTATTAGGTTTCATTTTATAGATTACTGTGAGATGGCAAAAAAAAGAACATTTTCTCCTCTGTGAACTTGGGAGTGGAAAGCCTACCAGAAGGGATAAAATTGGTAAGGTATCCACAGAAGCAGGTATCTTAATTCGCTATCATCCGAACTCGAGCTGAAGTAAATTGAAACGTCCATTTCTGGATTATGACTCCAGAGAGTATGAGCAGCTGTAAAAGAAAACTGGCTACAACTAAACAGAAATTGTGAGGCCGTGACACCATAAAAGTGAGTCCTCTAACTTATTTGGAGAGGATTCAAGTGAACTTCAAAGATCTCTTTAATGATCTATAATCCTGTGGCAAATCTTGAGTGGGCAGCCCCGCTTTCCAAGTTATTTTTAACAGGATGTTGAAATCCATGATGAAATTAAGTCTAAAGCTGGGAAAAAATAAATACATTGCAGCATGTGCCTGTCAGTCGGCATTTTATTCCAGACAGTCTCTAACTGAGGAGAGTGGTGGTCAGTGCCATTGTAGTTGTACACAAAACTGCAAGAAATGCAAAGGGAAGTAAAAATGTTCTTTGCAAGCCAAAGCAGCATTGTCACATGCGCCAAAAAAACCTGTCTAGGTTGTGTCTTAATGGAGCCATTGATCCTGTGCCAGTGGAGGACACACCCTACAGGGGACTGGCTCACAGCGAGGAGACAGGTGTTCGCTCGATATCTGTCCCACTTCTCTGACCTTAAAGCTTTTAATCAGCTCTGCCAGGGAGCTTGTCAATCCTGTCAAACAATGAGCAGTCCATAGTATAGACATAGTAAAGGAAGGCAACTTGAGGGTAAGAGCTCTAAATAATACTGCTGCAGCCCTGAGGAGGAAACAAAAAAAATCTGTGCATGCAGTGTACAGCTATTTGGTCTCTCACTGGACAGGCGCCTGCGTCTCGTAGCCAGCGACAGTCTAAACCCCATCAGCAGATTTCAAAGGTTGTTAGTGTCAGAGGTAGATTCACGTAAGTGACTTCACCTCGGTTAATAATTGTTGGTGGCTGCAAAAAAGCTTGGGTTAACTTCCACAGCATCGCATAGAAAGAGGCTGACATCATGTGGTACCCTTGCCTGTTGATATAGTAATGAGACTAATTAGATTTTCTTTTTCCTTGCAAAGAAGCAGTATGTTTCTGCATTGGTTGAGTGACAGGGACTTCAATATGACCTAATTGAGTTGTTGTAGCTCCCTTTGACTGCCTGCTTCATTTTCTCTGCTTCTGATCAATAGTAATACACTATCAGGATTTATCAGCTATATTTTCTTTCTTTGTTTCATCAAAGCTGTCAGAACAGTCAGAACCAGTTCCATTCCTGCCTGGCTCATTTCACTATATGTTCTCTTGCATTTCAAGTGTGAGTTGGCATCCTGTGAAGTTTAACACCCTGCCCTTACCATTCTCCTCTATTTTCCTCCTGCCCATTGTCGAGTATATCCACGTTCCCTCCTTCCACATGGTCAATCCAATACCTTCAGCTCTACCAATTCCAGCTTTTTGCCAGTGCCACCATCTCCAAATCACACATCCCAGCATAGCTGTTTTGCTTCTACTTTCATTCCACTTCTCCGCAGAGCATACCTCAACCTCCTAAGGCTCTCCTCCACCCGCTCAGTACTCGCACTACAGATCATTGCTGATTTGTTCGCAGTGAATATCACAATCTGTCTGAGCAGTCACACAGTTACAATTTGGCCACACTATTTTCACCAGTCGCAGCCGGCCCCCTTTTTTTCCCACTTCATCCTGATGCTACTTGACATTAAACTTTAAATTGTGTTAATAATCAGAAGAAAAAACACTCACAGGGACTGGAAGTGTTGAATATCCACTCCTCAGTTTTGAACAGCAAAAACAACACATAGTTAAAAACAAATAAAAAAGATAAATATGAGTTTATTTCTTCTTTTTTTTTTTATACTCCAAGCCCACAGCCCACCCACTGCAGTGGTTTCAGATGAAACTGAGAGAAACCCAGAGAGAGGCATTTTATGATTTTTGATTCCTATGATTGATTACTGCTCCCATTCTTTCTCCTTTCAGTCACTTTTTCGAAATGTCTGTCCTGTTTTTCTTGCGGGATTCCGTCTTTGAGAATGTACCAAATGGTTTTTGTATTCTGGGTCCTTGTGTCAATAGACATCTAACGAGCAGTGGAGACTGGGGTAACTTATACCACCCGACTCAGTTTTCAGTCTCCTTTCCCCTTGCTGTGGCTTTGTGGCTCACTACTTATGTCTACGTGCCAGTTGCTTTTCTCTTGAAAGGCCAGTTACAAACTGTGCAGACATTTTTTAGCTTTTCTTTCTTTTTCCTTTTAACTTTTATCAGAAATAATGTCACAATATAAAGAACGAAAGGGATAACAACCTCGAAAAAATTACTACCGTCACTCAGTTTTCTGCATTCTATCTTTGCTTACAATTCTGTATGTAATAGTCATAATAGATGTGGTGTCAGAATGACATAAAAGCCCAGATCAGAGCTATTTCATAATATCCTGGAGAGGCTTGATTTACTGAAAGATGCTGTAGAGAAACATGCTAAGCTGTGAGAAAAATACTGTATATGGTTAAGCTCAAACACTGGTGGGAAAGACAATACTTGATCCCAGCTGGAAAGCACATGCAGCAGAATACGAACATGGTCCTGAGATGTGGTGAGCATTCCAACGGTTATATGTATGTGGAACATGGAGCCATACTTGCCTTGGAAAGATGGGCTGTGGTCGTGGTTTAGGAAATGGTTCAGCCCTGGCCTCAGAGTTCTGCCGAGAACCACTGGATTTCATAGAGTTTCATGATCAAAACACACATGAAAAGCAGATTTTGGCAAAGGCCAGTCTCAGCATTTATGCAGAAACCTTGTGTGTAGCCATTTCTACCACATGTTAGTATCAATCTTGTCTTTTTGTTTACATGTCATGCTTGCTGTTGATGATTCTACTGTAATTTCTCTTTTTTTCCCCCCCTTCCATGTCATTCTTTTGAAAAAAACCTGACTTCTTCTGCCAGCGATGCAGTGTCACAGTTAAACTGTACCAAGGAATGCCTGTTAAAATCTACAAGCATTGCAAATGTAAAAAATAATTTAAATAACAAGATAAGATAACGTGTTCAAGGATAAAGTACGTCTAGCATATCTAACGTTATCAGCTTAAGTAACTGAACACATTCATTCCTCCAGTGGTGAAATCAGGATACTAATCCATGCCTAAATGATGTTACTGCAGGGCAAAATTCATAATCGTGTTTATTTGTACTTAATTCCTTGTACACGTGCACAGAGATGACTTGTTTGTTGCAGTATTAGATCAGCGGTGCTGGTGAGTTGCTTCTGTTGCTTACAGTTAGAAGACCATCAGACATGGTACAACGGCTGCTAATCTGCAGCATGGCTATTGACGGCACATCTTGAGCAAATGCACAGCATTTTCTGAGTCCCATGACGATCATGACTCAGACACATACTAAGTGTGCTTGTTAATTGATAGCAGACTGGGGCTTCAGCCCACTTCCCACTCCAGCTGGAGTGTGAATTCCCTCTCCTATATGTTAATGGATCTGTTGTATAAATGGCCTGCTCCAGCAATGCTAGAGAAAAATAGCTCTGTGCAAAACACCAACAAGACTAGCTGTGTGCACGTTGCCCCCACTGTCCTGTTTGTGTCCCAAGCACAATTAGAGATGCACTTTGATGACTGCCAGTTCTTCTATTTTTCTCTACACGTCCTTAAAAATGTATGATATGCACAACTTTAATTTGTTTCAAGAAATCTACAGAGGCTACTCAGAGTGGAAATGTCAGAAAAAATCACAAGTGTCTCTAATCAAATATTGATTGTACGTTCTCATTCCTTGGGTTTAATAAGCCACTGGTCATGCAACAGTGCTCCTCGCTATGCTTATACTGGACCTATTTATCCTCGAAAGGCTTCTTCCAGCCTGCATGCCTGTAGGATATCAGCTGGCCTTTGTTGGTGGAAAAAGGGAAAAAAACTCCACCAATAAAGGTCAGCAGGGGTCAGACATGCAAAAAAAGTGATATTCTGTGCTCTCACTGAGTATTTCTAAAGGTCACCTTGCATGGGGTGTATGGATTTACACCCATACAATGTTGTTTTGACTGAGCGTGCAGATTCCCGCATCCAATGCCCATTTCTATTCTTATGTGCAGCCAATAATTGATCATCCGGTTTCAGCTGAATGGTTGTTTGATTTTTGAAATCTTAATGTTTTAGAATGTATCCAACACAAGTGCTTGGCATAATCACATGGAAATATTCCGTGTTTGTACTCTATGCAAGACTTATCTTTACTTCTGGACAATGGAACAGATGGTGTGAGAGAAGGATTTGTCATGCGTGGTTGTCCAGGGCCAGACTCTTTCTCAGCACTTTTTGGCAGGACTTTATATGCATTTCATGCTGTATTTGCTGAGTTCTTAGCAGAGGTATAGGGTACTGCTGTGGGTGCTGGCTTAGCCATCCTATACTGCCCATCCCAGTATCATTCTTATACATAATCTGTATGCTTCATTGTCCTATGCATATTGAGTCAAGGCATTTGAAGTTCATATGTAGAAAAACACCATTAATACTGGCTGATGCAAGGGCAAGATATCAGAAAATTGTTAACTTAAAAGTCCCAAGGGTTCAAGGTGATACCCTGAAACATCTTTTGACAGAAAAATGTAAAATCCCCTCTCAGTAAGTAGACATATCTGCTAATTTGGGGGATTTATGCACATGGCCTAGTTTTACCGGTATTTCTACACTTAAAAAATATATTGTTTTACTTTTAAATGGCGTTTGAAGTGAGCTTAAGGCAATGGTTCTCAAACTGTTTTTGCAATGCCCCACTTCAGCAGCAAAACATTTACATGCCCCTCACCCCACTCTATTTTTTAATCAGTCATAAATAATTACAAAAAAAGTGGAATTTTACTTTGAAAAGGATGAGTATGGTGAGTTTTGCTCCCAAATCAAATAGATTCAGTGTAATATTTTTCACACTGTTGTGTCGTGCCCCACCGGTGACAACCAGTGGCTCAAGGGAGTGTTAACTCACCAAACGTCAAATTTATGTATCTCTGAAGTGTGTACTATTCCTTAGTCTGAATCTCTCCCCTGTCCACTAGTACTATGTCCCATTGCTCCTGCAGCAATTGTGTTATTGTGTTGCTATGTCAACTGTGTCAAATGTATATGTGGACATAGCCGCTTTGTCGGCCCGTACTAATGCTGAAATTTCCACGGGAGTTGTGCCGCCTGCAGCATCGTCTCTCCTCTGCTTTAATATCCTGAGTGCTGTAATCTGCTCACCGCGTCTGACCCACTACGTGTCACTCTCACTGCTTACTCTCCTCCTTAACTCCCCAAAATCCTCTACATCACATTTATGTAACCCCACCCCTTAACTGCTCCGTGCTCCAAGCTGATACCTGCAGACGCTGTGGCTCAACCTGTCTGAGGCCGTAATGCATCGCGTCGCAGTTCGCCCGTGGCCCCCTTTTTATTTATTGATCAGCTCTTTCCTATTAAGACGTCCAACAGCTGCTCTTGTTTGAAAGTCCAGGGAAACGTTTGCATTATTGAAAAATAACCAGCGCGCATCATTGTGAACGCTGAACCCATTCTGTGGACGAGATGCTTTGCTGACTAATTGTCTGGTCCATTTTAAGCGGTCCCTAGCGTCATGGCTTGAGAGCTGTCTGATAAAGCGTGCTATTATCTGGCTGATGTTACTCTTATAGCGCAGCATTTTATTTCTGATACCACAGTTTTAGATACTTGAAACACCTGGAGGGTTCCCAGCTTTTCTCTCCAAGTATCAGTCAGCCGCACACAACTCTGACGCTTATAGTCACTCATTTACTAAGAGGAAGGTTATCGCTGCGTTTCCCTTGCACCCGGCCTTTTGTTTGCTGACAGTTGATTGCTATCTGGTATCAGTGGATGATGTCATCTCGCCATTTGGTCAGGTAACGTCAGCTCTGTTTATTTTGTGTCGTAGAACCGAAACCTTGGTGGCCTTGTTTTGTTAAGCTGCAGGCTGAGGGAGGAGGGTCAGAGCTCTTTCTGTGTTTACACTCAATACGTGCTATACTTTCTCTGTCTCTCTCTTCCACTCTTGCTCTCTCTCTCTGTAGGGCAAAAGTCTTATTTTTGGCCAAGCTTTATTTGTCATTGCCTCGGTCAAAGACAACCAAAATCCCAAATTGCTTTTAGCTTATTTCCTGCTAGACTAGAATAAAAACACATATTAATTACTGAAAATCCACAGGCACTGCTATCCACTTTATGTTTTAAATTCAAAGGGTATCGTGAGAGGTTCCCAAAAAGGGCACACTAAACTCCACTGTCTTGTAGATTTGCTTCTTTGAAATTGTCTGATAACAAAATGGAGTAGTGATGTTTTCCACATTCAAGGATGAATCATTATCCCGCTGAACGAAGATGAGAAGCTCTGTTGCAGGCAAAGTGATGCATCCCCTTGACATTTGAAATGCCTTAAAGCTGCTCGAGGGGCATGTATGTATGTGTGTGTGTGTGTGTGTGTGGGCTTGTGCTCTGAACCCCATGTTGCTTTACAAACGATGGATGCAGCTACATTAGGTGAGAGCCTGTGTGCATAGTTGAGTAGCCGATGCTACACACTGCCAACCCGAAAGTAGCAATTTTATAGCCCCGGTGGAAAACACATGACTACTGTGCGACGGTAGTCGGCCATTACGATACTCTTTTGCTCAAACAGCCATTGCAAATAGTTCAAATGAAATGCACAGTGCCTCTCATGGAGCCGTCCCAGGTTGGGAAGTTGCCTAACATAATAAATATTCCTGATAATCATTAACATTTACAGCGCAGCAGATGTTACATTGTCCTCAATGAAAGAGCGTGTTGTACAAAAAAGCATTTCAAATTTGAACCAGATAGTGGAAAATTATGAGCACGGGTACTAAACCATCTGTTCCAGTGAGGTTTCGCTTGCCTCTGCAGTCGGATGTTTGCTTGGGGAGACAGAGGGTAAAGAGAGCTGCTTTGGCAGGTACACCATTGTTTACCCAAGAGACCTGGCTGAAGCACCATCAAATAGTGTCTGAGTGTAGATTAAAACAAATTCTCTGACACGTACTGCTCCGTCTCAAAAAGCTAAATGGCCACAGTCAATAAAGAGCAGCAGTACACATGGCATATGGCTTATCCTTAAATGAAGTGCCCTATCTGTTTGTATTAAAGCTTCGGGGACAGTAAGAGTTCCCAGATGCCCCTAAGAAGAATCATTTTGGGAATCACTACTATTTGTTATAAAACATGAGCAAAATGCCACTGCAAGAGCTTTAAATTACTCACTGACAAACAAAAAGAGTAAAATTGTCCTACCAGGGGAATAAACAAGCTGCTAATGGGAGGTTTCTGTGTGTGTATGAGACAGTAGATTTGGACTCCCCCTAAACACCCCATGTGTGGTCATGAATAGGGGAGCATAGAGGACTGTGCCATTGCCGTGGGAACTGGGACTACATTAAACAGTCATTATCCCGTGCGGCTCAAGCCATGTTTTATCTATCAGCATCCCACTTAAGCAACAGTAGAGTGGAGCAACCAAAGCATATCAAGCGTGAGGAGATGATGTGTTTTCATGTGATAAGCTTTAAAGCTGCACTTGGCAAGAAGTTTATACCAAAATACTTCACGCTTGCAGGGGAGCTAGAAAGGACTGTAGTGCCACTGAAAACTTTGACATATTTGTGTAAGTGAAATAATTTTACGGAAGTTGGATCTCCTCTTGTTTAAGGAAGTGGCACTCTTTTCAGTGAAAACTAAAACTCTTTCTCATTTCTATCCTCCGAAGCCACTGAAAAGATGACATTTCAGTCCAAAAAGAATTGATGACATCACATTACACATTTGGGGCTTTTTGAAGTGTTGAAACTTCAAACGGAGACGTCTCGCTGCCATTTGGGACTGACAGTGTGCCGAGTTGCCTGGTGCAGCTTTAAATAGAAGACATTAATGAGTGCTTCTTCTAAAATATGCATTCAGTTCTATTTAATCTTTGCCTTCCTCGCATTGCAGCAGCTTGAGGTGAATTATTCTGAACTTTATTTGACTCACGCACAATGGATTCCTTTGGATGCACAATATTGAAGTAGGCAATAACTACCTTTGAAATACTGCCAATTTGGCTAATAAAAGACAACAGTGTTAGATTTTAGCTATGAGATATATTCCTTCCTGGTCTGAAAGAGATGTTGGGCCTGTTTTCGATGTTATGTATACTTATTAAATTTATTAGTTTAATATTATCATAGTGATTTTCTATGTACCAGAACAAGGTCCTATGGGCTTATCTGTGGGCTGATCTTTGTATTTGGTTAAAAAACTTAAATTCTCTACAGCAAAGAAAAAAGGCAAATGTTAAATGTTTGCATCCTTCATTTTGGCTCGCTACAGACAGGAATTAATTCTGTTATTTTTTTTGTTTTATCTTTGTTTTCCCACCTGGTTAATAAAATGTTTCAATGTGACTAATTTGAATACATTTTCTATTTTCCTGGACATTGTCCATGCACCATGGAGAGTCCATTTGACTGAAGGCTTTTATTTGGTGCAGCTTCTAATGCACAATGTCCAATGTGCCATATGCAAACAACACAAAGCACATGCTTTTCCTTTCTGCCTGACAGGCCAGATCTTATTACAGTTGAACGTTCCGTGCACAGCTCTGTGCCGAGGCCTTGGGAGTCTCTTGCTATCAGCGCAGGGCCAGACGGCACAGCAGCTGTTTTAATACTGCCCCTTATGTCCCCGTTGATCCAACTCAGCTCACCTGGTGAGAATCAAGCCACTCTTTTTTTATTTTTTTATTTAATATTTTGCCAGCTTGGAAGTACTTTCTGCTTTGTTTGTTTGTCCTATCGCTTTTCCTTCCAGAAACACGACTCCTCTCTCCTTTGGCAACTCTTAAGGCAGTGCCTACCCTATCCACAGGTGTATTAGAGCATGACTGTTCCCCCAATCATCCTCTTGTCAGTGTGAGAACAAAGCAGCAGCAGCACAGGCAATAATGCCAGCCAACCTCAAACCAGTAGCGCACCTACAGTCCTCCCTACAGCTCCACCTACTTCTTTGTCTCTCTCTCCCTCTCGACAGTTCTACACTTCTCTACTTTGCCTATCTCTTTTTCCGTTTTTCTCTTCTGTTTTTGCACCACTGATTTTCATTAAACCCCCACTCCAACCTACCTTCTTAGAATCTCATGCATGTATGTGACAGTGCTTTCTGTGGCATTTGCCACTCTGTTATGTAGTCTGTAATTATAGACTCTGCTCAGCCAAAGAGTCCAACAGTCCTTGAGTGAAAGGGGTCCCAGTGGGGGCTTCTGGCCCTTTCACAGAGTGAATTTGGGCTCTGTGACTGTATAATTATGCCTATTCCTCGAGTTTCCATTTGCATTAGTTGCTGTTTAGTTGATTCAATCTGAGTTGGTAGCATCAGAGAAAGAAGGAAGGAAGAGCAAAGCGAGAGGGGGAAGGGGCTCTTTGCACAGCCGGCCCCTGCCACTATTGTTTTAGCGCTGAAATGGAGGAGGTCTGGCCAGGTACATATTTATGAGTTCTTTACAGCCCCCGCCACATGCAGCATGCAGCTCGCAGCTCCTCCACTTCAGACCAACTTAAGATTAAACTTTAACTAGTGTTGTCACGCAGTAAATTGTGTTTGCTATTTCAAAAATATCATACTATAGCTGCCACAACTGGTAATCTAAGCTGTGATAAAATGGAGTAAAGCATTGCCCTGGGGTGCACAAGGACACAGGTGGTTCTCAAGGTACAGATGACAAGGTTGCCAGTCCTCTCTGTCAAACTGCATTAGTAAATCAATCTGTCATCTTCAAATCCCCCAAGTCTAAATCTCTATAGAGAGGGTCTTGCTGATGTGGTCAGAAGGAAATGAAAGATGATGTGCACTCAGTAACTTCAAAAGGTTGTCACTTTGTTTTTTTATGTGATTTGATGTAGGCCGCAAAGGCAGCATTTGAGCGAAAGCACATAATAATAGATCGAAATTGCCTTTCTCTCATAATGCATTGCTTTCCAGCCTAAGTCATTCAACCTGAGAGTTCTCAGCCTGCTGAGGAAAAATACATGGTTAATCTTAATGGTCTACACAGAGTCTGCACCATTTCCTCTCTACATGCATGTATTGGGCCTTCACGTCCTTTGGCTGACTACCTACCGTTTTTACAAGAAAAATCTTAACATAACAGTCGCTGCCGGTACTTAAGACAGTTTGACAGCCTTGCATACACAGAATTCGCTTTCCCCTCTTCCTCAGATCCTTGTATAGTTAAAGATCAACTACGTCAGATATTGTAGTGAGTGAGTGTATACAGAAATGGATTTCTCTCATGCATTCTTACACATTTTAAAGCCCCCCTGTGGAAACTTTATTTCTGAGGGCAGCGATTATCCATCATTGTGATGCAGTTATTCAGCGTTAAAGAGCCGCTCTGCTTGTGGTGCATATGTTTAGGCCCCACTTCTCTACTTGAGACCACAGCATATTTTCAGTCTGTTTATGAGTGGATACATTGGTGGCTTTATGAGTCCTGCGTGATTAACGAAGGAATTTCAGTCTTTCTTCCTGCGGATAGTTGTGTATCCATAGAAGATAATTATGGCTGCCTCTGGTTGTAAATACAAGCTCAGTCAGGGGCTGTCGCTTCAGGAAATGGGACATCATCAGACTTCACCTGGAAACGACCATAAATTGTAGCACGAGATAACAAAGAAGTGTTGAAACAACAGGATGTAGGTGCCCTGCAATGGCACATCTGTTCAGACTGCTGACACTGCAGAGCTCAGAGCAGGTTTAAGTGAAACTTGTACTTGTTTGTTATCCATGAAGAAGACCTATTACTACAGATTATAAAAAGAAACCAAAAAAATGCACTAGTTACCTTCAGCATTAATTTCAATTCAATTTTATTTATGTAGCGCCAAATCACAACAACAGTCGCCTCAAGGCGCTTTATATTGTAAGGTAGACCCTACAATAATACATACAGCAAACACTTGGCGACAGTGGGAAGGAAAAACTCCCTCTGAACAGGAAGAAACCTCCGGCAGAACGAGGCTCAGAAAGGGGCGGGGCCATCTGCTGCGACCGGTTGGGGAGAGAGAAGGAAGACAGGATAAAGACATGCTGTGGAAGAGAGACAGAGATTAATAACATGTATGATTCAATGCAGAGAGGTCTGTTAACACATAGTGAGTGAGAAAGGTGACTGGAAAAGAAATACTCAGTGCATCATGGGAATCCCCCAGCAGCCTACGCCTATTGCAGCATAACTAAGGGAGGATTCAGGGTCACCTGATCCAACACTAACTATATGCTTTAGCAAAAAGTTTTAAGCCTAATCTTAATTAGGCTTAAAACTTAATGTATTCTTTTTCAACTAATCAGTTATTCAGTTTGGAAAAATTGCTGCTCGCACTGAATGACATCCATGTTGAGACTACAGATTGTGTCAAGCCAATAGATCCAAACCCCAAAATGTTCTGTTTATACTGATATAGAAAAAAGTATCAAATGATCGGTATGTGTGAATAAGGGAGTGACTTGTGTAATTATTCTTCCTGTCACTTAATTTTCCATCTTATGCTTCCAGTTCTTAATAAAGGCATAGAGACTGTAAGGAACAGTTAATCCAAGGCTGATAACTGCTAATGTTAAATAAAAAGCAAAAACGCATTACAAAGAACGGTATTCAACAGTTCAGTTTAGCACAAGGTCAATATATGCATGAAAGACTAAACCGAAGGTCCATGTTCTCTAATTGACCTTTTCTTTTGCCACCATGCTCCGCACAGGCTTAGATAGTAAAGGAGGAGTGCCTAATTGCTGGGTTCTTTTAATACAGCTAATGTGTGTGTTCTCATTGTTTTGAGTGCTTACACAGGACTACACATTGTTTCTCCTAATAGGAGCTCCAGGCAGTCATTGAAGTATTTGTGAGTAAAAAGTAATTAAAATTACAATAGGCTACCCAGTGTGTTGCTGGGTAGGTGGAGGAGAGCGCAGCAGACGACGACTTGGCTCCAGCTCACTGCCCTTGTACTCATTCATTAGTGATGCATTGGTTCTCGCTCGGCCCTCCCATCTCATCAGAAACAGCACCTTTGTGGACAAAGGCAGGCTTGTATGGATGTGCCCATTATGTTAATAACAACTCCCACAGCTTTCGCACACAACCACCACCATGAACCAACTTGTTTTATGTATAGGGGGCAGATATAGTATCTGTGGCACACAGGTGCGTATGGTTGAATCCACGAGTCTGACTTCTGAGTGTTGTGCGTGCTTGTACTACCTAGGAGGCTGAATTGACTCCTTGACTTTCAGTGCATGTACTTGCTATTGACTGGAGTGCTTGCTTGGCCTTGGACACTTGTTAATCGTAATTAAATGTTTTTTTTTCCTTTCCACCCCCCTCTTTGTGTCTAGCTGGCAGTGGACAGATGGTACAGATGGACACCAGTAAGTCTGGCTTCGTGGGTTCACAAGTGGAGCTGCGCTGCGTTTTCAGCAACAGTAATCCACCAGTCAAGATCTCCCAAGTAACCTGGCAGAAGCTTCTCAATGGCACCAAACAGAATGTGGCCATCGCCAACCCGGCCCTGGGTGTGTCTGTGCTGCCGCCCTTCAAGGAGCGGGTCAGCTTCAAACATGCAGCTGTTCGTCATCGTACTCCCTCATTGGAAGACACCACAATTGTGTTCTCCAACCTGCAGCTGTCCGACGAGGCTGCCTACATTTGCGAGTATACCACATTTCCTGCAGGCAACCGTGAGAACATGGTCAACCTTACTGTGTATGGTAAGAACTGCACTGATTTTAATTCTGCTTTAATCTGTAATTTGAAAGGAACATTTTTTTTCCTAATCTGGTTTTAGCAGTTCTGTAGGGATCTAAATCTTAGTAATCTAATCTCTCATTGTTTCCCATTCTCCAGGCTTGTGTCTAGAATTTATCCAAGACTTATCTCCAATAAAGCAGTAGCTGAACATTCAAAACATGTTCGTAATGTATATATGGACCTTTGGGTTTCTCATTAAAACTGTGAGAGATTTCATTAATGGCAGTAATATTCCCAAAACGCTGCCTGATAAACATCCATCTTCAAGACGTCTACATTTAAGAAAGGCTAAATTGTGGCGAGATCAAATTATTAAGCTTAATCCACCGAGTGAATGGGAACATTTAAAATTACCAGCTTCTTGGAAACAGAAAGTATGTCTTTAGTGAGTGGAACAACCTGCCTAACATACTCTGTGACTTCTTACAAAGATCCTATGGAAAAAAAAGTTGGTCACATATACTTCACTGGAAAAGTTACCTATCTTTAGAGTCAAGATAAGAGAGTAAAAAAAACACCCCAAAAAACAGGTTAAACGTCTGAACATCAGTTAAGGAGTCATTTCCTGGAGCACGCTTATGCTGGTCTGATGAACAGTCAAAGGAATGAAAACCCTGTTGCTCAAATTTGGTGTCCTATTGACTTTGAAACAGATCAAACAGGGTCAACCTGACAACCTGAGTGAAAGGCTTAGTAAAAACATATTTACAGCTCTTCTCTTCGACGCCGGCTGCTTTCTATATGTTTGCTGAAGCTCTCGGTATAACTGTCCTCTTTGTTGTTGAAACTGTTGCAGTTGCAGAGCAGCACCAAGAGCCACGTCAATGAATGATATATATATTGGTGAATTCCATATAACATGGGCCTAATAGCTTTTATAAAACAAGAAACTTTCGCAGAGGTTAGTTGATAAAAATGGCAGGTGAAATGGAAATCAATAGGAGCACTTCTGAGTGTATAATTTGGCTTGAATAGTAGTGTGGCAAAAAAAGAGTTCTCGAGATGTAGTTTATCTTGGAAAGAGGGAGCTTTGAAAAGGTTGCGTGCTGACTCTGATTAGAGAGCTAATTAGAAATTAAGTGTTGGTTTGTGTTCTATTGAGCACTGGTAAAAGAAATAGCACTTGGCTTAAGTAGTCCCTGTTGCCGGGTCTTCTTAGTCAGCTCCGAGTCCCCATTTTGTGTCATTTGGCCTCCCAGGACTTTTTAGGCTTCAGTGACTCAGTTTTTAGGCTCAGTGAACATCAGGAACATGTGTGCAGATAACCAACCGGCAGCCTTCAAAGAGGCCTCTTTATAGCCTATCTCTTTCAGTTGTGCATTTGCTCAAGCTCAAGCCTGCCTTTTGATGTACTAAGAGTAGATTTCTGATTGGCAACTCACAAAGGATTGAAATTGGATGACTGCGCATTTGGATAGGCAAGTGGGTTCTACATCTGAGAGCTTTGAGGAGTGAAGGAAGAAAAACAATGTTATTTTCATCTCAGCTTCTTAGTTTAATTTACTTCAGGAAATTGATTGTTAGAAAAGCAGACAAGACTACACACTAAAATAAAATGGAAAGTGAAATTAAAAAAATCAAGCTCATTCTTGAGTGACTCTTTTCTTCCTGAAAATTAATTTCTCCTTTCTACTCGGCAGCTCGGCCCATGACACGTATGACCTTGACGACCCCTACGATTGTGGCTAGGGCTCAGAAGCGTAAGATGACAGTTGCAACTTGTGTATCTGCGAATGGAAAGCCCCCAAGCGTGATCAAATGGGATACCAGGTTGAAAGGCGAAGCCACTTCCCAGGAGACTCGCAACCAGAATGGGACAGTGACGGTCCGGAGCAACTATGTGGTGATACCGAGCCGCGAGACCCACAAACAGAAGCTCACGTGCATCGTCACGTACCGAAATGAGAAGATCACAGACAGCGTGGTGCTCAACGTTCAGTGTAAGACACCGCTCTCCTACTACTTCACTATTTTTTGTCTGTGCTTTTATTTTGTCCTGCATCCACATGATGATTTTGTCACCAGATGACACCACTCAGCACAGTTTACACCAAAACAAAGGTTAATTACTAGAAAACAAATGAGCAGTAAACTACAGCGCCAGACTCAGTTTAAGCATGTTAGAAATCTATTTTTCCCCAGTTCTGTTGACATAACTAATAGAATCAATAATTAATAGAATGACTGAATAAACAATTATTCAAGACAAACACTATTTACCAAAAATGATGTATTTAGAGAAAAATCAATGCTTAAACAAGACCTGTTTTTCAATGTTGTGTTGACAAGTGTGCAATGGTTCTTTTACACTGCTGTATTATTTGGATGACCAAATTTTTTTAACCTTTTTTCAAGATTCTGGTGTTATTATTAAAATTATTTTTGCAAAAGTAGGCTTAGGAAATGTTGAAAAGTATCATTGTTGTCATTAAAAAGATGAATAAATAAATAAAATTAAACCACACAACCTAAACAATAGCCTCCTAGTCTACTTTTAGGGTATATTACCAACAGTATTTGGTGCAGGGCTTTAGACTCAGTCATTAACAGCTGGCTGGTTCTGCCTTTCAGGTAGATGTAATGCCAGTTTTTGTTGCCACTATTTTCTCTTAAATTTTCAAAGTGAGACTTTGAAACAAACTCCACTGGAGCCTGTCCTTTTAAACGTTGTGGCAAAATGTATTCTATCATCCACTAGAAAAAAAACTTCAAAACACCAGACAAAGCTTCTTCTCTTCTTTATATATTACTTTCGGGCATCTCTACTCTCTTTTCTTCAACATCCATCTTGAATGTAGGGACAGAGCCAGCGGTTAACTGACTATTATGCTACCTGGCTAGATAGCATTATCCAGGATGGCATTCAGCTGTATAATTTTATAAATGTGCAGTTATTATTGCTACGATTGCTCATATGTCATACGTTTTCTTGTGCCTTAAGACAGGTAAATGTTCATTGATGTCTATATAATTGTTAGAACAGTGAGTAATGTGGGTGTTAATAGAATTAATAGGTGTCCTTTCTGAATAAGCACTCCAAAGTGCTCTAGGTGGCCAAAATCGTAATGCAGTTATGTTTATAATACATAAACACAGTTGGCATTTTGTCTGTTTACCAGTAAAGCATTATTTGTGTCATGCATTATCTGAAATTATTAGCAGTATACCATTAGATCCTGTGAACTCCTGACACTACTAGTGCATTGAATCTTTTATATGCAGTTTTCATGTGAATAAGTAGCATAAAGGTAGAAATTAAATGTGAAGAAGTAGATAATTTTTTTTTTTTTTTTTTTTTAGATCATCTGGTCAAGACGATTTTTGATCCATTGTCTCAAGCTAATATGAGCTATCTGCTACTTTAAAGTGGACGGGTTTGGAAAGGCAAACTGCTAGTGTCCTTCAGCAAAGGCACAATAATAGAGCAGTGGATTATGAGGGATAACTGACAGGAGTGCTCTTTCCTTGCAGATGAACCCGAGGTGCAGATCGAGGGGTTTGATGGAAACTGGTACCTGAACCGTCAGAATGTTCAGCTGACCTGCAGGGCTGATGCTAACCCCCCTGTCACGATCTACCAGTGGAAACTGTAAGTATGGCTAAACCGTAACAAAACACCTTAAGGCTCAGAGGACGAGGCTGCAGGGATACATGCTGTTTTTCTCAGGTTAAATTTCTAGGGGAGGAAAAAAAAGTTTTATAGAGGGCTTACTAATGCAACGGGAGGCAATTTCACCGAATGGTCAAAGTGAACATTTGTTTCAAGGCATATATACAAGAAAGTAATCTTCAAAGATAAAAACACTGCTGCTTCCTTCATCCTCTCCAGAAATGTGTCTCAGTTTATTTGTTTGTTTAGAAAACGTGTAATGAAGATAAGACTAGGACCCAAGGCAGAGCACAATGGGCCTATTACAGCAGCAACATATACCCCTATCTCCCCGATGGTCACAGATAGTGGGAGATAAATGCAAACAGAACACCATTTGCTTTGCTTTTGGGGATGTGCTTTGAAGTCGGAGGGCCAGGATGCAGGTAGAGGGGTGAGAAAGCATCTTTGTTAGTGCTGTTGTGTTCTCTGAAGGGCACAGATGCAGCGGGTTGTCCCCGAGACAGTAAAGAGACGGCTGAAACTGAAGCTGAAGTGGGAGCCATGGATTAAGCCCACATACCGCAGGCCTGACATCAGGGCTTTCGCCTGAGAGCGTACCGCTGAAAATACAAAGGCTAGAACAGACACAAACATGATTTCGAGCTGTTGGAGAATTGCTAAGTAACCTCAGGTTTGATCTGCTCTAAGGAACAGCATGAAAAGTGGGCTTACAGAAATAATGAAGTAAGTACTGAGATATAAAAGAAATAAAAGTGAATGCATAACTGCCATAATTTTGACTGATCAAACCCCTCACTGCCTTTGAATATCAGATGCAAGTACCAAAAAAAAAAGACGAGGAAAGAATAAAGAAGTAAAGTGGGTGCGGTTCTTCGGATATAAAGAGTATCACCTTTTTAAATTCAAGTATTATATTATAAAATTGAGAGATAAATGTAGCAATTTGTCCTTTAATTGCTTAGTAAAAGAAAGGTTGAGAAATATGTCAGTGGACTTGAGTGGATGTGGATTAATAGACCATTGTGCCCTCATTGTATCTACTCTACAGACGACTGCTGGATTTTAATGAGACAGAAGGGGTTTCTTTTTCTCCCGTTCTGTCTTATTCATAGATTTAGCTTTCAGGGCAGAAAGACTGATACTTACTGATATATAGACATAGCAGCAGAAGACAAAGACAAAATGGATATTCTGTTTGGCCTGTTTGGGTTTATTTTTTTATCAGAAGCAAGGCGAGATTTAGGGAGATAGAGGAAGATAGGAAGAGAAGAGGAGGCGAAGAGGAAGAGATGTTAAGAGATGTGATCTAGAAAGACGAGGGCACTGTGCTGACAGATAGGAGAGGACGGCCATTGCTGCACTGAAAATGAGATGCCAAATCTGTTGTGAAGGTTCCCCTGGGCTCCACTGTGGAGGTCAGCACAAGGCTGTGACGGAACGATCCAGAACAAGCTGGCAGGATTGCGTCACACTCAACTCCAAACACAGACATCTAAAAAGGAATTGAATATAGAAATTCCAAGAAAAAAACACTACATAAAAGGTTTATTTTATATATTTTTTATTTTGTGTTGTGTTCAATTTACTGTTGGAACTATAATTAAAAAAAGTTTGCTTTTACTTTGCACAATCACTTTCTGCCTTCATATATAGTCCTTGAGGAAAGCATCTAAGCCTCTTTGATTTTTTTCTCTTGTTCTTAGAGCACATTGCCAGAGCTATTTCTCAAAATGGGTTAATGGGGAGCTTCACTCAAGTAGCTCAGCTAAAAAAGGAATGCATCCTGTATGAACTGTGTTGTTTGTTTTTGAAATGTTTGTTCGTACGGCATCATTTCTGGAGTCTGTTTTAAGTGCACACAGCAGTTTTGAGTGGGCATTAGAACAATAAGTACAGGAAAGGTGAGCTAAAAACATGGCTATTCTTTCATACATTCAATTCACTACAGTTATGAGATGTTTTTAAAAGAAAAGAAAGTATTTCAAGCAGACGCATCATTTCCCGTTAAAAATAAAAATCTGTATTATTTAAAGTAAACTGCTGCATTCCACTGTGTGATTGCTGCAGACTTAATTAGCCAGCTTACTTATCTGTATTGTGAAAAATGTGATTCTATTAGTCATGTCAATGAAAGGCCACAATAAAACAACTGTTGATTACATTTTTTGCTCACCAGTCAGTGTGAATAAAACCTGGAGAGCCCTCTAAATTATATTTAAGTTGTATAACAGCTTTGTACAACTACTTCTGCTTGAGCACTTACTAAATATTGCTCCTGTTGCCTGGGGTTTCTCCAAAAAAAGAACATTTCACGTTACACAAATTTAAATTATAAGCGGACAGATGTGTGATTAAAAAGAGCAATCCTGTTAATCTCTTCTTTTAACTAACATTAGGTTGTGATCTTATCAGTTTCCTATTACCAGTCCCATTAATTATTGGTAGTATGTTTTTCACCTCCACATAATGTTGTTAGTTGTTAAATGTTGCTGATTGGCATTCTGTCCAATCACAGACACACCTATATGCACACACATATCATGTATATGCTTGTGCATGACTGGCTAGCCAGTGAATAGAGAATATACATAACTCGTAAGTTGTTTGTTAGTCTTTCATTTTTCTGGTTCCGCACACACGTGCACACGCAGACATGCATTCAAATGTCTGACACAAATGCAGACATCTTCGGTAGTGGCAGAGTCCGTGGTGAATCACAGTTTGCCGGCCTTTCATTTCTGCAACAAATCAATTGGGCTTTGCAGAACTCAGCATTTGATAGCGGCTCACAAGGTAACTGATTATTGAATCGTGACATACTGTATTGAGGGTTGTTTGTGGCTCCATTGCAATTGCTTTGCCAAGGTGGCCAATGAAAACAGCTCAGCCGTAGCTCTTTCTATTACTTTTGTTCTGAACTATGGACTTTTTGTTGCTACAAAACTATACTGTGGTATTTTTTTATATTTTTATTTTGCCTTGTTTTGACATTTTCTTCTGTCAGATAAATTTAACCACACGGAGATCAGCTATTTGTACTTAACATTTTTATTAAATACCTTGTCGGTGTGTCGTAGGCCCTGTCATTGCAGAGCCTTGTTAAAAGCCTGTTAAGTGAACCTCAAGTGCTTGATGCGTGACCATTGTGAGCATGAAACTTAATATTGTTGCCTCGCCGTGATGTTATTTTGTTTTTCTCTCACTGTAATGAATAGGAACACTACATTGTTTTTGATGTTCTTGCACGCCTGCACTTCTCAGTGTGCCTTTCTGAGCCCACAGTAGTGGAGGAAATCTTTGCAGCATCCTTATTGATTAAAGAAACAACCAGCAGCTCACCTCAGTCAGACCAGGGGGCTCTTTAATATTATCATGATGTTTTGTAACTCTGCTCAAGCTGGGCCTATTCAGAGCAGGTGATGAGGCTAATTGAGGGAAACTCAACAGGAAACATCTAATTGTCGTGAAATTTGATGCCTTTTCTAGCCTGCGGGCTCCATAAAAAGGGTCCAGATAATACAATAGAGGCTTTGTTTGTTCATGATCCATGGCCTCAAAGTCTGCTGACCTGATCAAAGGACATGAGCAAGTCTGAACACAGTAGAGATAGTGAACCATGAAGACAAACACCTCAGGCAGGAGAAACAGGCTGCAGTTCTCAATGACAGCACAGCATTTGGTAGATTCTGCATTTATCGCTTGATCAGCTGCCTCTCCTGACAGCTCCCCTGAGTTTTGACTTCAGCCATGTGTGCTGTGCTGTAGTTTAGGAAGGAAGCCCCCCCCCATCCCCTTTACCCCCTACAATCCTCTCCTCTGCCACTGCTTTGTATTCCACGTGTCAAAAAGTCCATGTCCTCAGGCATCAGCTATATCTTACCTGTTTGGACCTGCTGGGATTCCCTGTCCTCATAATTTTGTTTGGACTTGATGGATGATGGCTGAAATATAGCACTGTCAAATATTCTTGGTATTTATCTCACACCCACACCCACATCTAAGTTTGTTTGGCACTAGAGACTGTATTTTTTATGCGCTTTGAATTGCTTTGCTGCATCTGGGAGGGTTTTTTTCCTTTTTTTTCAGTGGTCTGGAGTAATTCTGCCTTTTTATGGCATCTGCATTATTGTTCCTCTCTCTTTTTTTCTCTCTCTTTCATCGCAGTTTGAATGGCTCCCTACCCAGCAATGTGGAAATCAAGAACAACACCTTGTTCTTCAAGGGTCCTGTGACCTACGACTTGGCTGGGACGTATGTCTGTGACGCTACCAACGGCATCGGGACTCGCACCGGCATCGTGGACGTCAACATCACAGGTAGGCTGATTAAGCTGGTCATTTCTCTCTCTCCAGTAACTCTGGCATGGCCTGATCAGTGCAGTAGCCCTCTAAAAATTCAGTCAGAAAGGATCAGACCCCCTTCTGCCCAAATAAACACAGCTATCAGTGCACATGCACATACCAGGTGATTGCAGCAGATCGCCTGCGTAGCTTCAATGTGGATCCAGCTTGCCTTAGCTGTGGGGCACCCTGCTGAACAGTGTGGCAGGTTGGGTGAAAAAAAAATCCTCTCTGTTTGTGTATCAGACTTTCACACACTGTGAGAACCACCGCCCCCCTCCCGACCTGCCCTGTTACACATCCAAGCACATGTGTGGGAGCAACATAAAGCAGGTCTATTATCAGTGCCTAAAATAACATCAAGGAAATTGGGGGTTTGAGGTGAGGGTACTGTATTGATCATAGTTTGCTTGCATCATGCTCACATCTCTCTGAGCTCTGTGCTAGTTCTTTTGTCTCCTCTTCTTCTTCTTCTTGTCTTCTGGGGAAAACAAAATGCTGAACAAAACTGATTCAGTTTCCTTGTATTCCACATAATTGTTGGCACACACGCACTGTGGTTCCTCTGGGTTCTTATCCATAGGAGACGATATTATGCCCTCAAAGCCCCAACTGCAATATATGCCAGATCTGACCTTGCTAGACAGACTACAAATGTGGAGATCATCTATTATTGCTACCAGCTGTGTGCGTGTGGTATTGGGAGACTGTCACAGTTTTGCTCTGGTCAGACTGGAAAGTCTTTTCCCCTTTGCTCTCTGCGCTGCTTGGTTTCTGGGAAGCCGAGGTGTTCTAACTTGCATTGCTTTGCATGTTGACTCATGTTGTGTCTCTGGAAACGCTCTGCTTGGTGTGAAGTGAACAGCTGCGCCTTACAGTATCATTGCATACCTTTTTTTTTCTGTTTCCTCTCTTTCAGTGTGTTATTCTCTGCTGGTAAGGGTAAGGCTAAGACAAAGAAGCTTTGTAGGATGTTGTGTGATGTCATTACCTGCATTGTGAGGAGTTGCCCTCCCAAAGCAGATGGGCTAGTAGCGTTATAATAGAGGTTTCAAAGGAGTCGGAACAGGCCTTTCTTATCAAACAGAAGATGAGGAAGTAATCTGCTGTTAGGAAATCGCTGTGCACCAGCTTGTATTGAGTAACTGGGTTCCAAGGAGATGTACTGTTTGGCATAAAGTACTGTACCCCCTTTTGGAAAGGCAAAACAAAGGCACCAAAGTAATTTTCTATTTCTTCTTTTTCATTGATTGCTTAAATTAACAAACCACATTGCTATTGTCCCAGTAGTCTTTCTGTTTATTCTCATCATTTGTCTATATAATTGTATCGAGTGAGTGAGGTGAACAATGCGTGGGTACACGATGTGAGTGCGTTCGCTTTCAGGTCGCCTCCGTGCAAAATTGGAATCTAAGCATTCTGCTTTGTTTTTGTCTTTGAACCTTTTGAGTTTTGAAGAAGTTTGCACTGTGCTCAGTAGCAGGTTAGAGGAAGCAAAATGACTAATTCCGAGGCTGTGAAAATACATTTGGTTCTCAGTAGTAGGTCATTGTTCCTTTCTGTCACTCTGCATGTTTACAAATAATGAATGTGCTTCATTATTACAGTTATTACATATAATTATGCATTAAAACGAATTATTGAATTTTTTCTACTTGACAGTTAGATTGTCACTTGATATTTGTAGCTATAATAACTGCCGTCAAAGAAAAACTATATTATCAAAGATTAAATGGCACAAAGCACCCAGTGGTCTGTTTGCCGTCTCTGTAGTAACACACTGGCTGAATATATTGTTGTTCTGTACTATTTGATGGCAAAAGTTCCCGATTTCTTTTAAGGATATATTCTCAAAGGGTACCACACAAGTCTTAAAAGCATGTTGCCAGTTCCCATAGTAACAGTTACAAGTTAAAGGGAGGACAGCCAGATTCCCCCTGCGAAAGCACAGTTCAGAGCCTCAGCTCTGACATGAAGCCCCATCAAATTACACAATGCCTTATAAGCAACTCAGGTTGATTTGAAGCATTAATGCAGTTTCCTGCTTTAGGATGCGCACAAAGGGCGACAGAGGCGGTCTCGTCCCCGTGTCTCGTACACTAGCAACATGGATATCTTGCAGTGGTGTGATGCATCTGCTTATGCGCTCTTTGCTGATGATGTGAAATTGATAGCATTCCCATGATAGTGTGTACTTGTCACCAGAAACTCTGAGTTCAGTTAAGATAGTTCAGTTCGGTTCAGGAGACATTTGTGACTGCAGATCTGCACGGCTGACATGACTGAAAAGACCTTTACATGGGAACTTCAGGGTGTTCGCAACATTTCCTATTGACTTGTCTGAAGTGCTCTTTGCTGCCTTGACATTGGCGGTGCATAATGACCCAGTGGCGCTGGTGTAAGAAGTGTGCTGATGCTTCATTAACTTCAAAAAGCATCTTTGTGCTTTGCAACTTCAAAGAGGTCTGGCTGAGACATAGCAGGCGAGAGAGCCCACTGCTGGCTGCTGTTCATGGCTGCACCATTAGGCCTCAGTAATCCTAGCTAAGTGTACTGTGCTGAAAAGGACCAACCCACTATCTTTGGCACATTTGTTCAGAACATCATATAGCTGCTAGAGCTGCCAGATTTTTTTGACCAGTGAAAACACAAAATAATAATTTTTTTCCCTTGTTAAAAGCCCATTTTAATGGTCTTTGAACATGGAGACTCCCAGGAGAGTTTTGTGTTACTAGAGTCAATAAATCATCATTGTTCCTGGTCTTTTTATCCTTTGTTAAACTCTATCATTGACAAATATGACACCTAAGCAATCTTGTCACTATTATACATAATTTTGTCCATAGAAAGATTTATCCATATGCATACGTTTGTTTGTTTTTTTTGTTTTCAAGTTCACTTATAGATTGCCACCATAATATTCACCTGCTGTGGCGACAACCTTGCTTGATGTCAGGAAGATAAAACGTCCATGACGTCTCATTTGTATAGCAGAAAAGCTATTTTCCCACAGTGGAATGCAGCACACGTGGGGGATTTTAAGAAAGTGTGTTTTAATCAAACTACTCAGTTTTCATGGACAGATTGGTAGCTGCATAGCTGTCACCTATGCAGATAGCAGGGCCACAGAGCACCTTGTTTCAATTAGTTCTGGGATAGTGTTTGCTGCGGAGATGGCATCGACTATGGTCGAGTCACATGGGCTAAAATGGCTTTCTCCAAGGACATGTGTTCTGGAGAAATGGTGTCACTTGTCAGAATCTAATGAAGCACTCTCCTGGTTTAATCAATCCTCGCTCTCAGAAAAAGAGGTGGAAAGGAAGTCTAGGGGAAAAGGAAGAGAGGGAGGGGGAGGGATCTATAGCGAGGGAGATGAGTTTCATGTAATGGGCTTCTTCTTAGCAAATACCTCACTCATTTACATGCAGTTCAGAAATCTCCTGAGAGAAAGTTGACAAGTCGTCAGATCTGATTAATCAGCTAATTACCAACGGGTATCAGAGGCCGTGTTAAAAAATAGAGACAATTAAACAGCCTCACAATGTAAGTTATTTTTGATGAATCCTTCTCAGCAGCCTTTAACTGTCTAATAGGAATGTCACTCAAGCAGTCACCCCTGTAAAATATTGCAGCTGAGAAAGCCACAGGAATAATGCGGTTAAACCTCAAAGATCCTCCCCAACTTAAGAGAGACAGAATCAGTCTTTCATTAAGATAATCAGCTTTTCCACCATCAGACTCTGTTTTTGTGCTTGGAACAAATCAATGCTGCCATCTTAAATTTCTTCCTAGAGCTTAATAAGTTCTGATGAATGGCTGTTTTGCAAGGATGGCCTTACAATTATGTCATTATCACCCCTGAGAAAGGATATGTGTGGTTTTATTCTTGGCAGCGCACAGTTTTGTGACATGTGGGAAAATTAGCTTCAGTGAGGGGGAAGTGCATTTGTTTACTCATTTTAACCTTGACTCACCCACACACCAGCACTCGTCTTTGAGAGATAGGGGCCAGAGTGAGTCAAAGACGTTGCATTATTCCAGCCATATTAGCAGGATCAGCTATGAATGATGATATCAGATCAGCTAGGGGTCAGCTAGTATGTGAACCTTTGGATGATTCCCCTTACAGCTTAGCAGCGCTAACTTTCATCTTCCTTTGTCAGAGCTGTGGCAGAGAGCTGCTTTAGAGAGCAGAGGTGCAGTCAGCTTTGCCACAGGGCTTTACCAGTTGGGTTAAACTGGATGGAGTGACAGCGTTCTCATCAATTTAGCAAGAAAGCGTGAGGATGGATCCTTCTGTAAGCACAGTCAACCGGTGCCAACATCTGTTCACGCTTCCCTGAACACGCAATAGTTGGCTGCCATGTGAGAAAATGAAGTTTAGAAAGAAGAGGTGGGGGAGAAATCCTAGTCATGTGCCAAAATTATTTGAATAAAAAAGTATATATATAGTTAGACATGTATAGGTAATGTATTTATGTCACTGAAGGAGAAATTTGAGTTCGTCTGTCTGATTTTTAAAATTTATTTCCAGCCAGACAGCATCGGGGAAGTGAAAGAGGAAGAGAGGGCATGAAACTGTTTACAGGCCTTTATGTAACAGCCTGTGTCAACTTCTAGTGTTCACTGGTTGTCACTTCTTCTTTCCTTCTAGTCCTACAACACTATAATGTGCAAAGACAGTAACACACAGTGATAGTGAGAGAAGGTGACATTGATTTAAGAAAAAAAAAGGCCTATGTGGTTTTTTATTTACATTTCTTCTTCACCGGAAGCAAATGAGGTTATTGTCAGGAGAATTCAGTATGCCTATATAATGATTGTGAATGCTTACCCGCCAGGTTGGCAGGAAAGCAGCAGCGGGTAATGGGAAATAGCACAGGGAGCTTCCTCAGCATAAATTGAAATTACTGACAAGAAGATGCTATCTGAGCTGACATTAGATCTTTTAATTGCCTTAAATATTATCACGACTCTAACTGGTTGTGAAACACACCCTTAAAAATGTACTTAACTTCACTAGTCTAGATTGTTGCAAGATATTTTTTCTAAAATTTGATCTCTCAATTTTTTTTTTCCGCATAGGAAATTAACAGCTCAGGATTTAACATCCGGATTTAAAAAACAAGAAAAGAAAGAAAGAAAAAGATTTAAAATTTTTAATCACTCCTATTGGATTAAAAGTCTACTAAAACCTTATTGATTCTTCACTGTTATATTCCAGTTTCCATTACTGAAAGAGTCTTTGTAACAAAATATACCAAAAATAATCTTAAACTCACTTCAGTGACTTTGGGAAGATTTCAGCTTACATGTGTATTATTTAAAATACTTTACTGTCTCCGCATAACAGTAAATTCCAGTAGATAATGTAGTTTACTTTTAGCAGCTGTGAAACAGACATGGCGGTCAGTCCATTGCTGCAGGATCTGTTGGTTTTCTCAATGTGATAATGTGGCGATCGGTCAGTGTAATAAAACTTGCGAGACTACGGCAAGAACATCCTTGAATAAAACAAGTAATGCACCATATATTACTGACATCTAACAGCAGTGCCGCTACGTGCAGCCATTTGTCTCTTTCTTTTCTCTGACAGAGACAAGAGACATTATGATGTCAGCTTTGCAAAGGCTCCTCTAGCTATGTGAAATTTGTTTGTCTTCGCCTGTCATGGTGGAGTCTGTCTCAATCTGTGCGCTATAGCACATTGCGCTTCTCACATCGCCGCCTGCATTATTCATAGATTCAAAGGCCACATGTGTATATCCTGTATATTATTACACTGTCACTTCAAGCAGATGCAGGTTAAAGGAGCATTTTGAGGATCTTGGTCTTCTGCTCCCTTTGCTAGCTTGTTATCACCCTTGAACTTCCTGCTTCTGCAAACCTACAAGGGTTTTGGTGTGCAGGCTGACAGAGTGACTTCTAGCCCCCACGTTCTCACTGCGGGGAGGGGGAGTTGCTCTTTGCTCAGATCCTGCCAAGATCACACCTCATTATCCAAATGAGACATTAGCATGGCCCGTTCCCTCGCTTGCACAGCATAGGCCGCCCCATAAAGTCTCTTCTGTGTTCTGTGCTGTGCCAGGGGAAAGCACTGAGGGGGAAGATATTGTGGCTGCAGCTCATTTTGCATAAAATGGAGGAGGGAAGTGCTCACTGTGTAAAAAGAGTCTTTTTTTTATATTTGGAGAAGAAGAGATAACCCGGCTGGAGATGTGAAATGCAAATGTCACCAGGGGAGAGCATGTGAGAGCAGAGCAGCTGAGATCGTAGTGATTTATCTTAACATTTGTTTCTGCATGGCTTGCTGTTTCTGCTCTCCGGAGGATATGCAGAGGAGAGGGATGTGGCAGACAGATGGAGCAGGGGGATTGGCTGAGCCCCTTCGGCCCAGCTCACCTCCTCTGTCCTCCTCCTCCCTGTCCACCCATGTGGTGTTGGATCTGTCACGCCTCCATGAGAGCCTGATGAAGTAGGTCAGACGCTGTCCCGGGGTCTGACCACTGGCTCCGAAGCTGCTGCTGCTGCTGTTGGTGATGCTTTGTGGTGACTCACTCATTACGCTCAAAAATAACAACAAGGGGAGAAAATAAAGGGGGGGGGACAGAGAAAAAGCACAGGGTAGGATGGTGTGGTAAACAAACAGCTCGCTGACCTCTTGCTGACTTAATACGTGCTAACATGCAGATTTGTTTGCTGCATGTCTGCTGACCCAATAACTCAGCTGCACATCACTTTGACTAAGCACTGCAGCCGCAGATGCAAATGCATTAATAATGTTACCTGCGTAAACATGATTTTTTTAAAAGAGTTGCATTGGCATTTAGATGCTGGTGTAAATATTCATTGCTCATTAAGGGTGCATTAAAAATGATTATTGCCCCGTAGCGCAAAATGATGGATATTATACTTGCAAGAGGACCAGCTTGCTTTCTGAAATGTTCTGGCGCGCCAGTATTTTCCTGTACTTTCAAATGCGACCTTCATGTCGGATTACTGTTATAATAGTCATAACAATGGCGGCTTTGTTTATTTCAACTACAAATAACCATATATGAAAGCAGAGAGTCGGTGGTGTGAATTCTTGGTCTCAGTCAGAGATGACATGCTGTTTCTGCTGAGAGGAGATGAAAATAAGAAACAGTCGCTGTTTTTCTGACTCGATGGTCCTGCAAGTTGCTGCATGTTCACACGTTGAGGCTACAGATGATGTCACCCGTGTTTTGATTCCAGTACTTTCACAGCATTGTCTCCTCCAGCATATCCCATCCTTCTAACCCACTGGTTTTATGACAGGGAATTGGATTTGAATTTGTGGGAAGCTTTTAATGGCACAAGTGAGGTGAGCTTGTGTCTCCGAAGTCAGTGGAAGCAAAAACAATCTATAGTGACAAACGGGAAGAAATGGCAGCTATTGGGAGGGAATATCTGATAGGCTGAAAAAGAGATTTGCCCCAGCCGCAACTCTCAAAGCAGCATGTTAAATTCCTGTCAGTGATGAGCTTTTATTCGTCGTGGCAGCATTACATTTCCATGACTTCAAAACCACTGGCAAATTCAGACAAGAGAGGTAATGAGGATCTGTTAAATCAGTGAATTAATGTGTCTTCTCTGATTGTGCCCTTCCTCACTCACTCACTCGCTCATTATGCCATTCTTTATTTTGTGTTGTCACTCCTCAAGCTCTTAAGGCGTTTGCTCAATCGTTTTCCTTGTTGCCACTCCTCAACTTCTTAGAGTAGCCCTCTATGTTCTTTTCATCTTTTGTTGTCAGCTGCTTGTTCCTCCTTTAGTCATATTAAAACACCACTCCCAGCGCCACTCTTTGAAAATCCTCTCTCATTTTCCCAGCTTCTTTCATAACCTTGTCCAAGTGATTGCGCTAAGTCTCAGGAATGTTTTTACCTGTCTCTCCTCCTTTTTTTTTCATGTGCAGACATGACTGGAGCACACCCAGTAACAGTATCTGCAGGACGGAGTTGTGAAACTGTTTCTCTCACTTTAAAGAGAGAAACAATCATTTCCCGCACTATCTCCGAGCATCTGCTGCTTCTACATTGAAATGCAAACCCCTGCTCAGAATACATGTTGTTTTCTGAAGCCACAAATCATTTTTATTACAAAATATATATGCATGTATATTATATATACACAGCATTTATTCATTTTTTTTCTTAAGTCTCACTTGTGTTTTGCACAAATGACTCAGATGAGAAGCTCTCATTGCGTTGTGAAGAAAACATATTGTGTCACTTGGGTATTTGGAGGTAGTAAATCATCCACTTGATCATGTCAGATGTGAGGGTTCAGAGTGGTATGAATAACCCAATACGAAATGGCATTGTTGTTAGAGTAGCTGTAAGATTTCCTGTTATTTTTTCCCCCCTGTATAAATCTATCGTGCCTCTGGATTGAATTATAGTCTTTCACAGCACATCCTTCCACCTATTAATCTCAATACTACATTTTATTCGTTGCAACTAAAAGTTCCCCCACTATCTGCATTTTTCCTCACGGGTGTTAATAGACATTGCCTTTTACAGCGTGGAACAGTATCAGGGCCATTGTTGTGCTGCTGAGGTCTTTTTTTGATCTGTCCATTGACAGGTAATGCCGGCAGCGAAGGCGCGCTAGTGAAACGCCTCCTCATTTTTCTGTGCTGTCAAACACCTACATAACCCAGCCATTCATTTCATTTATTTTTTTGATTATATAAGGTGATTAGCTTGCACCCTAGCTGGTCTAATTTAACATAAATTCACAGAGTCCGTGAACTAGACAAAGCTGCTGTGCTGGAGATATGTTCACGTATGCACATGGCTGGTGGTGTGATTTTACAGAGGGATAAGCACAGAGAGGAAATGCGCTGGGTAACATGGTGAGAGCAGACAGTCCTCTTTGCCAACACGGCGTTTTAAGTTGCAAAATAGAAGCAGTGTTCCTGTACTGCACTCAGTGATTTGATGAGCAATTTCTGGTCTTTCTGAGTTCCTCTCTCTCCCTTAAAGTGCCCCAAACACAGAGCTGAAGCTATCTAAAAACATCAGTAGTCCTCCTTCCATTGCCGCTCCAGTAAAACAACTTAATACCTCCTTTCGAAAACGCAATATGTTGTTTTTGGTGCAGCAGCTTGCAAAGCTTCCTCCAGGCTGGATACACCAGCCTAAAACCCACAAAAAATACCTGGAGGTTTACAACCTCTTTCGTGTCTGTGCTTTTTTTTTTTTTTAAATGAACACTTGTACAGTTATTAGTGTTGACATTCACATTCGGCAAATACGAGTGTCAGAGGTAGCTTCGCTTGATGCTTTATAGCAATGAAGATGGCAGGGATCACCTTCTTTCACTGCTGCTTTTCTGCAATTTAAATGCTCTGTCCTTATGTTTTTCACCTCTTTAAATGATGGTAAATATGGAGTCTTGGCAACCTTTGAAATGCAGTACAATAATCTCCCTAATTAAGATTGAATAAGGGGACTGATGAGAGCAAAAACAGATCCTAGTTACAGACGAGGGCAGTGAAGGGTAGAAGAGAGGATTACAGGAGAATATTTTTCCTTTTCTCTTTGCCCCTTCAATCCTCTGGATTTTCACCCGTCTTTGGACTTGGTGAGAGGATGTGTTCTCTAGCAGGGGTGACCTGGCTCTGCTCTCTCATTGATGTGTGTAATGAAGGCCTGTGTCTGAATAATCCCATTAGGTGGTCAGATTAAAACCTGAGCTGATATTTGAGACTGTGCCCGGCACGGCTATAGAAATTGGAGAGCTTTGCTGTCGGCCCTTGGAGAAAGGGTCCAGATGAAGAGCGGCTACGGAGAGCGACCGTGTTTGGGAGGTCTCGTCTGTAGACTGATAAAGTGCCATTGTAATTAAAGCAGAGCGGAAGGCTTTAGTAGCTTCCTAACTTCACTCACTACCATCATTTTATACTTGAATTAGGTTTGAGATTCATCATTTCCAGTAAAGAGCATTTCTCACCATGTGTAATGGCTTTGATTCACCCGTTAAGGGCAATAATTTGAAAAAGATTTTCTGCTTAAGTGGGAAATTTGTCTTTTTTGTGTTGCTTGATGAGGATGGCTTAGATTTGCTGTTATTGCAGTGGTGTTCTGATTCACCTCTATCCGACTTACTGATTACGCGTGGGGATAATTTATCTCCAAGGAACATTTAGGATTGCTCAACGTAAACCTTCATTTTTCTTCAATTATGACCCATTACTTGTAAATGAGCTTCAAATTTCAGAAAGACACTTTGCCCATGCATATTTTCCCCACCCCTGTTAGATCAACACACATACAATTCTGATCTCGGTTGTTGCCTTTAAAACCTTTAATAAGCACCATAAATCATTTGTGTGCATGTTGTACAGACTACAGCTGAAATTCAGTCGTACAAATGTCATAAAATAAGAAACGCATCCTTTTTCTTTTCGAATACAGCTAACGTATTTAGTGTTATCAGTGTGTGTTACATTATCATGTGCCTAATGGGCGTGTAATTAAGCAGTAAGACTGGAAAAGACAGTATCAGAAGGAAATGAAAAAGCAGCATGTATTTCACCTATATTGCTTTTCCCTGCCTTTTTTCGGACTTTACATACAATTCTCTGGTTTGCTCCGTGTGAACAGGAAGCTCATTCCTTTGTTTCTCACAGTCTCGTATTCCCTTCTTCCAGGCCTTTCCCACACCATTTGTTTAGTAGATGGTGTAACTGTGTTGTATCCCCCTACCTTTCTGTTGAGGATTCAGTGTTCACCATTGAAGTTAAATGTGCTTCTGCTCTGCCGGTTTACCTAAGCACTACCTATGCGCCTCAAGGCTTTGATCACATTTCAGATAAAAAGTCCCTCTTGTCTGTGTGCTCTAAGGAGCTTTGCACAGTTTGTAGTTTCAAGTGAAGATGTACACATACGGGACAGCACTTTCATGTTAGTTTTACTGTATGCTGCACCCACATTTGACTCAAAAGTAGTCCTTTTGTTTTGTGGGGTTTTTTTGTTTTGTTTTTTCCTGTATGTACGCTGTGCACTCTCTAAATGGTGGACTGAACACAGCGCCTCATTTTAGTGACGCTATGGACATGGCAGTTGGGAATTTGAATTTTGAATGTCAGTATAGAGTCAACATATTCCTTTGGCTTTTGCAAGGTGAAATCGCAGCCTTCATACTCTAGCATCTTTGTCATTATCTCTCACAGGCCATTAGTCATATTCGCTCTGTTCTAGATTGGAGAACACCGAGGCTTATGATAATTTTCTCTCTTTTCCTCCTCTCTCTGTAGTCAATAATATATATTTTTCATGGAGGCATATGCTATTTTTTGCCGTGTGCTCCTCTGCTTGAATGGAAGAGCTTCGTGTTTATCAGCTCTCTAAGTGCATCATGGCTGTGTATGCTTGGCTGCTGATAATCATCTCTGGCAGTGCTCTTTCATTTCATTACCACGATGCTGGTGATCAAAATGTCTTGTTTTAATTATTTATGCTGGACTGTACTGCAGTATATCGTTGAATATGTTTACTTTGACTTGTAAGTAAAACTTGTTAACTGAAGAGCCATATCAATTATAAACCCATCTCCAAAATGTTAGGATGCTGTTTAAAGTAAGAATAAAAACAGAATGATTTGCAAGTAGCGCAGTGCCTATGTTCATCAGGAACAGTACAATACCAATGTGCTGGGGACAGGTCTGGACAGCAGATAAGCCAGTAGACTCCTTACAGAGACATGTCTTAAAAAGACAAAAGGAAAAAAAGAAGTAGTGCATGTAGGACCACCTAGTTATCACAATGATGCATTTTAGACTATGCACTGCTCCACCCTGGTTGCCTTTCTGCTCTTTAACTCAAAGAATACGATTCTTAAAAATGAGCAGACATTTTCAACATTTGAAATGTTGTATTTGTACCACTTTCAATTGAATATAGGCTTTAAATCACTTGCAAATCATTTCATTCTCTTTTCATTTTACACAGCATCCCAGCTTCTCTGGAAATGGGGTTGTAATTCCTTCACTGTTTGCCTATTAAATTGTTTAATTTTCCTCCGCCTTCTAATCAGAGAAGAAATGATGGTTAATGCATGCTGACAAAGCTTCATTTACTTTAATGTCTTCAGTCATTTTACTCTTTGATGGTGTTCTTTGGTGGACTGGCTGGTTTTTTCATTATTTCTGCGTCTAAAACTGCATGTGGCTGTAGCTGAGCTTTTACGATATGTCACTAAAGACTACTGTTGGGCTGGGAGGGGGTGTTGTCGTGGGGCCAGGGGTCCTTCCCTTTCCCCTTTGCTTTTCCGTCCTTGTCTCCCTTACTCCATCTTTCCTAAAAAAAAAAAAAAATGCACCTGCACAAACGCACCTCTTCCCACCAGAGCACTGACACACTCCCTTCCATCTGTGTTTTCCTACCCAGAAATTCCTGTCCCCACCTACGGTGGCACCACACATGTCCCACAGGAGCAACACAATGCAGGTGTCGCCATCGGGGGTGCTGTGGGGGGTGTTGCCCTCTTGGGTCTGGCGGCCATACTGCTCTTCATATTCCTGCGCCGCCGCCAGCGCACCTTCAAGGGAGACTACAGCACCAAGAAACATGTGTTCGGAAATGGGTACAGCAAGGCTGGTGGGCTGCCTACCCACCCCCCCATCCCTAAGAACTTGCAGTATCCGGACGACTCGGACGAAGAGAAGAAACCCGCCCAGATTGGTACCACTGGAGGGTTTGAGGCAGGCGACCGTGATTTCGATGCTGAATCAGACCTGAAGAGGCCCTATTTCACTGTGGATGAAGGAGAGAGCCGAGATTACGATGAGCGGACTCTGGCTTTCCAGTATGAGCCTGAATCTGAAATAGCCGATGATATGATCTCTCAAACCGATGGTTCTGTCATTTCTAAGAAAGAATGGTATGTGTAGTGGCATGCAACAACCAAACCAAACAACCCTTTGTCCCCCACCTCCATTCCACCTCACCCTTCACCTCCATCACGACCCCCACCCTCCCATTTATCAAACTGCACTATCATAGTCCCTCTTTTGGTCACCCTAATATCCCGCCCCCTTTCACATCTGACCCCATCCAACTAATATCAACTAGAAAATCAAGTGTCTATTTAAAGTGCTAGCAACATCAACTTCTCAGCATTGGTATCAGTACCATCAGGTGAATGGGCAAAGTGTACAAACTAAGGTATGTAGATGGACACACTGTTGCTGACATACAAGGTCGGTGTGGTGATTGGTCGATTAATCCTGGTGTATTCTTCATTTCGTGTATTTTTTCATATTATAAATGTGTTAAATGTATAAAAAGAGACAGCAGGTTGAGGTTTTGCTGAGCACATTTGTGAAAGTCCTACACTGGATGTTCAGTTTGTTTTCTTTTTCTTTCTACATTAGCATTGCAGTTTTGTTATTGTTTTTATAAATGTCTTTTTGTATGATTTTTAAGTGACCAGAGAACTGAGAGTTAAGTGTCTAACATAATTACAGGTGGAGTTCTACGTGTGTGTAGTTTTGTGGTCAAATGTTTCAGAGAAATTGGGGGGGGGGGGATGGGATACATACTGTTTCTCAGTGGGGTTAGCGTTACAAATTTTTATATATTCGCAGCATTAAAACACATATGTTAATGCTGTTTTCCAAAGGTGTGGCTAGCATTTCTTGACCCCCTGTGTTTATGTGCTCGACTTGTTTCTTTACCGAGAGGAAGTCAGTCTACTGAGCCATATGGACATGGCAGTAACATATAAATATCCAGTATGCTTTTTTTTTTTTTTTAATTAATTTCAAGCGTTAGTGCCCTTATTGTTGCAGCAGTATAGCCGAGGAGAGAAGGGCTGCAATTGTATCATACAAAACAGTTTCTACTTTTCAGTGGTGCATCACAGTCATGTCCAAAAGACACTTGGTGAGTTTCACAGGGAAATCTTCAAAAATGCTCTGAAATGTCATGATTGTCATTTGACTTGAACAGTTTGACTTGTGTACACAATCTCGAAATCTTACCACTGTAATGAAATGTCTGTCTTTTGCATTTAGCTGTCATAATTATATTTTTTTCTGACCCTCTTTTTTTTTTTATTCTTCTTTTCAAATGGATGTCATTCAAAAGTGTCTGAGGAGTTTTCCTGTAACGACTCTGTCTCTCTTTATAATTGTGACTTTACTGAATAGTTGGCTTACATCAACAGCATTTTCTATGAGGAGTCATCCATGGACACAAAGGACACAAATAGGAGAAACTGATGTTTTCATTTCAGTCTGAAGAGAAAACATGCTAACAAGTAAAGGGAATTTAAAATATGGTGGCCCTTCTGAAGTCACCTGCTGCTTTCATGATGCTTTTGTTCATTTTCTTTTGCTTTTTAAGTGACTATCCAGAGATTTTAAGGTGGTTTTAAAATTATAAGAGTTGCTTCCTTAATTTTGGCATCTCAGTCTGCTAATGGGGAATCAATGACTCTGTCTGCAGGCTCTCTATATACTATATCTATATATGTTTTTAAAATCACCGCTAACAAGTGCCAGTGGATGCTAGCATAGCTAATGACTTGTTTCTCTCCTCAGCACAGAGGTTCATTACACAATCAGCAAAATGTATTTGCATCAACAAAAAAAAAGCGCAATGTGAAAAATTGGTTATAATGGAAGCATTGGAGGAAATCTATCAATGTAAACGACATATCTGACTGGCTCTGAACAATATAAATACTGTATTAAGCCTTATTTTATGCATGTTTTGTGTGTGGGAGTGGAAGTGCATATGTTGCTATTTTTTTCCTATCAGTTCCAGTGTGCTTATCCTCATTTGCAGCTCAGAAGACTACACTTTGTCGGTGTCGTCAGTATTGACAGAGGTATGAGTTCCTAGGTACACAGTACCCAGCAACAATTTTGCAGTTAACACAAGAAAAGTGTAAAGTATATATAAATATATATAGAATAATAAAAATGAAAAAAATAACATCTCTGTGAGAGCAGTTCCCTCTGCTCGAGATGTGAATGTTTTACAGTCCACGCTTGTCTACTGTATGTTTTTAGATGAGCATGTTAATCATGAACCTCAAACTATATTGTATTTTCAAAACAAATCAGCATCACAGTATGGGGAATTGGGTTTTTTTTTAAGTATGTTAGTCTCAATTTAGTTAGTCAGCCTTATTTTCTAAAGCCTTACTTCTTTTCTGTTAAGTGCATCTATTATGGAGTGAGGAGTACAAGGTCTGCCACTGAAGGTTTCAGAGGGGGAAGCTCATTGACAGCAGTGGGGTTGCTACTTTCAATATTCTGAAGCAAAATACAGTTTTATAGTCTTTACTTTATTGTTCACCTGCAGGTGGAGTGCTTTGCTGTAACTTTTGAACTTCACACAGTTTGCATCACAGCATAATAGACACAAACATATCGAAAGCATCCTTTGTTCATGCATTCAGTGCCTGTCAAAGTTAGGAGGCATGGGGTAGTCTAAACAGTTACTGCTCCACCATTCAAGCTATTCATACCCAGAATAATATCGTGGATATTATTAAACTACAATGCAGACCGCAAACCTGTTAAATATAAGACAGCTTATGGTCGCTTGCTTACAGTGAATATTATAGCAGGTATAGAGGAGCTTTAGCAAGGTACAAACAATGTGTGTACACTTGATCTTTAAATCAGCTAATTCTGCACTAATTCTGAGAGTTGAACACCTGAAGAGATCTAACCTTCGCAACTTGGTTGCACGTCGCTGAATTTTCTGAGCACAACATTTGAAACGCTGGTCCAGTTAAGAGAAATTCAACTTGTACTTACAAACATCACCCCCTTTTAAAGCACAATTTTAAGGTTTCATCTGACATCTAACATCAGTTATGTAACCACTGCCACACTTGCTTGTCAGATATGTTGGCGTGAGAAAGCCTTTTATTTTGGGGTCAACAGTCTGTATAGTTGTATATGTAAACATTGTCTTCATGTCGTTGGGGTTTTATGAGTTTCTATTTTGTAATACTGACTGTAATTTCATTCCATCCTAATCTCTCTTTTTTTTGTATGTTTCAGTATGTTTCAACATTCCACTGTAAATAATGTACATAAGGTTGAGATTATAGTTGGGATTTATTTCGGGACAGCCGTGTAGGGACCCTGTCATGTAAAATATGCCTATTTTGACCACAAACATGGAGACTCAATGATGGATAGATGATGTTGATGCATAGCTTATTTCCAAAGTCCCACCTAAAAATGCTCCCCTAGTACATTTTTTTAATATGCCGGTAGTGGCTTCACTGTTGGGGGTAATGCATACAGTGTGTCGATGTAATGTTATTAAAAGAAAGTCAAAAGAGAGAAATTGTCTGTATGCAGCCATGTGAATGTATATTTCTGAGGGTGATACAAATACAAAAAACAAAAAAATCTATTGTTCAATTGTGATGACCCAGTGAAGTAACTTGTATTTGTTTTCAGCATTAAATGAGTTCAATAGTCAAAAGCGTTCTGTCCCAGTTCACTGATTGGATAGATGTGTGTTATCTGATTGAATATGGTTTATGTCTGCAGCACATTTCTTATCGCTGTGTATTGATTTTGGTAATTGCAGCTTTTTCCCAGTCGGTTCGACCAGTAATTTATCCTTGTCACCTCATGCCGGTGCTTATTTGGACTTTTTTTGTTTATTATTATTATTATTTTCTTGTGAGCCTTAAATGTAAGACATGATACGTTTGTTCTGTAAATAAATAAGACTACAAATAAATCAAATTTAACAAACATAGACCTTGTTAGTACAATATTTAACAATTTCAAAAAGCACAAATAGTGTCCAGGCTACAACGGGACAGTTCTCTTTGTACCTTATCGATCTGTTCACAGTCATCGCTGTAGTTTACTGTATTTTTTTTAACCTTATGAGACAAAGACGACAGATTCAAAGCATTTTTCAAAGCTACAGTTTCCATATGTGATTTACTTTAGTATAACGTATGTCTTCATTTTATCTGAAGTTAACACAAGACAGATAAAAGGATACATACAGTATATAATAAGAGCCTTTGATGGTTATAACAGTAGTTTTTGCTATTTTTCTACTTTAATTGGGGAGCAAAAACTGTCAGGCAGATGTTGATTTTGAGTTCAGTGCTTAATGAAGCTACAGTGATATGATGAGAGAGGCCCAGTGTAGAGGCAGACAGATCTGTCTCAGACTGTGGGACTCAAGTGCAGACATCTGCATCGTGCACATTAAGAACAGCCCAGAGTTTGCAGCTGTTGCCATCCATTTGCTAAAAGAGCCCTTTGTAGCCCAAGGGGCTTTGATGGCACATAGGCTTTTAACATGCATGGCCATCTAGTTTTTTCTCCTCCTAATAGAGCCAGGAATGGAATTCTACAGCATATCCTCTATCAAAGTACTTTTTGGATGAAATATGGCTAGATTCCTGTTCTAAAGTATGTTCCTCCTGGGTCATAAATTCAAAAGCGAGTTTGTTAAAGTGTCTTTTACAGTGTGTGATGTCACTCCATTTAACATGGAGTGCAATAAGAGAATACATATTACTCTAACATATTATGAATGAGAAAATTGAAAAACAATCTGACCGTGCCTGTCATTATTTATGTATTTCATTTTGTCATTAAATCAAGTTCCGAAATGCTTTATATTCAAATTTGAAGAAATCTTCAGTACTTCAACAGTTTTCATACATTTTTGTGGTGAATCACATACCAATTCGATTTAGATTTTTCTTTAGACGTCTGTTACATTTTGTAGGCCACAACTGTTCGCTAAATTCTGGTTTTAACCCAACCATCTGTGAGTTGTTGAGCTGCCAACAAGCCAGAAAAATAAATAAATAAATAAAAATATCAGTCTTAATGAGTTCAGGAAAGCACACAGACAGCCTACGCCACGAGTCATTAAACTACAGTAATTAAATAGTTAATGATCATAGTGTATATTAATAAGCAATCCTTTGGGATGGCTTCAGGAGGAGAGTGTAGTCAATCAGTGAGGTGGCTTTTAGTAGCACTAGTTTGTTCCTTTAAGGCTACTTTGTGCACATATTTGCATACTGAAACAGGGAAAATAATATCTGATTTTGTCTCGTTTAGATTTATAATGATTGGACTCAGCTGTGCAAGTCACATTGTGAAATATTTGTAATTGTTATTAAAATAAAAGCAGATGATCATACCTGTGTCACAGACTGTCTTAGTTCCACAGTTTATGCATCACTCTTTCTAATACTGCGTTCTTATTTTAAATAAAATGTATTGTTATTTGCACTTGTGCTATCCCACATACACTCTGAACTCATATTGCAGTGATCCATAATGAAGTGTATAACTCTGAGGGGCACGTGTGCTCTCATAATAAATATGCTGCAAGTATTTAAACACATTCTCAAAAATGATACCGTCTACCAATATACAGCTTTCAACCTTTAATCAACAATGCCATCTCAGTTTTGTTTTTACATTTATACAAACGGCCTCAGAAGTTAATGTTCTGTAGATGTGTTAAAAGATAAAATACTTCATTTTTGGAACATGATAAGATAATATACTGATATTTCAGATCTTACAGCTTTGCTAGTGGCACTCTGAGAATGTACTTCATATCAGCTCTGAGTCCTTGTTAACATGTGTAGAATGACATAGCCTGCCAGCAAAGGTGCCTCTCAAGTAGTAGTGATATTACTTGCAATTGAATTCTGAACACTTTCTGAACAATCGTTTCAACATTCTATCATGATTATATCAGGAATGTAATTTGCAATATGAAGTTATGGGAAGACTAAACTTAGTTTCAAAATAATTAAATCTTTGTTTAAAGTTGCTAACAAATAAATATGCAATTTAAATTCGCTAATTTTAAAAATGTAATTGAATAACACAATGGTGGCAATATACTTGTTTGATGTTCAGCAGAACAGTGTCTGCTATGTTGGCTGATATACTTTTTTTTAAACTTTGATAAATAAAAGTTGGGCTGATTTTAACTCCATCAGTGTTGTACTAGAAATCCCTAAAGTTCAAGGATGATAAAACATAGTGTGATTCAGTTGTATATAATTTGTGTGTTAGCAAAATTAAAAACAGTAAGTGTACTACAAATTGTTTTTTAATTTAAACAATTAGCATTGCTTACCCACAAAGATCAAGTACTGTATACTTGCAATAAATAAGTTGCCCTAACTTAGTTATCTGAAGTAAGCTTTACTTGGTTGTTTTGAGGTTATGAGTTTGCATCATTTTTTTAAGTTCTAAGAACTAATTAGATTTTACAGCATGATCGGAATGTAATAATCACATATAAACTGAAGCACTGGATATAGATTTAGTTTTTCTTATGACGGCACTAAATACAAAATTTTAAGCATATTTTATCTGAGAGGACACTAATAACCATGCCAGTCTTCATAGCACTGATCCAGTAGTTCTTATGTGATGATTTTGTCCAACAGAGAGAAAGGAGGACATCCAAAAGCAATGTTCTAAAGATACACACACAATGAACAAATTAACTAGAAATATTTGGTATGATACACAGTTACAAGGTACAATCAAAAAGTTGCCAGGTAAATAAAATAACATAAAATACTCAGCAGATTTTCCCTTTTCTGATATTTTTGCATTTTAGCATTAATGTCTCAAACTGGCTCAACTTCCATGCTGAGGATCATTGGTGGTGATGAGAGCTGTGTCTTTGGCTAAAACCCAGCAGTTTTCAGTAGAAGAGTCCACAGTTTCCAAGCCCATAGAGCAGCTTGCTCTTTTTTTCCTTTTTGTTACATTTATGAGGTTGTACACTGTAAACTTGTACCAGTGGGTGCGACTGTCAACACTGTAGCTTTCTGAGGTCTCTAGAGGAGAATATTCAGCAGAAACAGACTAAACTCTGATGCGGGCACATGATGAAAAGCTGGACTTTTCTTGCCGCGTCAACACAATCAGCACCTGCCCCACTCACCAGATTTGCCTCCCTGTGAGATCCTCCACTTCCCCAAAATGAAATCAAGGTGAAGAGTCAGAATTTTGATAAAGTGTAAATCCAGTGTGCATCACAGATGCATAAGTACAAGTGGACCGATGGGACATCTGAACGATCTAAAAACAGCAGCCACCCAGACATGCAGAAGAACACGATATTAAACGAGAGACAGCCAAAATAAAATTAGGAGGGTTTTTTGTTTTTTAACTGCAGAGTTCTGGGATCTTGTACATCTGACATGTGCTGTTACATAATTTTAATAGAAACCTGCCAGGCAATTTACATGGTACATCAATTTATCCCATAATATAATATAAGACCCAGAGGCGCCTCATGCCAGCAGGCAAGGCAGGTAACCGTGTGGGCCCCAGGTGAGGAATAACAAACGTTAAACTGCAGCAGTGGCAATGCGCAAAGTTTGACGTGAAAGTCAGAGAGACCTCCCCAAGGGGGATCCACCTTACTCCTCTCACTCCCACTGCAAGTGGTGTTTATGATTCTGTTTAAACAAACCAAATGACTGACTGACAATCAATGAAAATGAAGAAGAGTTGTCCTTCTGTGAGAGAAAAAAGAAAGAAAGAGCCAGATAGTGGTGAGTCGAGCAGAATTTAATAATGATTAAATATAGTTATTATGAAAATAACTCAATGCTACTAGAATGTAATGTAACCATCATCACATTATATCCTTTGTTTACGTTGATATTTTACATTAGTTAAGTTAGCTGCCAGAGCAGCCTGGTGTGGCCATGATCACATAATGTGTCATGTTCTGTTTTTTGGCATTTCAGTCCAGTCAAGGAAAAAAATCACTTAGTTGATATCATTATAAGGCTATAAGACACTGGCGTGGTCTAAATAGACTTTGCTATGTTTTTATTTTAGAGGAAGGATGTGAAGGATTTTGTTTGTTTGTTTATTTTTCACAATTAGATCTTTCATTTTTTGTAGCCTACACAGGATAGTATGCATCAGTTACAACATAATAAATATAATGCAGGTAAATACAGCTATTATTAAATAAACATATTTCTAATGTCAGTGAAATTTGGATGTCTCCAGTAACTCTTTTTTTTGAGTGTATTTTTGGCAGCATTTTTGGCAGGCCCATTACTGTCATCATATGATACACTATTTTCAGCTTTTAACCAGTTATTTATAACAAAATGTCAGATTGATTTTCATGCCAAAAACAACTACAGCTCCATGAGAAACATCAGCAGATACCGCTGGTATCTATCCCTTGTGGTATTTTCATTGGTCATATGAGCAAATGTGTCCTAAGATGACTTGCGTCATCCCGTACTTCATTTCTGCATTTTGACTCTCAGTTCCCTGTTTATGTCTCCTCAGATTTCATCTCTCAGGCAACAAGTGGTGCGACCAAAGTTGACATATGTTTCCCTTGGAGCTCTATCCAATGCGAAGGCACAAAATTTGGCGACATAAACCTGCCATGACCAAACTGGGAAAATGAACTATGAGAAAGGCACATTCAAATCTCACGCCGTTCTTTCCATTCCCCAGATCCGCTCTTAACAATGAGCTGTTTTGTGCTGCACTGCTGCAGCTGACTGTATGATCCCACTAAAACAAGCACTATTGTAAATGACTATTGTTTCTAAAACACTAACACTGACACCTGGCTCAGTTTTCCTGTCATGTTTGGAGCTGATATGGTGTTTGCCATCCATTTAGGTCTTTCTCAATGCCTCTGTTTGTGTTTACAAAAAGAAAAAAATGTTTATGAATATATAAACATGGAGTGAGGCTGCTGCTCAAAATAAGCAGTGAAGTGATTCGTCTTCGTTGATCCTTCCATTGTTTGTTGTTATGTTATCTTTTGGCTTTTTTTTCTGTTTCATGGTGTGCATCACTGTCCTTGCGAACCTCTAGTTTCTTGTGAAATGTGTACACTACCTCGTGCCTCCTTTAATGCAAATGAAGTCTTGAACTGTATCCTGTCAACTCAGAGCGAAGCATTTCCACTGGAGAACATAAATCCATTGCAGCTCACAAGCTGGACTGACCAGCCGCTGGACTCGTTCAGGAACAATGACATCATTCTTCCCCCACCTCCTCCTCAGCCAGAGGCACCGCTGCTGGGACTTAGCTCAGGTCCCATTGGTGTTTTAGCTCCAGGTTCTCCACTGGGATGCACCATCCCTGGAAACTTAAAATAAGAGTGCAAGCAGCTTTATACCTTTCAGTCCTGAAAAATGAATCAAAGGCTGCTAAAACAAAGCTCCTCGGATTATAATCCAGTGGGAATCATAACCGCCAGCACATATTGCCCTCTGTAACCTGACACAAATTACTGACTTCAAAACCACAGGCAGCTCTACATTTCAACAAAGCCACCTCATCTTGTATTTAGTGTAACCAAACATTCACTGTTTTCACAGACGATTTCTACAAAAGTGAAACTATGAAAATACTAGATTCCACTAGAAATGGTTCCACAATAAAGGTTGAGTTTTCATCAAAAAGCATTTAGCAAATGTTTGAGTGTGTTATTCAAAATAATAGAAAAATATCCATGAGAAATGAACAGCACACATTCATATTTCATCAGTTTTGTGCTAAAGAGCTGGTCGATGCATTGGGCTTCTCCCGTGGAGCTTTCTGATTCGACCACATCAAAACAGTGAAATAAGTCACAAATCACAAAAGTAAAGCATGCAAGACATGATTGATCATCTATAAATAGAAAGGAATAACAACCAAAAATGATGTGTTCCCAAATGAAGCATTTATGTTGTATTTCAATGAATAACACGCCATTATTTATTTCTTTTATTTGTTTGCGGTCTCTCTCAGAGGTCAAGAGTTTTGCAATCATACAGTGGAATTGTTACTGCAAATGTCGTTTCCATTGTGCTGAATGTTTTCTGATATTGTTTGCAAAGTTTTGTTTTTGTTTGGTAGAACATGTTTCACATATAATCTGATCAATTAAGCATGCAGTTTACACCCCACTGATGGACAGAACAAGTAAATTCTATTTCCAGAAAATGTGAAATGATAATGAATTGGCAATTATTTGGATTAACCCAGGATCAGTCTGCTGAAATTATTATTGCCTATTATTTTGTAAATGAGATGGCTCATAACAAACTGCTTGGATCCTATGAATACATTTGTTGGCACCTTGAGGGATGTCTGCACTAGCTACTGGAGACACACACAGACACACACACCAGCCCTGCTTTGACACCCTCCCATTTTCAGAGCCAGTCATGGCGTGAGCAGCTCTGCTATCCAGCTGCGCATTAGCGTTCTCCAATTAAACTCAGCCATCCCAGAGCAGAACGAAAGGCCTAAACCCTCTGGTGAGAAAAGTGCTGACAACCCTCATCTACAAAGTCCTGCTGGGAATACTTTGTCCCTGTGACCATTTACCCAGTGTCATAGAAGTGGCGTGTGTGAGTGTCTGTGTGTGGGTTTAGGAGAGCCAGAGAGGAAGTTTGTGTGCATACCCTTCATCCCTTTGTTGACCAGTGCTTTTTTCTGCACTCAGCCTGAGTGACTTTAGACACAATAACAAATTAAAGTTTGTGCGCATGACCACTAATTCTTGATTTAGTGCGAAAATATGTCCTATTTCCTGTGCTTTTGAAGTTGGACTGATCAGTATTTTTATTTTTTATTTTTTGCGTGCAAGTCTTGTCAAGAGCTTAAATTTACAAAGAAAAGTTTAAATATAAATCTCTGGAGAAGCTGAATAAACAACTAGCATCCTCCTTAAAAGATGGGGCGTGGCAGCAGAAACAGAGAGCTACATTGAATATAGGCACAATCATCCCCAGTCATACTTAAGTAGAAGTCCAGAACGTTCCTTCATCAGTGATGCCAACAAAGGATGGTTTTTGGTCTTAATTTTGTATGAAAACAAACGAACACAAAAAACATTTTTGTTTTTTTTACTTTTTAATTTTTTCTTAATTATGTTTTTGGATAAAATTCTACATCATTTACCATGCAGATTATTTCATTACATGGATTTCTGATTAAATGCACTATTTGCAATTATTAATATTAAAAATCAATGTAGCTTGATATACCTTACCCCCCTCCTCTTTTTTTCCCCACTAGCCCAGTGGCAGGCTCATTTTACTAGCACTATTTAAATGACTAATGCTAAAGAGACACAATTCTAATGGTTTTGGAAAGAAGAGACGATGAGCTTTATGAGGATCCTGGCATATCACAGTAGCACAAAGCATTCACAAGGTACTGCACGCTGAACACAGACAGAAAAATTAGCTCTGTTAGATTCTACCATGTAAAATTTAAACGGGTATCAAAAAATGATGGTATAATTTTATCATCATACACTTCCACTTACCGTAACCGTTTTGGGCTAAAGAGAAAATTCAAATGGTTTCATAAAGATGAAAATTATTTTGTAATTTTACAGCCAAAATTACAAAATATCTCCAGGCGTGCTGTGTGATACTTGGGTAATAAAGGGTACATTTGTCATTATTATTATTATTAGTTAAAAACTCTAATTTTTATAGCTAACATCAAGAAATCATACATATCCCCATGCTGCTGAAAACTAGGGCACCGTATTATTTTTTCCAATACCAGCACTTTCTCTTCAGCAGCAGAGCTGACAGGTCTTGCCACATTTGGCTTTGACATGTATCTATGAAAATTATCCTCCTGTTAAATCCAGCTCTTAGCCAGTGTCCTTGGTGATCATCGAGCATGAATCTGCTGCTCTTGCTGGGAAAGAAAACGAATCACAGGATGAGTCAAATTTCTCTCAGCATCATTATGTCAGTTGAAATTAAAATTTCTCTGTCTCCCAGACATTAGGCATGCCATGAAATGAACCTTCACCTGTTAAAAATCACTGAACCCACTGACTGTATGGAGAGCTCTATAGTCAACATTCGGAATGATTCATCAACCCGGTTACCACAGAGTTTCAGCATCTGACAAATGGGACAAATGGGGTAAATTAAGAACCCAGTGTCTCTCACCCCCACCCTCTCTTCCCTGACTATTGACTCTCACAGCTTTATCAGTGTACATTAGTGTCAGTGCCAGTCTACATTTAGACTAACTGTGCCAGAGGAGGCAGGCCATCAGCACATACAGCCATGTCTGTCGTCATGCAGAGCCAATGACCCTTTGTCAGAAACAATCCTCATCAGCAGAGCTATCAAGCCAAGGCTGCACTGTCCAGTGTTTGAGCTCTGAGACTGTTCTCCTATTGTGAAAAAACAAATCTTGAGGTTAGTATACAGATTTAAACCACAAAACTGCACAAGTTAGGACTTTTGTGTCTAAATGCGCCAGCTTCGTCAGCACAAATCACGGAACTGTGCCCCCGGCATGAAGTTGGTACAAAATTGACCGATGTCCAAATTGAACTCGGTGTTTGGGGAGAAACATTCTCCAACAACAAGGAAGAAAATTAATCATAACTAAAGAACATAATTAACAGCAGAAAATGGAAAAAACTGAAGCCATCAGTGCTTGATGTCTCGCTTCAGTTTTCTTACTTTTACTTTTGGTGTTCTTTATTGTACGGCAGCGCGCAATTCTGTGTGCACTTCACACAATATCTCACTTTTGATGTTTGCAAAACTCAAATTCTTACCTCTGGGTGACAATGTTCCTGCTGCACCTTAAAGCTCCACAAAATGTGGAGTGTGCCAATTAAAATGTAGATGTGATTAGTTGTTAAAAGAGCAGCAGTTTTTAGAATAGATTTTTTTCTCCTTTTTACTGCTAAAAAGAGACAGGCACGGTAAGATGTGAAGGCAGTGGAGAAAAAGAAGCTGTGGGACCTGATTGCATGTCAGCAGGGACATAAGCAGGTAGCTGCAGCACAGACTGACTTAACCACTCAATTATCTTTAGGCACCAGAGGTCATCAGAGAATATTTAATGGAGTCCAGAGTTCTACATCCTACACTGCTTTGCGTCTTCATGAATCTGTAGCTGTGGATTTGTGGGCCCTGACCCCTAAACTGTGATCTTTGAAGCCTCTAAATTACTGCTAACGAAAATAAGTCCCCTAATCTGCCACAAATACCCATGTGGAGCCAGCCATTGATTAGATTACAGTGCTATTTGCAACTTCATCTGCAAGAAGCTGATCCATGCAAAAATGCAAACAAATTAACTGATCCTAAAGCAGAGCCAGTCACGACAAATTGCTCTGATGTTTAGTGGCCGGTTGCCATGACGAGTCACAACCAGTTAGTTGCCTCAGGAGAATTGGCTTTCTTCAGCAGCACGTTTCAATATTCAAACCTGAGGTCAGTCACTGAGTCCACATTACTAAAGCTGAAACTTCTTTCTTTTGTCAGTTTGTCAATGGTATTTTATTTCCTGAGAAGGGCTGGATCTAAATACAAAAAGGCGAGCTAAAAGCTTGATTTCTGCTTAAATCGTCATACCGATCATCATCCCACCTAAAATGTAACATTATGTTTCATCAGAAAGGTGGAGAAGATGTCAGAAGTACAACTAACTGTTTGAAATATGTACATTTTTTTTTTAACCTTGTGTACAGTCTCCCACAAGCTTCATCATTCGTGTTGCACTGAGTTTTGCTACTGTAGGCTATAAGAACGCAGTTTGATTAAGGGAACAAATTATTTTCAGCAACATTAATAATCACCAGGCATATGCTGCACTTATAAATTTATGTTTTCCTTACGATTTCTGATTGATGAGCCCTGAGATTTTAACTTATTTTTTGAGCTTTAATTTGCTAATCAAAGTTAGAAATGTATTACCATAATTTATTCACACAATGACTGATGACATGTTTATTTATATCTGTCTCTCCCTGAATTTGATGAAGGCATGCAAGCTGATAATCACTCGGGCCTTTTTTCTAAAGAGCTTTGTCATTTTGTTTTGCTTCGAAGCTGGGAGAAGCTGTGGCCTTCAAAGACATTTCTGATTAATTTGACTACTTGTTGATCTTTATTCATTACTTGGAATGTGCATATTGCGGTGTTTGCTTTGCATTAGCCGCCCTCTGTGTACTCAGTCATCACATCACTTTTATTGCTCTTGCACTTTGCCAAAGTGAACATTTTTAGACAATCGAAATGCTTACGATCTGAACTTGTTCCCACAAAGTCAGCCAATTTAACACTTTGATTCGTTTATCTATCACTTACTAAGAAATATATTTCTTTCTTCCCCCCACTTTTATTGCTTTCATCTGTGATTTGATACAAATAAAATTCAGCTGCTTGGATTATTACATACAGTAATTTCTTGGTACACTAATGCTTGAGAAGGCTTCATGCTGTCTCTGACACATCCATCCTGAGGCCCTTAAATCTGTCTCTGAAAGCAGGAAAAAAAGCAATGGATGACTCACTCTGCATGTGCAGGTATTGACAGAAGGACTTCCTGCCATGAGGCATCTTGTTAAAGGGAAATGTGATACAGTAGTGTTGGTTTAACAGGTCTTCCTTCTTCTAATGAATAGCCTTATGCGATAAAAGCTTCCTGTTTGAAGATAAGGTATTCAGCAACAACAAGTGGATGCATGGCTGATTGTCACGAGTACCTTGGTATTATGTGTCTCTTTGACAGGAAAATGCACAAGAAAACAAAGCTCCACTTTAAACCTCAAATTAAACAGCACCAGCACAAAGTCTAAAACATTCAAGGGGGATCAGTTTTCTTCACTTTAATGCCAACCATGTCACATCTAATTTATTTGTCTGGACTTTTTTAAAACCCTTTTCTAGAATAAAAAAAAATATTTTTTGGAAAGCAAGAAAGTGTTGAGTGCACCCTTACTGTAAATAAAAAGTGGTTTTGTCTTTCACCTATTTAAAAAGGGGTCTGAGCGTACACAGCATATGGCTGTGTATTTTCTTACATTTCAGTGACAGAGCTGAAAGATGTTTTCTTGTGAGCGGCCCTGCGGTCACAAAGTGGAGCACTACATGTGCCGTTGACAGTGGAAAAAAATAATCTGAAGTACAGCCCCAACAGAACACATCTATCAGCTGGCTGCAGTGTGTGAGAAGTATATTGAAACAGCCTTTGTGGCTTTGATTTTCTTTTCTTTTCATATGTCAGCTCAGGGGTAGCCACCCCGAGACTGTGTGCTAATAGTCGTTTATCTGTTCTTAGAAATCTAAGCAGAATTATTTTATAGGAGAAACAATCAAAAACCTCTAGTTCAAATATCCTCTAGCAACTAAGGTTAATCTAAACATGATACAGGAGATAGTTGTTACCACTGTCTTGTCTATATGGTGAACAGTGTTGGGAAGGTTACTTTTAAAATGTATTCCACTACAGATTACAGAATACATGCCCCAAAAAGTATTTTGTAACGTATTCCGTTGAGTTACTCACTGTGAGAAACATATTTTGAATACTTTGGATTACTTGATATATTATCGTGCTTTTTACAACCACATGAATGTACTATTGCTGTGTGATTTATTACTATTACTTAAGTCTATTTGCCATACCAATACCAACTAGATGGTTAAACTTTTTGCATCGATCTCGTATAGAAAACTTCAGTATCAGTACAATGTTTCTTTCTGTCTGCTTTCAGAACTACACATTATTATTTACAGCTAGCAGGTTGCAATGCAGCCTTCATTAATAGTAATAAATCACACAGCAACACTACACTTAGGATACAAAAGGGGCACATAACCCAGGTAGCTACCACAACTAAAACAAGCTAACATTAGTTTTTAAAAAATAACTTACTTCCAGATGTTTCTTTAGGTTGGAGGTGGAGTCTTTTGATGCTGAGAGCAGCTTGCTCGCTGCCAAACAGAGTTTGCATTGCACAGTCAGATTTCACCCATCTCTGCCATTCCTGCCGTGCACTGCTGGCTCTGTTGTGCTGGCTCCGGGTCCATTGTGTAACTGACGCCACCAGCATTAACAGGACGCTTACATTAGAGTCTCTTATCTCGTGTCTTGTTTGCATTTCTGGCAATGCATAGAATTACCAAAATTAGAGAAGGGATAGCCAAACATATGAAACAGGAAAAGAACGTCGTGTAATTTTATTTCAACAAAGTAACTGTATTCTAATTATCACGTATTTAAGCGGTAACTGTAACAGAACCAGTACATGTATTCGGTTACTCCCCAACAATGATGGTAAACAGGAACCTACAGCAAGGTGGTAGTTAGCATGGCTCAGTTAAAGACAAGAAATTAGTGAAACTGTCCGCACATGACACAAAACACAGCTATCTAAAAAAAAACCTGTAAAAGTGTTCATACATACTCTCTTGTGCTGTTGTAGTTTTAGCCTGAACGAAGGCATTGAGAGTCTAAGCTTCTGTGTGCACACATGTACATCAGAGTTTTATTTTTTCTTCATCTGACCTCATAGACTCTGAATTGTTATGGAGTCAAAGAAACAACACTCACATTTCTACCTGCAGGGTATATTTACCACTTATCAAACCTCTGTAGATTTAAACTTGAAAAGAAGCGCAGTTTTGACTTTTTTCTAAATGAAATAGTGTTTTTTACTCTTTTATTTAGAAAGAATTGTAAAAACAACCCTATTTTCATCCAACTGAAAAAAAAAATCAAATAAGTGTATTTTCTTACCATGTGAACAATATCTTCAAACCTGTTACGTATTAGATTGCTGAGGAAAGGAGATCTACTCAACCAGTGACCTCACTAATATAGCGTACATACAGTATTGGATGAACGTGAAAGCAGTGATAGAAACCCTAGATGGCAGCTCCCTGCAATGAGATAATGAGTTCAATAAACTTTATTCATCCCCACAGGCACAAAACCAACAAATATGATACAGTATACAATGGCGTACACACTATTCACAGATAATGATACATAAAAACTGTATCTGCCAGTTCAGTAGTAAACATGCTGCTGTGGGATGTTGGAAATGGACTTCAGGTTAGTGTATTGTTGTTAAATGGAGTTTCAGCACTTGGGAGTGATACTGTATCACAATACACAAGGTAATTATTATTACTCTTATTATTGTTGCTCGTGGAATAGCTGAATTGAGTAAATGCTGCTGCCATACATGTTGCTGTGGTGCAGCAGAGGCCGTATTAGTTCTTTCTTTATATTGAAGGACAAATTTCAACTACAGCACTGTTGCTGGCAGACAAGAGGAAATTGCAGTTTCCATTCAGTGCAGTAGATTGAAGTTTGGTCCATATTGTGTTTGGACAATGACGCAATTTTTTAATTTTTTTGCCTTTGTACCCCACCACGGCAGATTTAAAGTCAAACAGTCAAAATTTGATTTGAAGTTCAGAGTTTCATCGTTAATTCAAAGGATTTAATTAAAACATTGTATTAGCCGTTTACAGTCACTTCTATGCACAGTCCCCAATTTTTAGAGGCTCAAAACTAAATGGACAAATTAGCATAATTTCAACTTTTTCATACTTGGATGAAAATCCTTTCCATTCAATGACTGCAAAGTTAAAATCTGTGGTTCCATGTTACCAAGTGCTACGTTACCTCTTGAGAGCTTCACCTTCAGTTACTGCTTGTTTGTGGATCTTTCTACCTTCAGTTTTGTCGTCAGTAACTAAAAAGTGTCTTCTTTTGCTTTGAGATCATGACTAGCCTGGCCATTAAAAATATCCAATTTATTTACCTTTAGAAATCTTTCAGTTGCCTTTGCAGTATGTTTTTGGTCATATCCATTTGCTCTGTAAAGCGCTATCCTATCCAGTCAGTTTTGCAGCATCTGAGCAGAAAGTAGAGCATCGTACGCTTCAGAATTCATCCTTATGTTACTTCTATCAGCAGTCACATCATCAATAAATGCTAGAGACCTGCTTCTACTGACAGCCATGCATGCACATGCCAAAAGACAGCTTCCACCAAGCTTGATGATGATATGAGACCTTCTATCTCTTTCCATCATTTTGGTACCAGTTCATCTTGTTTTCACCTATCCAAACTATTATCAGTATATCCAAAGTCTAACCTGGCCTAATATTCTTGAATGTACAGCTTGTTGTAAATGTTTTGCATTCTTCAACAATGATATCCTCTCTCCTTGAGAGTGTTCTTGGCTTGGCAAAACATTGCAAAGGCTTTTTTCTACCAGAAAAAGAATTCTGCAATCATCCACTTCAGGCCTGTGGTCTTCCAGGCCTTTTGGTGCTGATGAGCTCGCCCGTGGATTCAGTTCATTCCAGACTTTTTCTTTTTTTTTTTTTTTTTACAGCTCTTGAATTAAAGATCATTGTCTGTTGTTCAATCAAATCTTCTCTGTTAGATTTAAAATATGATACGCTGTGGCTCCAATGAAAATCTACAATAATACTTTCACTGTCCAGAAACTTATGGACTAACTATACATTATCACTCTGCTGCTGAGCTCTGACTGCCACTTTTTCACAATTCTTCAGTAATTTCTTCTCATGCATCTAGCATGTTTGTGATTGTAGTATCAATGAGATACTAGTCCAGTCTTTACTGGATTCTTGTCCAGTAAAGACTGGACTGTTTTTTATATGTGGTATACAGTACAGTCACATTTGCTTTAGACAGCAAATGTGAGCTGTATTTACTCAAGTCTGTGTGGCATCCTTTAATTGAAATATAAATGATTTGATTGTTTGATTGTTTTTTTATATATAAAAAAATAATACTGACAAGACAAACAATGGCTGCAATATGAACACAGCTGTAGGGTGGGCTTAAAATGCCTGCAGAGCTTACAGAGGATTACTCTACAATAGATGTTAAAGAAATTGGGTAAAATCAAATGAAAGTATGAAAGACAGCAAATTCACACCTGCAGATGTGAATTCAAAGGCAAAATTCCTGTTATTATGGTAAACCATTACACACATTTCCACTTAAAAAACAAAAAAACATTAAATCTGACCTTTGCATCATACCAGCAAAATGACACAGGTTTATGAGTCTTTTTTTCTGGTTCCTAATGTCATCACTGACAATGAACAGAAGTGTGATTTTTGTGGCAGATGTATTAGATATTAAAACACCGTCACTAAGAGTTTAAATTCAATTTAAATGCAAATAGATGACACCTTACATGTGTTTGAGAATGGGAGAATATCTCATGTCTATACATCTATCTAACATATAATGTGTGAAAGGGAGAGAGCATGTGAATATTAATATGCATTAAAGAAAAGTACAGATTTTTTTCTCAAACTTTTTCAGTGAACAATGAATGGATAGATGTTAATAAATACACAAAGCAATCTTTTGAGACTAATCACAGCCAAAATTAATCTGGCTATGAAACGGCAAAAATGAAAACTAAATACAGTTTAATCATTAGCCTGAATACAATGAAGGAACAGAGGCTGCACAGAGGCAACGGGGATATTGTTTTAGACTGACTAGTTTTGTATGCAACATCTGTAATCTTATGCTTTCATTTATCTGAATGATGAAGCCCTGTATCAGAGCAGGTGTGCCTATTTGAACAATGACAGCTCTCTGAATGTTTTCGAGAAACATCATTGTAGAGGTGCCTGATATGATTTTATGTACCTCATAATTAAGCGCCCGTTCATCCATCAGGTGATGTCTCTTATTTTTTGCGAGGCTGTGCTGCTTTATGTTTTTTAGCAGTTTTCGTCTCTCATCTATTTTCAGGTCAGAATGAATCAGCTTCTCCTCGCTTTTTTGTTCATTTTGACACCCGACAAAACTCATCGCCTCTAAGGGAATTGGAGTAGAGGGTCTTGTTTTGTTCTGGCAGTTCTTTCAGGAATGGCCATCAATCAGGTGATCTATTGTGTTAGAGGGAGACCTTTCTCTATTGAATTCATGACTTGCTCCAAAAAGCAGATGCTACAAAGGTATTGAAAGTTTGCAGGGTACATTATAATCTGACGTGAGAGAAGCACGGCGAAAGACAATGGGGCTGTGCTTCATAATGATTTTGCTGCCAGTTTATATGTCAGGATGAGGTGACCCCATTGGACAGTGACTCTCATGATTATTCTCCTCAGATCATACTGGTACAGTGATTCCAACAAAACAAAAGGAGCAACCAGTGACTGAAAATAAAGCCAGCTTGGTTACAAAGCACCACAATGAAAAACTCACTAGCCAGTTATTTTGAGCCAGAAAATATATCCCATCAAATAACAACACAATTATATTGTTGAGTGAAGTTCTTTATTCAGTCTAAGAATTGCATTTTTGGATTTCTTTATGACAGAGAAAAGAGCAATCTTTTCCATGCAGCAACCAAATGTTGATAGATTTGTAAAATATCAGCTGGCAAGAGCAAAAGAAAAAAACACAAGGGGAAAGAAAACAGGAGCTGAACTGAACATTTTGCCTGATGTTCCAGCTGATTGATGGGACTGGTTCTGGTGAGCTATTGTAAACACATTTACTTCTTGTTTCAAAGACTGCAGAGTAACTGGGAAAGGAGTTTGTAAGTCTTAATTTGCTGGCATTGTCAGTCAATGCCTGTGTCCATCAGGCTGAAACTACCCAGACAAAGCATAAACAAAGTGTAGGCTCTGTTTAGAGAGAGGTGGATAGAGGGGAACCAGAGACAAAACAAAGATGCGGCTGAAATTCTGAATGCGTGTGTCATTTCTCCAGTTGAGAACTTTTGGAACAATGCACATTTCTTGTGGGCTCACACATAAAAAAAGAACAGATTACTCTGACAAACCACTTGGTTAGTGAACCTCACAAAACCTAAATATCACATGCCAAAAATTGTCATCATCATTCCAGAGCATTCGCATTCAAACTCAAACAAGTTGGTGATGCCAGTTCAGACACTCGTGTAATTGTATGTCACCAAAATCTGCAACTATTCAAAGAAACTAATATGGCAACGGCAGTAGAAGCAGTGCAAACTACTCTGCTCTCATCTGACCAAAAGGAACACTTTTTTTGCAGGTCTAGTAATTTAATGATGCACAATGTCTTCAGTGTCTTTTTCAGTATTTTTGAAATTCTGGGATGCCGATCACCAGCACCCAGCAGCACGGCACAGAATGTGTCATTGTCAGCTTTTATGATCTTCAAATTAATCATCGTTCTCATATCAAGTCATTGATTCTTCACTGTGCATTTTTTTCTTGCAGATATCTTATCAGCCGCACGCTCCTTTTCAGGTTTTCTTTTTTATTTAAAAAAAATGCTTTTTGAGATATTTGCCTTGTGGTTTTCCCATTAATTATTGTGGGTCTGCATAATGATGCTTGTTAGGATGACATTCAAATTTCATTGCTGCTCAGGCTTTCTCGTGTGTTTCAGTGTGGCTCGCTATTGTCCCTGGGTGAAAATTTAAAAAATAATGTGTTTCCACCCCCTGCCAGCCCAGGCCAATGTGTCTCCCACACAGTGTTTGTTCTGAAGTCTCCTGTGGAACAGTTTTGTCAGCTGTGTGGTGACGGAGTAGATAATGACATGCTTACTATGCTTCTATGTCTGTAAGATGTGTCTTATGAGTCATGATAGGCAAACAGTGGAGCCCAACTGTGGCTATTAATTCCACTGGACAAGGCTTGATTTGAATTGTTGTGCCCTGGATGACTTGAGGAGCTGAGTGTAATAACAATAATAATGATAAAATAATGGTGGTTGTAAGTGTAGAGTGTTGACTGCAAAAATGAAAAAGACATTTATTTGATTGGACAGTTAGACATAAATTCTTTGCAAGTTTAACTTTGCAAATTGTTGTGTGGAATTTTTGCAAGATTTATAGAGTGCACTTGTTTCCTTTTGGAACCTGTTTCTCACTGTCCTATATTTGTAACCCTATTAAAGCTCAATATTTTGTTAATCGACATTGCTTTTTCACTGTGTACACTGGATATATGATGCATCATTTAACCTCTCTCCTGTACATAATCAAAGGCAAAAATATTGCTAAAATAGTCACTGATATCTTGCACTTTGGGAGTTTGCAGTTGAGAGGAGGGGTGGAGGTAGTATAAAGGTTCGATTCAAATTTGAGCACTTTGTTGCTCGAACACTGTGGTGTTGAATGTATGTATCGTTTTATAGCTAAATAATTACAACTGATTGCTAGTTTTTAAGCTAGCTACCTAAAAAGCTAACTTGTTACAAGCTAAACACAGTTCATCAACAGTATTGATTAGCTGCCAAAACACAAACCCTATTAAAACCATCTCCCTAGTCTTACCCCTGCTTGTGTATAGTTCTTTCACATTTCTACAGATCCTGTAGAGATGCCCAAGGATGCTCAGCAGCAAGTACTTTATTCTGTCTGTGAATACACTCAGCAATATTATCAAGACAATGAACACTTGAACAAACATGACTGTGCTACAGTCTTTATTACAGAACCCATACTTTTTACCTCAATTTCTCCTCAGGTGCATTTTGAATCTGGATTTCCTTCTATCAGCTAACGCAGAGAGGGTGACGTTTAGGACCTATACTGCAACCAGTAACAAGGCGGACAGCTGAAATGTTTTTGCTAGTGGCTGGTGAGAAATATGTTTGGGCATTTATTGGGTCTTTGCTTGTCTGCAAGATTTCTGTTCTCCCAGTCACAGAAAACTACTTGTTGTCTTATGTCAACTACACTACACTTCTCCTTGGGCTAAATTTAGATTTTCCACTTGCTCTTGCCATTGGCCACATGTCAGTAAAGGGTAAAATTGAACCTTTAAATATGTCTGCCATCTGTGGTTGACATTAGGCACTATGAAAACACTCTTCTATAGTCAGAGAGAAATACGTGATCAGCTAAAAAGAGGAAGATTGGTGGCGACCATTAAAATGTCCTTTGCCTTGAGTCCAGAGTGCGATTAAGGGAAAGGTTTCCCTTTGAGACTTATGAGATAAAGAGTTCATCACTCCTGATACCCTCGAGAGACTCTGCAGAAAAGATTAGGTTCATGTGCCACTCAATTATCTTTTCGCTTAAAGCATTCTCTTTGAGGATGCAATTATACAGAATGGATGTGAATAAGAATGTTGGACACTGTGATGTGGGGCTGGCCACTGGTGGAGCTTTCAATTTGGTCAGCTTAATAGATCACATATGCCTTGGCAATGTTTTTGTTTTCATTCAGTAGACAAGAGTCAAAATTCGTTATGGAAACATGAATGCAAAACTTGGGGACAGCATGCAGAGAGAAGGACATTTTATTTTTCCATCTGCTCAATTAATTTGCCATGGAAAGTGCTCCCAATGCTTTTCGAAACTTTTGTTTTTTCTACGACCTTCATCTGATCCAAAAACGAATCAGACAATACTGTATAAAAAGCACAAAGAAACACGGTACAACTATCATGATGGTGCTGTTACGGCCTGGCTTTTGAGTCTTTACGGAGAGGTTTTACTGTACGCTGCCTGCTTCAGCAGATCAGGTTTCTACTGTTCCCCCACCGAATCTCCCTCAGGCCCAGCTGCCTGGCAAAACATTCATGATTAAATGTGAGACACGAGCCATCCTGCCAAGAGAAAGCAGGAGGAGGGGTTGCAGGCTTAGGACAACCACAGTTTGGAATTTCTGCGCTGTTTGTCATACACACAGAGAAAAATGAAAGCAGATGTAGGAGCACAGGGAGAGGGGAGAGGAAGGGAGAGAGGCAATCATCAAAGACAAGAGGTCTCTCAGGCAAGAGATACTGTAGGAATAAATCTGAAGCAATATTTATAAAGCAATATATGCTGTACACAGAACAACCCTAACCCTAACAACAGAGTGGGGCTTTAACTATACAAACATTTCTGACAAGGCACAAAGAGTCTTATTGGCTGGGCTAAACCACAATGGGTGGTGCTAGAAAACCAGTGTTTTTTCTGGATAACAAACCCACATGTATTAAAGCTTCTCTAAGATTATAATTATACAGGAAGGAGTGGAATTAATATTCTTGGTGTTGGCAGTGAATGAAATGATGAATGCAAAAAAGAAAGAAAAAACAAAGAACATGTAGAGGATTTTTTTCTTTTTGTAATATTGTGCAATGACTAGTCTGCATGGTGACACAGTGGTTAGCTATGTTGCCTCACAGCAAGAAGGTCATGAGTTTTATTCCACCATCAGGCCTGTGTGGAGTTTGCATGTTCTCCCCGTGTTTGCGTGTGTTCTCTCCCGGTACTCCGGCTTCCTCCCACTGTCCAAAGACATTGGACAGTTAACTTAATTGGTAACTCTAAATTGCCCATAGGTGTAAATCGTTGTTTGTCTCTATGTGTTAGCCCTGCGACAGACTGGCGACCTGTCCTCTCACTCTAAGACAGCTGGGATAGGCTCCAGCACCCCCGCGAACCTCATAAGGATAAGTGGATGTGCAATGACTTCAGCGTCTTTTAGACCAGAATTTATATTTTAAAGCCTTCGAGTATCCAACTCAACACAGATGATCGTGCGTGGGAACCAACGGTCCTAAAAGAAAACAAAATGGTGCTCCTACCTGGAAACCTTAGTCTTTTGTCCACAATACACTCACTGCACGCCGAGAGGTCCATCCCTTAGGTCGCCGAGCTGCACGCTTACTCCTTTTAAGCAGAAAACCTGATCGGCCCGCCTTGGCAGTCAGTAGCCTCCCACGCCGTGCAGGTCAGGTGACGCCCAGCGAAATCCGCCCTTAGGGCTAACTCTGATTAGCCAAGTTAGCACGCCGCCAACTAGGGATATTTCGAGGCAACAGTGCAAACCAGTCCGGGCCGCACCACCTCACAGTCACGCTCTGTTACTCAGCCATCGGCATGGGATGATTTATCCTCACTGTCCATTGGGGAAAGTCTCTGCAGACGCTAACTGCATCTCGCGCACACTTTTCTCTCTCCTCTGCTCTCTCGTGGCTGCACTCCGCTCCTCATTCTCTCCTTCCGCTCCCTTCCTTTCAAAGTAAATGCACCTAAACACACTTCCTTACCACTACTACCAACACAGTAAAATTAACAACAGAACTATTCAGATATATCCAACTGGAAATAAAGCTTCCAGTTGTCCCACGTACTGTCCCGCGTACTTCACCTTCGGCTGACAGAATTGGCACTTATCCAATGAGAGTTTTAATCCCATTTCTTCCAGTCTGTCTAGCACCTTCAAAAGTTGCTCCTCATGTTCCTCCAGTGACCTGCCAAAGACAGGTCATCGAGGTACACTAGTACCTGCAGGAGGTTCATGTCCCCCACCGCCTTCTCCATCAATCTCTGGAAAGTGGCGGGTGCCCCTGTGATACCTTGGGGCATTCTCTCGAACTGATAGAAACCCAACGGACAAATGAATGCGGTCTTTTCTTTGTCCTCCTCCGCCATGGGTATCTGGTAATAGCCACTGCGAAGGTCCAGGACAGAGAACCGCTTACTCCCTGACAAACAATCAAGTGCATCATCGATGCGGGGAGTGGTGTACTGATCAGAAATGGTACGTCGATTTAGTGTTTGATAGTCAATGCGCATCCTGATACTGCCATTTTTCTTTCTGGCAATGACAATGCGAGATTCCTTGATAATGCCGGCTTGTAATAGGTCTTGTATGTGTCTACGCACATCGTCAATGTCAGCTGGTGCAAGACGCCGTGACCGTTCGCGGAAAGGTCTGGAGTCTGACATCCGAATGTGATGCTCTACCCCCTTTGCCAGACTGACATCCCATTCACTGAGGGAAAACACATTAGCACTCTTGGACAACTTCTGTCGGAGCCGCTCTTTCCATTAATTTGGCAAAGATGAGTCACCAAAATTTATGAGAAGGTGATCTAGCTCTCTCTGATCTTTCCCCTTTTTTGGACAACTGTTGCAGTTACAGTATCAACCGTACACAACTGACCCATAACGGTTCCTTCTGGGAGAACGATATCCCGGGAGGACTGATTCTGCACTGCCACAACAAAATGGTCTACCTCCAAAGCAGAGCTAGGCAACACCATGGGCTGCAGCAGCACGCTAGCTGGCAACGGAATGGTTGGGGATGCTTCCACCATTAATATGCCTTTGCTGAGTGGTTCTTCTAGCTCCACCCGGCATATAGCATGGCAGCTTTAACCGGCCGGGAGTGACAGGGAGCTGGGCCCAACCCACTTCATCCAGCCTACTCCACCCTCATCCTCTACAGGGATCTCCACGGGGGCTGGTGGGGTTAAAACTCCAGCTGTTTGGCTTACAGTCTGCACGCTACTCACGCCTACGGTGTCCTGGCACAAGGTGGCCAATCTCTGGAAAAGGGAGACATTGGTGCCTATGATCATGGAGGTCTGGTCCAGACCTCTGGAGTCGGGACAGATCAAAGCTAAGACCGAAATGGTCTCGTGACCTCCTTTAACTTGCTCAGGAAATTCCACATCCACAACGACATAGCCGAGATAAGGGTAACTAGAATTACTCAATCCCCAGATGGCCAGACCTGAAACTGGGTAAATTGGGACACCTGATAAGTGCTCCTTATACCAGTTCTCAAAAAGGATGGTTACTCTTGACCCACTGTCTAACAAAGCATTGCACGGTTCACCGTTCACTCTGCTGAACTGTCTACACCATCAGTCTTGCTTGTTTGAACAGGCTCTGCAACTTCTCTTGGTGCGGGGCATGACTGGTTTACCACTGATGAAACCATAGACTTCAGTTCTCTAATCTCAGTTTTCAGATTCTGAATTTCAATCTGTCTATTTTCCTGTTCTGATTGTGCTTGGAGTTTGTGTGCTACCAGATGCAATTTAGCCCGGGAGGCTTCATACTCCTTCTCACCTCTGATCTCACATAAGAGCTCTACAAAACTGGGTGGGGTTTCTTTCCTGTCTCTCAGCTTGAGCTGCACTAACATCATGTCGGAGTACACGGCACCCCCCGAGGAGCTGTTCAACTCTGGCCCTATCGACACAGTGGGCTTCAATACCGCCATGATTCACTACCCTACTCAGCGACTGCTCTAATCGCCTCAGATAGTCGGATAGTTTTTCTCTGCCTGGTTGGTACTGTGCCTGAGAACATTCTGAGTCTACGATAACTACTGCCTTCACTGGAGGGTCTCTCCATCTTTGCCAACAAATCCCCTACAGCACGGATTATTGACTCCGCAGAGTTACCATTCTCCTGTGCTTCTGCCCCACGTTTCGATTTACTCTGGGACAAATCCTCACGAGGCGAAGCCTCAGCTGTCACTATGATGGACCAAGGTTCACCAGCCCCCGTAGGATACGCTTCAGGTGGGATTCTTCTGGCATCTATTCCCTCTTTGGTTTCACACAGGACAGTTAGCCTATCAAGCGCTTTGTTGTATCTCCGGCCTCTCACCCGGACTCGGCCCAAAGCTTTAACACTCTCTAGCGTGTGTTCTATTTGGTCTATCTCCACTCCTTCGTGAGTAAGCACCATCAATGTGTGAGCCTCATCTAAGGTCTCTCCACGACTCCATTCCTGAAGCTCCTCGACCAACTCAGAGTGCATAGCTTGAACATCCATGACCAAAAAATATAAAAGTTGCTGCTTTTATCTCAAAATACACGTGCTTGGGAACTTCAGACTGAAACAACAAAATATCCCTGTGGTGCCTCCGTTTTATGTAGCGCCCCGGACTGTGTACTCCACTATAGCCGGGTACGCCCTGAGTTCTAATTATCTTAAACTTACTTAGTTGCCCTCAGTGCAAGTTCCCCTGATTTACACATGTATAACACACAGATAAACTTTTACCTTACTCTGAACTATAGATACGAAGCAGTACCAGACACAAGATCTTCTGTTTAAACCAAGCAGGTTTACTTAATGAACTGGTGAACACCCAATAAATCAATAAAGTAAGAAGTCTCTTGCAATGATAAAATATAACAATAATAACAGTTACACAGTTCTTTACTGTCCCCACACACACACACACACACACTCTCTCACACCACCCAGTTTTCCAAGTCCCCTCGGTGCAGGCCTGGATCGATGTTAGGGTGCGTGGGAACCAACGGTCCTAAAAGAAAACAAGATGGTGCTCCTACCTGGAAACCTTAATCTTTTGTCCACAATACACTCACTGCACACCGAGAGGTCTGTCCCTTAGGTCGCCGAGCTGCACACTTACTCCTTTTAAGCAGAAAACCTGATCGGCCCGCCTTGGCAGTCAGTAGCCTCCCACGCCGTGCAGGTCAGGTGACGCCCAGCGAAGTCCGCCTTTATGGCTAACTCCGATTAGCCAAGTTAGCACGCCGCTAACTAGGGATATTTCGAGGCAACAGTGCAAACCAGTCCGGGCCGCACCACCTCACAGTCACGCTCTGTTACTCAGCCATCGGCATGGGATGATTTATCCTCACTGTCCATTGGGGAAAGTCTCTGCAGACGCTAACTGCATCTCGCGCACACTTTTCTCTCTCCTCTGCTCTCTCGTGGCTGCACTCCGCTCCTCATTCTCTCCTTCCGCTCCCTTCCTTTCAAAGTAAAAGCAACTAAACACACTTCCTTACCACTACTACCAACACAGTAAAATGAACAACAGAACTATTCAGATATATCCAACTGGAAATAAAAGCCCCATAAAATATACCCGGGCTACATTAATTTTTTATATTTCCCTTCATACTGTCAGTGAGTTTCCCCAAATGCCACCTTGCAGATTAACCCTTTCATCTGTCTGTCAATCGACACAAATCACATGAATAGATGGATGATAGAGTAGGGAGAGAAGTGGGTTGGAAAGACAACCCTCATTTTGTTTAATAAGTTAATGTATTTTGGTCTGATATTCTGCCTAAATGATATGTGTCAGTTGTTAATAAATGCTTTTCTAAAAGACCCTTTAAGCTAAGCTAGCTGACGGGTTTTGCTCAAACTCAAATAATGCAATCACTAGTTGTTTCTTAGCTGCAACATCATTGTATTCTTTAATACTGTATGATGTATATTCATTCCTTTTTAATGAAGTTCTTAGTATATTTGGTCATCACTGAGACCACACATTACAAATCCCAATTTAACCCCTGAATAAGAGTGAAGCTATTATTGGACAAGAAACCAAGGTGGACAAATTTAGGATGAATATATAAATGAATTACGCAAAATTACGCAAAAATTACGCAAGTTTCTTACCTTCCAAGCAGACAATATTTTACTCTTACCCTCTACTTAATAAAATATTCTTTAATATAAACTGTATGTATATAAACTATACAAAACTGCTTTTTAAGATGAGATGGTCCCATATGCTCTCAAGATCTTAAATTAATCTTCTAAAAAATAGAGGGGCTGGGGTGCAGTTGGAGTTTTAATTATTATATTTTTCTTAATTTTACTTCATCTCTGCCTACTGACATCAACACATGGTAATAATTTCTATCTCCAGAGTCACCAGTAAAAGAAAAGCTAACTAAAACTACCCGCAGGAACCTGGAGGGTGGAATCAAGGAGTAGCTAAGGAGGAAAACTGAGGAAATCTCCCTGGGTCTCACTTCTATCCTATTTCAGTTACTACTTTCTTATTTTTTTTCTTTTTGCTATTTGTTGAATTTCAGTTTTATGTTTTTTTTTTTTCTGCATCAGCATTTTAATGATTCAACGATCACTCAATTCTCTCTTTTATCAAATTCTCTTCAAATTATTTTCTTAATTTGTAAGGCAGCATGCACATGACAGCATGACAATGTTTACTTCACTCAAAGCATGTTCTAATTAATAAATTAGTTGCAGTTGTTTTGGTTTGTGCAGCATGTGAACATTGAGAGAAAGCACGAAGCTATCTGACATTAAATGTTCAAGGACAATAAATAAGGAAACCAACACATATTTAAAGAGTCAAACTGTCAATAATCATGAAATCCGCTAACTAAAACAACTACATTTTGATTATTTTAAGTTCATTGTTATTATTCTGCAGGAGTTTATGGTATTGCCTTGTTGCTTACACTCTTCACTCCTCACTGTTTCCTCTCCCCATAAGAGATTTAAGAGATTGATGGTTGAAATCATTTTTGTCTGCTTCATTAAGTCCATTATATACACAAATACATTCACTGAATTTATGGTGCGTTTAGAATCCTCTCCTATGATTCTCTTTCTTTATGTAAACATTACATTTAAAATGAGCCTTTCAAAACGTAAACACAAAAGCTTGAGTGAGGACTAACTTTGTCGAGCTTTCTCTCTATTTAACAGCAAGGTGCTCCAGCTGTTTTCATCCTCTATATGAACATCAAGAGATCCAAAACCTGATAATCAGAGTATTTTGTTAAAGTGATGGAAGCTAAGAAAATGAGGGACAAACATAGCCTATGTTGGTTGTATGTGAATAAAAGAAACAAGGTGGAACGATAGCAGATGCTTAACTTTGTTCCTATACGACAGAACTATGTGCAATTTCGTCCTACTGCAGGAGTTTTTGAAATATCCGAGATTTATCTCTCAATGAGCCAGCCATTTTTTATGATTATTTGTGTTCTCTAGAATATCATAAAACTCACATCCACTTCGTTCACTGTCTGAACGCAATATTTTTTAGTAACTGTGGTGTGGATGAAAACCCATGGCCTGGCACAAATTAACATAAAGTAAAAATGAACTGTAGCCCTGGCACTGGTGTTTTGTTTATTTATGTTTTCCCTCTGATATTTCTTTCCTTACTAAACGATTGCAGGCACTCTTGCCCAGTTTCAGCGAGGATATATTTCTCTTGGTTTGATGTGATGCCTTAGGAGTAAAATGTGTTTTCTTTGCCTCCTTTATTACTTTCTTACAGCCCTGTCTTTTAAACTCTTTGTGATTTTTGCACTTTTGAAAGCATAATTACATTTCGAGAATGAATTGTTCCTGGTTTTCTGCTCTCAAAACATGTACTGTTGTTTTTATAAATACTCTCAGAACAACGAGAGAAAAACCCCCACATCTTTAATTAAAATCAGTTTGGTTACAATTGACATGGCAACTAGAAATAGATGCATTTGTACACTTGTAGCATTTCTGTTAAGCTCTATATTGTGTGACCAGCAATATGTTCTGTGAAAATCTGATGTCACTGTTGTCAGGAGTTGGGAGAAGAGAGACCGAGAAGAAGAAGAATTGTTAGAGAGACAAAGAGAGGGAACAAGCCGTGCTGTCTGATTGAGGTGTTTGATCCAGGTTGTTCCGTGGTTTAATCAATGTAGCTGTGGATAACCACAGTTGGTGGGTTGTTTTATAAAGAAGAGATGGTTGTGCAGGCCATCTCTCTAGGACCTAATTCAATTGAAGAATAAATGAGTTCTGTTGGTAATTTGGAGATAACCTGTGCAGTAGCCGAGCTTAAAGGAAGATAAGAAATGACACAGAAATGAAGACAAGAAAACGAGACAATTTTTCACCCTGCCAATGCCAAATTAAACTTTTCCCAGTCCTCCTCAAACTTTAATTAAAACACACACACTTGCATGCACATTGCACACACGGGTTCACACAGTCATGATCACGTTGCCCCGTATCCAGCAGATAATCCAAGAAGAGCGGTCAAGTCGTTTGAAAGAGATCAGTAGACGGTGAGCACTGAGCTTAACTCGAACATACTGTAGCTTCTTTATCTGTCCCGCCATTATTTGGATTAAACAGTGAGGTGCTGTGTGAAAGCCAGTCATCCTTTGTACCAGAGTGGAGATTTTTAAAGGGTCAGTTCACTCAAAGAACAAAAGCATGTTTTCTCAATGCTGCTTTCAGTATTGGGAAAAAACAAACAAACAAACAGTGCAGATTCATCCAAAAATGATTTTACTGCATTTATGAACGAAGAGGGAATGGAGAAGATAATGAAGAGGTGTGTCTTAGTGTGCAGAAATACATTAGAAGTGCTTCAAAAACACCACAGTTTTCAAGTTTTTCTGCAGATTTGTGACATGAGACTTATTAATCTTTGAATGCAACCGCAATGAACCATGATGCAGAAGTGCTAAACTTTCAACTGTCTTTAACATGGATGTTTTCAGATAATAACTAAGACATGACTGTGTAGCACAACAGATCCAACTTTTTAACAATCCAAATAAATTACTACCGATAGTAGACACTCAGTAACTCATGATAGATGTCAAAGTAAAAGCAGCCATTTGGCCGTGGCTAACACTGTTTGTTTGTCACAGCATGACTTTAACTGATTTCAAATTAGTTTTGACTGGTGCAACACTTCAGGCTACATGGTTGCATTTTATCACTGCTTTTATCAGGTCAATATGAAATTTGGTCCTGTTAAACTCGATGAAAAGGCTTGGATGAAAGATCCTACTAAAAAGGATAAAAGAGCTTTCTTTCATCTCGAACAAGACTATTTATAGAGCCATTACTATCACAAAAAACAAACTGAAACCTCCCAACCTCAAACCAAGTATTCATTGGGAATGAATGGATCATCTGTGCATCTGGTTTTTGGGGAAAAAAAGCTGCCCACCATGGTCCTCGCCTCCAATCCTCCCTGAAATTACACTGTTGCAGCTCCACTGCAACCGAACAAAGAAACATTTGGTCCTAAATGGTAATGCAAACTTCCACATGGCAACATTTTGTGGATGGGACCATTTAGCAAGTTGTCTCCAGAGCAGTTCCCCTCATTCTCAGATGATTACTAGTCAAAGACCCACTCTGCTGTTGTGTTTATTAACTTCTCTCACATTGTAGTGTGATTGTTGCTGGCAAGACCCAAATCTGTAATTAATGCAGTGTTGAGGCATTACAAGTTGTGGTGCACGTACAAGCTCAGCTTTGGTCTTTTGAGTTCAGCCTTTGTCTTCAGAGAGGTTTGACTGCATATATATTAATAATCCATGCATTTTTCAGATTAGACAGGCTGTTCTTTCAGTTGTGACACTAGGACAACAACAGCATTAATTTTTAATTAATATAGCTATATATTTATATATAGAACATCATTAAAATTTGCTGATTAAAGTCCCAGATTTTTTAAACTACACACGCAACAATGGAGAATCACTGCACCACTAAATCCTGATTAACTCTTGACAACCTTGACTGAACAGCTTCTGTATAGGTAGGGTTAAGGTTAGACGTGTGTCTCTAGATTCTGTTGTGAACTGTGTGTGTATTTTTGTAAGCGCTCGTGTGTTTTCATGCCTCTTGGAGAATAATAAAGCATGTTTTCACTGGGTCGTATCGACATCTTTTATTTTTCTTCTGTTTCTTTTTCTTTACCACACGTGTGTGCTTTCCAAAAGCAACAAAGCGAGTCCAAAGAAGATAGATATGTAAATGTTTAAACCTTTTACGCTTTTACTGTCCTGTCTAGTGGGGTTTTCTTTGACTTTAACTCTGCACATGTTTGAGATCATTTTTTAAATTTAAATGCATTTTTATCAAAATAACCGCACATCCATAACATGCTCCCAGACTTCTCCTCGCCCAGAGGTAATTTCAGGCATAACGTTGAAAAAAAGACCCCAGTTTTGTTTCCAAGGACTTGCACAACTTCATCGTATCCCTGTGCTCTTTCCCCTCACTGATTTCCAACCACAGATAATTTTAGTGACCACAGCTGAGTCTTGAGATTCCGTGGCAGTATTTAGTGGTGGAAGTAAGCAGCTTCAGCCGCTCGATGAAATGCCTTTGAAACTCTGGTGTCTGTCTAAGCAGTGTGTGCTCAGAGTGAAGCTGCACCCTGCTTGGATGAGGGGCTGATGGTATGCGTGCAGAATCACAATAGTCACCCCTGTTACGTGGTCTGGAGCTGATCTGAGTTGAGCTAGCTTCTGCGAGTAAGGAGAGAGCTTTTTCTCTTGTCTGTGGTGAAGAGGACATACCTCCTTCTTTAAACTTTAAACCCTGAGCCACAGATCAGAGGGGTTGTCAGGTATATATATATGTAGCCACTGCCATTAATCAGTCAGTCTGTCTTGGAAAATGTGCATGGATTGAAGCAATACTGCGCATAAAGGTGCACAAGAGTCAAGTGGAAATACTTTGTAAGTTTGCTGTATACTCATTTCTCCTTTTAAATACCATCTCAGCTTCAGTATGTGTACACATACATTTCAATCCCCCAGTGAGATTACTCAGTGATTTTCTTGGCTTGACCTTCATGGTAGAAATCTCCCCAAATAGTTCTCCTCATCATTGACTGTATTAGCTATAAAATTGTGGTTTGTGGTGATGGGTCATATTCGCATCAGTGGTCATTCTTTGCTTAATCAGCACAGTTTTAAATGACAGATATAGTCTTTGCTGGAGTATTACAACCTGTCTGACACACTTGTGTGCCTTCATGTCAGGGTCCACATTTCAGTTTTATTTGACTTTTCCTGGAACGACAAACTGGTGACACAAACACATTTTTTTTGCAGTGGAGGTAGGGATTGCTGAGATTCAAGAAATCCCCTGTGTGAAGTTTAAGGGGTTTATTTCCACTTGGAAAATTCAGTATGCACCCATACAGTGTTGTTCTCTTTAGCTTCTTCTTCTGCAAGTGCAATGAATCCAGGATGAAAGGATTTCATCCATCCATCGATTGCTGTTTCCACTCCTAGTGCCACATCATGCTTTCAGTGAAGTGTTTGCTTGAATTCTCAAGAGCTGTGGAAGCAGTCAATTGTGGAGTCCTCATAGCAGCCTGGCTTTCCATAAACCACAATGAAGTGCACATTAGTGCCAGACTGTTGAACCTGATTTCCAGTGAAACAGCATGGAGGCTGTTTCTACCAGTGTAATTGTTCTGGCATGCTCACAACCATTATATTTGTTGCATATTGACTGATTCTCCTCACAGGTGTTTATGAATATGGACGTGCCTTTTTAAAGCTTCTTTTTCTCAATCACGAGCTAAAAAATTATATTTTCTCTACTTTTGTCTGATACTATACCAGGGGCGATTTTAGCCCATTTTTTGGGGGTGCTTCAGCACCCCCAAAGATTTCTTAATTTTTTTGACAATAATTGCTGTTTGCTGACACACTACTAAAAATATAAAAAGCATACAGTACTTGGTTGAGACGTAACATTTTAACAAAAAAAGTATAGATACCCCTCTCCCCCCCCCCCAAAAAAGAATGGTTTGTTCCAGCTCTCTAGCGCCGTTGCTGCCAGAGCGATGGTGGCTGAGACGTAGCGGAGCAGAGGTGTAAGTGCCTGGCTTAAAACAAGACATGTTAGCTGCATTTAACCTTCAGTTACTCTTCATATAGTTAGGTAGGTGTCAGGCCATGTTTCTTTTTAGCTGAAAAACATTACACCCAGGTAACCTGCAGTGTTGAAAACTTTTCCGTCGATGTTCGCTACCCTACAATCCGTCCTGCTCTGTAGTAAAATCAGCGACATTTGACCGTCCTGTTGCTCCCATTGAAATGTATACAGCCTATTTAAAATCTAAAACTTAATATTGTCCATAGCCTGCTGTTGTTACCACTGTCCTGTTTGAAATGGATACTAACTAGCTGACTGACTGAATGCCCATTAATCTTATAACTCCCGGTGTGTGTGTGTGTGTGTGTGTACACAGAGACAGCCAGGTTCATAGTGGATATAAAGAAGTTTTGTTTTGTTTTGTTGTTGTTTTTAAAAAGGAGCCACATTTAGAATAATGTTGGATCAGTGTTTCAATATTTATGTCTTTTATTAGATGTTCATGTGGTTTGGTTATTTGCCTTTTGGTTGAACGTACACTGAGAGAGGACTTTTTGTTAGTGATCTTAATAGTATTTTTTTCATATTAATGTAATTTTTCATCTAATTGAATCTATTTGTGTATGATTGTCAGTCTAAAGAGGGGAATGTACAAGGTCAGGAAGAACCAGGTAAGAAAACAGACAGGGAACAGTGACAGCCAAAACAGAAACTGTTTAACTGACAAAGAGAAAAAAACGGTTTTTGCTCATACAATCTGGAAGTTGTGTTCTCCCTATATTAAAGCTGCTATACAGAATCTGCAAAACAAACTGGGTTGAAACATTTTTGACCCTCTTTAACAACATTCCAACATAACATTATCATTGATTGCGGAGATTAAAATTAATGATATATTATGTGGTTCAGCCACAACTCTACTAAAACCTCAGCCAGTAATAGGTAGGCCAACTTTTGGACCGTCCAGTTGTCTGTATGACTGCCGCAGTACGTACATCACATTTGCACACTATCAGAAATAGGGCTGGGTATCGTCACTGATTTCTAGAATCGATTCGATTCCGATTCACAAGGGCCTGAATCGATTCGATCCACGATTCGATTCGATTCAATTCAATTTGAATCTGGAAAATTTTGCCTCAGACAGTCAGAAATATTATAATTCAGATCAGTACATTTACATATTTTTGTATCTATAAAAAGGAAGCTGACATTTTCCAGGCTCAAAGGTGTGAGCATCACAGCAGATGCCTTTGTGTCAAAGTAGCTTAAGATAAAACACAGAAAAAACATGAAGGTGACTTTCCTGGCCTGGGATTTTATAAAAATATTTTGCAGTAGATCAAAAACGAAAGAAAACCATTAATCAACTTATGAACATTACCTCTGAAGTTACAGCGGTTTTGCATTTTGTATAATTTTAAAAAGTTTAAATTTGTTCAAAAGCCTATTGAACGGCCAAAATTAGGTTTTCTTTTCGGAAGTAAGTAAAAGGGAAAAAAAACATCAGCCGACTGCGCTGTAAATAACAAGCAAGCGAATAATGCAGAAAACAGATTTCGGGGATAGACGGGAAACTGTTCTTGAATTACACTGAGAAAGAGAGAGCGAGCTGTGCATGAAGTGTGATTTTATTGTGGTAGAAGCAAAACAGCAAACGTAAGAGGGAGTCCATGACGATGTTTATGTGAAGCTTAGTTTGGATCTTCTTTTGCTGCTGGTTCGGTCAATATTGTTTGGAGAGAGATCAAACTAACAGCTTTAGAATCAGCGCAAAAAGGGCGTAAACACAAAGTGCGGACCCGCCGAAACATCAGAATCAGCAAGCTGTCGGCTTTCAGCCCCGACGTGTCCGTGCCGTCGGGTGAGAAAGGTGACATCTCACTGATTTTGATCTGTGGGTCTACGCTTTGTGTTTACGTCTTTGTGCAGAAGCCGTGCCTGCTCCCATTTACTGTTTTAAATGTTTGGTGGTTGTCAAAATTTTGTGACGTTTCACCTGAGATTCTGGAATTTTGGGCAAAATACATTTGATTCAGGATTTTAATGAATCCATATCACGTTATCCAAGCCAGAATCGATTTTAATCGATGAATCGATTATTAAAACCCACCCCTAATCAGAAAGTGCCAAACAGAACCCTGGTGGAGTGAGGAGCTGTAAAGAGAAGCAGAGTGCTCTGTTTATTTTCTAAAAATCATACTTTGTACAGTGTTTACCACCTGAGAAAAATGTCAAGCTCTCCCAAGTACCACTATGAAAGCATGAAACTCATAAATCTTACAACACAAAATTAGTATTATTAAATTAGTAAAATTAGTATCTGCAGTAAAGATTTTTTTTTTCATACATTGTATACATTCTACCACAGGCAAAGTTGCCTCCATCTTAAGAGTTTTTTATTAAAAATGTATAATAATTTATTCTGTTTTGGGAGTGTTTTTTTTTATGTATCTGTATTATACTGTTGGCGTTATTCATTTTCCCCCAGCAATTAAGGTTAGGATATGTATTTGTGTTTTTATTCCAATCCATTCTTCTTTTGCAGCATTTAAATAACCTTTATCAGATTTGATGGTTTTGTTCCAGACTTTTCAAAAAAGTGTTCTGGTTTTCTTTCACGAATGTGGGGATTCAATTGTATTAAAATGTACAAAACAGTGATGTCATGTTTTATGACGAGGACCCAGGCACAGAGAGACTTGATGGATTTAAGAATCTTATGATTTAATAAAGAAATTTGCAGACTTGCACAGAGATGGTAAAATTTTGATGACTGATAACAGAGATGAAGACAACAGATGACAAGGACAGGGAGGAACAGGTGTTTAAATGCACCAAGGAGACAGTCATAGAGAACTCGGGACAACTGGAGACATTTAAGGATGCAGGGACTGAAAGAGACAGGAAAGAAGTCTCATCGTGACGTGTAAAGTTTATCTTGCTTGGCTGGGCAGCTCTCTGGGTGCTCAGCACCCCCAAAGCTCTAATCCTAGAATTGCCCCTGTACTATACAAAGTTTTTGATCAGTAGCATCTCTCATGTCACTTACTAACTTGGCATCCAAGAAGATATTGACTTTTTTTTTGGCCTTTGTGTAACTTGAACAAAGCTCAATTATGTGGCTTTGCTTACCAAAAAAATGTGTCATTTAGTCTGCAACAACATCCTAAATCATTTCTGTCATCCATCCATTCATCCATTCATCCTCTTCCGCTTATCCAATTTAGGGCGAGTTGTTGGCGAGAGGCGAGCTAAACGCTGGACAGGCTGCCAGTCTGTCGCAGGCCTAACAGAGAGACAGAATGGGAAGAATATGCAAACTCCACACAGAAAGGCCTCAGTCAGATGGTGAATTCAATGAAAGGTGTTCATCTCATTTCATTTCAAAGCAAAACAAAATAAATAGAAAATATGTGAAATGTTTGTAACTTTTTTCTAAATTAATCTATATACACCAGAGATGGGCAGTAACGTGTAGTCCGATTACTTTTTTCAAGTAACGAGTAAAGTAAGGGATTACTATTGCAAATACGGTAATTGGATTACCGTTACTTTGCCGTAAGCACGCTGCGTTACTGCGTTACTAAAACCGTGATTCTTTCGTGAGTATCTCATGACAATGACGTAAGCAAGTGCGATGTTTGTGACAACAGCTGTGTGCAGATCAACAATGGATCATATATCGAGTGCGGGAGAGAGTATGCCCGTGCAGCGTTTAAAGCGTGGAAGTAATGACCTTATTTTGAGTTTGATTCCATAAAAAGTGACAAAAACATTAGTGTCCGCTATTCACTGCGTGGGAAGAAAACTTCTTTTCACAGCAAAAAAACCCCTTAACTTCCGAGCAAGAACCGAGTACGCTACCATGGAATGGGAAATTCACAAAAAATCTCGCGGATTCTTCAACTGACCGCTGCGGCACACCTGCACCAGGGTAAACCTCCGCCTACCCCACTCCTGCTAAACAGGTGAAAATAGAGCAACAGGACCGCTAGTCTTTGTGTTTATTTATTTTCTGCTGTGTTTTACTTGCATCTATTTGAAAGAGTGAGTGTAAAGACAAAAACCTATTTTATTTTATGTGCAGGAATGTGCAGAAAATAGGTTTAAACGTTAAACAAATTTCTTCCAGTCAGTGAATGTTGTATATAATTAAATCTTTGTTTGATGCATTAAGTTAAAAGATTAAAACTAATAAACAAATTTTAAAAGGAGACTTTTCTATTTGATTACATTTTATATGATGGATTATGCAGAAAAAGTAGAATTGTGCTGAAAGACCTATTGCTTTATCACCTATTCAGGTTGTAAATCAAGTTTTTAAAAAGTAACTAAGTAACTAATTACTTTTGAAAATATGTAATCAGTAAAGTAACGGGATTACTTTTTGGGGGACATAATCAGTAATTAGTTACTGATTACTTTTTTCAAGTAACTTGACCAACACTGATATACAAACTGAACAAAGCATATGTAGAAAGTGAATGCATTGTGCATCAGGCAATTTTTTTAAAATGTTAGCATTAACATAGCTCACTCTTATCATATCTTCATGAGAACCGGGGAAAAAAGGATCTTCCCATTGAACTTTTTGTAATTTCTTGGCTCTCTCCTCTTTAGGTGGGTAAGTCAAAAGATGTAGACCAAAACCAAATGTCTGTAACAGAGGACATAAAAGAATAGGCTGGTTCCCAGTAGGCTATCGGTGCCATTGCTGCATTGCATTACTTCTGTTTTGATACTTTGGCCAGGTGTAGACAAGAGAAATACTTTCGATATACAACATACAGTGCCATAAAAAAAATATTTTTCCCGTTCCTGATTTCTTAATTTGTTTGCATATTCGTCACAGTTAAATGTTTCAGTTCGTCAAACAAATTATAATCTACCTACCTGGCCCTGTGTGAGGAAAATCCAATATATTCTACCCTTGGCCACAAGAACTGCTATCAAGCATCTGCAATAACTAGCAATGAGTTTTTCTTCTTTGCAAATTTGTTTTAGCTTTAGGGAACAAATTGATGTCCAGATATTCCCCTTCAGGATTTTCTGGTAGAGAACAGAATTCACGATTCCATCAATTAGAACAAATCTTCCAAGTCCTGAGGCAGCAAAGCATCCCCAGACAGCACACTACCACCATGTTTGAATGATGTTCCTCTTATGAAATGCTGTGTTCATTTTACGCCATGTAACGAGACTCAAACCTTTCAAAAAGTTACAATTTTGACTTCACACTCCACAGAATATTCTCCCAAATGTGAGATGAGCCTTTGTGGGTTTTTTTTTTTTTTTTGATTTTTGCATCAGCAGTGTTTTTTACCTTGTAACTCTCCCATTGATGCCATGTTTGCACAGTCTCTTTCTTCGTGAACACTGACCTCAACTGAGGTAAATAAGGCCTGCAGTTCCTTTAGATGTTGTTCTGGGTTTTTGGTTCTTTTATGACCTTCTGGATGAGTCATTGATGCGCTCTTGGAGTAATTTGGGGAGGCTGGTAACTTCTGCTGGAGTTCACTTCTAGGTTTCCTCCATTTGTGAATAATGGCTCCCACCGTGGTTCACTGGAGTCCCAAAGCATTAGAAATGGCTGCGTAACCTTTTCCAGACTGATAGATGACAATGTCAATGACTTGTTTCTCAGCTGTTTCTTTAGATCATGGCATGATTTATTGCTTTTTGAGATCTTTTAACCTACTTCACTTTGTCAGACAGGTTCTATTGAAGTGATTTCTTGATTCAACAGCCCTGGGTGTGGCTCAGCTTTCAAAAAATGTGGTTAATTTATTATTTAACAAGGGAGGCAATTAGTTTGTAACAGTGCGTGCTAGGTCTTGATAGCCCTTTCCCCTTAAGAAGTGAAATAATCAATTAAAAATAACATTTTTGTATTTAACTCAGCGTATTTTTGTTTAATATTAAAATTTCTTTGATGATCTGAAAAATGTAAGTAGCTAGGACTGGGTCAAATACTTTTCCAAAGCACAAACTGTATTTGCTGATGAACTTGGCATAGATGCCAAACTCTAACTCCTTAATTCTGCTGTTACAATAAATAGGTGATTGGTAAATAGGCCAGTTTTTCCTGACCAACTGAAGTTATCTGTGCACTTAATCTAGGCAGTGTGTATTTACTACACTTTTAGGTAATTGCTTTGCCTTAAACACTTATTAAACCCCCCCCAAAAGTTTGTCTCCGGGTCACCTAAAGATAATCTTTTTGTTTTGTTACATGAATAACTGGTGCCATAAACACAATTGACACATAATTACTACCCAGCTTCTATGTGGTATGTTAACTATGCAAAACAAATGTCATTGTTACTTTACAAGCCAACTAGATAAAACATGAAGTCCACTGACTTTACTTTGTTTGAGAGGGTGTTATGCTCACTTAAAGCCCCCTAGATTTGCACTGAATTGTTCCTCAGTACAGATAAGAAAGAATTTAAAATTCTAAAAATATAACTGGGGTGAAGTCAGGGTCCCTCCACTACAACACCATTAATATATTAGACTGCAGGAAGCCTGTGAATAATTTTAGAAATATGCTATATTTCATTTCCCATGCTGCTTCCAGAGCCTTTATGATTTTTCTTTTTTTTTTTTTCTTTTTTTTTTGGCGATCGCTATTTTGAGGATTTGGCCTGGGGTAGACATCACTTCTGAAAACACGGTTGGAAATCCAAGGCTGGAGAAGTATCAACAGACAGGTCTTGTTTAAAGACATGTTTACTTTTGTGTGCTCCAAACAGACAAGATGGTTATCTCTGAGATGGCCATCTTTTGAATTTTTTCCCAAAGAGCTTTGCCTATTTTACTGAATAGCTGGAAGAAGTCATTGCCCGAGGCCATGTCTTTTCTGGTAGGTTTCTTTTCATTTGTCAGTTCAGATTTCCTCTGGAGTAATTTGTGAGTTGTAGATCATCGTTTTAGCAATCCTAATTTAAGAAACACACTCTCTCTTAAAAAAAGGTATTGCATTGCACAATGCAGGGCATATTATCAGGTTTAAAATTGGAAAATAAATTGTTGCTGACAGACAAGGCCACATTTGAATCAGCTTAATTAACTAATATCACATTTGGCACCATTAATTTTAAGAACTTTCAGACACAGGAGACAGTAACTCATCCAAGTTTAGCATCACCAGTACACCTAGAAAACGAAAACAAAAAGTGAAATAACTCTGAGGCTTGTCAGAAACGTGATGAATGACTTTGTTTGATATACTTGGACATAATCAATCAAAAACATTTAGGTGATTTCTAATTAGGAATTGGATAATAATTCTGAGTGATGAACATAATGACTTTGTGTGTCTATGTAGACAATAACAATTCATCTTTTAGTGTTAAGATGAACATCAGCTTAATGTCTGCCTTATGAACAAGTATTGCTAATCACCATATGTTCCCATATAATTTGCATCAGAAGAATCCAGTTATGTATTTGACATCATGATTGAATTAATTAAATGTTTTAACTGAGATTGTAAAGCTCAAGGATTATAAATTAATTCCCTATCTATTTGACCTTGAGTTGTAGCTGATCTTCTTCTCATTTCTTTTTAGATCACCTTGTTAGGAAACAACATACATAACACATTGAAAACAAATGGCATATGTAAGTCAAATACTTGTTGGCACATTAAGTTGAAATGTCAGACCTGCAGAGATAATGAGAGGTTCGCACAGAAAACTGTCATCGGTGACGTGAAAATGTAAAGATGTCTGGTGTTACGTGCGTTTTATAGGCATTTCATTTATACTAGGTGTTATATTGTGTTTATGAAGTGATACATTAAAAAAGAGAAAGCTCTAATGATTCACAGAAACAAAAAATGCAAATTGCAATCTATTAACCCTCTCAAGGCAGGCGTTGCAGATTTGCAACAGTTAAAAGCTAACAACCTGATTACCCCACATACATATTTCATGAGTATTTTTACTCAGAAGTACCGCTGCAGGTATTCTTTTGTGCATTAGCAACAAAAACTTAATTTGAGCCTGAGAGGGTTAAAAGGTAAAAAGAAAAGCTGATGTTAGATACATTGACAAAAGACTCAGCAGGGGAAAAAATTAAAATGTCAAACGGGAGATGGGTGCTTTACAAATAAATATCGAAGAGCAAATTTGTATTCTTCCACTGAAATCCAGAGGTCTGCCAGTGCGAATAAAGGAATCAATGGTAATTTTCCAGAGAGAACACAAACAGTCCTGTCCAGGAATATAAATATATTGTATTTCAGATTTAATACTGACTCCCACAGTGGTTATTTGAATATGTTTGAGTGTGTATAGTGCTTGAGATGAAACACTTGCTTAGCAGCGGGGGCAGTGAAAGGGACTGGCCTTTGGGATGGGATCTGCAGATTCCCCAGTCCAAGTGTTGCTAAATTGAAAACCCCCTCTCGAACATAACCAGACTGACTGGGTCTGTTGCTCTGTCAGCTTTTAACCAGGCAAAGGAAATTACAGCCGTGACCTCGTGGAGCTTGCCAGAGAGAGACAGTGAGAGGTAATTTTGCTTACATCGAAAAGAAGGCAGAAGAGGGAGGACATAGTAGAGAAGGGGGTACAGATCTGTAGAAGCGCTGCTGTTCTTCCAGTTTAGAGCTGGAAGCATCCATTAAATTAACATTCAACACATAGAGGAGTTCAGCTGGGGCATGAAAGGGCTCAAGCACGAGAGAGTGCCTGCTATAGCACACTGGGAGCCCTATCATCAAACCTTCCTGCAAGGCCAGCTCTTTTTAGGGCCAAACTTGTTTTCAGATTAATGACAATGCATAGCAGAAGAAACAGCAGTGGAGTTACTGCATACTTCTAAAAATTCAACATCTTTCACACAAAACTATTGGACAGTCTGTCTATAACATTGGTATATGCTTATTTCTAATTGAAGATCTCGGTTGAATGGATCAATAAGCAGAATGCATAGAAAGTTCTGTAGCTTTAAAACTAAGCCATTATACCTTGACAGCAGCTACTGGCTTCCTGAAGTTAATAAATGAACGCAATTCACTTCCTGGAGTGATGCTGCGGGTTTATTCCCCCATTAGGAGGCAGTGGTCCACCCATTCCAATCACTTTTTAATTAGAACTGTTGTTATTTGGGCTGTCACATGGGGTAATACCTCATGACAGCATCAGCTTGGCAACCAGCAATCTCATATTCATTGACAGGGGCTTTGGTGCTGCTTACTGTTGCTTCATCTACCTCACCGGACCCAGCGGTTCATCAGACACCTCAAGCTAATATTTGTGGTTACATGGAGATCTCCAGCTCACTGTGCTGGCTTTGAGTGTCATCTGTTTAACCATGGAAACAGGCTGTGTTTTTTATTTTTCTTATTAAAGATTGGTGATTACTCCCCCAGATTGCCTTAACGTACCATTGAGTGGCAAAATGTTTACACAAGAGTGAAAGAGGCTATAAAGGGAAACAGGATGGCTCAGCAGACATTTATTCAGCCATGCAGTGATATGAATCCATTATTACTGCAATTGTCAGGAATGTATTAAAAAAAGAAAAAGAGAAAATTTGTTATTATTATAGTGTACTTGCAACTTTTTGTTGTTGTTGTTGTTGTTATGTCAGCCCAGCAGGTGCAAGGTAGTTAGCTTTGTAATGGGCTTGGTTTCATCTTAATAGACACATCACACGTGTTAACAATTTGTATTTAATGAAGTGCTGCCCTCTGTGGAGTGATGTCGAACAGCAATCAGACCATTACAATTCCCCTGCCCCCTTCACCTCCAAGCTTCTGTCTCCATTTTGACGCATCAGGTCTGAAAGGTGGCGAAGAAACAGACCATCAATGTGAATCTAGGTGAAATGGGATGCAGACCTCTCCAGAGGGCAAACTACTGTGGAAAAGACGATGACATCAGGAGCCCCTGCTCTCAGAGGAGAGCGCTCTGGAAACATTGAACTTTAACGAGATTACCAACTCAGGGGAGGGGTAGGGGAACGAAACAGCATGTACCGCTTGGAGTTGGCAGCTTGAAATACAGATTTATGAACTCCATTAAACCGCATTTCTTTCTCTTTATTGGGCCTGTAGCATTTACCCATTGAGGAAAAGAGTTGGAAAAAAAAATCTCTTCTAGATAAATTACTAACAGCCTGGGCATTTGGATCCCCATAAGGTAACGGTAAAACTTGTGAATAGAGAGATAAAGCTAGACACCTTGCCTGCTTTGCTGTGTTAGTTGACTGGCAACTTGTGCAAGCAAGGTAGAAAACCAGTCAGTGCGGTGTTTGGAACAGGTTGCTGCCTCAGACTGGCATTGGTGGTGTGGAGTTGGCATGGGTTACTAGCCAGACTCTCAATCTGTCCACTTGAAAACTCCCCAGTATTGCTGGAAAGTATTACAGCCCCTGTGGAGGAGATAGCAATTACAATTTCTGATGGGAGAGAGGGAGAACGCCAGGAGCCACATCCATTCTTGGAGAGTGATCAGACTTATGCCTGGAACATTTTTGCAAAACACCACTACACAAATGTTCTCTTAATATTGTCTGTGTGACACCTTCTAGATTCTGACCTTCATTCTGCTTTACTGCTTTTTTCCACTTGCCAAGGATGAATTTATATGTATAAAAACTGTGAATTGTCTTACCTGTGCCAGTGTTTAACAAACCATACTGGGCTTTTGGAGGCACACAGTACTGATCTGGTTTAAAAAAAAAGGGAGAGGAAAATGCTTCCCTTTAAATCCTGCATTGCTCCGTTCTGTGACAGATTGGATTTGGAGTGGGCAAAACCTGCTCCAGCTGGAGGCTGCTCACCCTTTGACCTCCTACCTGAACTCTTCCTGCTCTGGTATGTGTGACTAACAAGTTCTATGGGAGACTGGTAACACTAGAGCCCACATGTTTTGGCTATTGAGTACAGCTGGTCCTTGAGATTACACTGTTTTCACTCATTTGGACACCCCAGACGGTGAATTGCTCTGTCACTCTGCATGTAGTTTACATTTACTCAAAAAGGGCTTCAAGCAGTAATGAGAAAACAATCACTTTTCAGGCCAGAGCTTCAGCTCATTAGGTGAATTCTTTAATAAAATGATGCCAGGTCTTCCCTAGGTAGCAACTGCCTCCTGTTGGAAGCATGTGTTAGAATCTGTAGCATCAGCCTGTGAAATGAATCATCAAATGCAAAGCTCTTATTTACTGCGTCCCCCCCAAATACCATGGCACCTCTGGCTGGTCTCACATCTAAACTCCACAGCAAACAGAACAACCTGCTGGGTAGAAGTTGCACTTATCCAATGATGCCTACTTAATAGATCATCAGGGAATTTTGACGCAAGCGCAATGCCACAAACTCTGTTGCAGCTGGAGAACTGAATGTATTCCTGTCACTGAGATCTATGTTTGAATACAGCGGTGCAGAAAAGAAATAGCACATACATCTGGTGCAGCTCAATGAGCGCTGGAGAGTAGGTGTGACAAGAATGAAGGTTACCACCACCTCAGAGGGAGCTGCAGCCTCGAAAAAGCCAAGGTCAAGTTTGTCAGCTTAAATGTGCTACAGCGGTGGAGTGACAGCACAGAGAGAACTGCTGCATGGATGAGTGCTTCACACTTATTGAAAATCAATAGCAATCTTTCAGTGGCAGCTACAAAACATATTTGAACAACGGACTTTACTAAAAAGAGTTGATTTCAGATGATCAGATTTTATGCAGGTTTTCCACTTGTAAAAAATCAAAGGTCAGAGGGTTATTTGATCTTATAGTTTATGGGTATTTATAAGGGTCTCTGTGTTTCTGGATATGGTGACTTATCAATGATAGGCAATATCTTTTATCTTGGAGTCAAATAAGTCAGCAAATATTATCTTTTAGGACCTTTGTAGAAGACACAAACCTATAAGACTTGTGTTTCTGTTTGTTCGCCATATGTTCTTCATCCAATCACAGATAAATAACAGAAGATGCTCTACTGATCTTTTTAGCCTGTTTTTGCTTGTTTTTTGGTAGCATTACCTGCAGAAACTCATGTTAGAGACACATGTTTTCAGCTTTTTGTTTCTCTTCAACTAGAGCTGAAAAAAGATTCTGAATCAATACACTCAAGTGTCAATATTCATGCACTTTGAAGTCTTGCCTTCCAATATGTGCTTAATTGAGATATCTAAGAAGTTAGTTGAAATGTTATAATTAAAAGTAATAATTTAACTATTAATTTCTCTGAGATGCAGTAGCATTTTTTAAAGCAGGTACAATAACTCTTAGGTACACGACATCACTTCTTATATGAAGTACATATTCAAAACAAACTGAAGTGGTTGTTTTTATTCCAAGAAAAGAACCTTGCCTATTCTTAACGTTTCCTAATGCTGAAAGTAAAATTTGTACTTGTGTCAAAGCAGAGTGTAGAGACAGGGTGCATTATATAACAACTTTATTTGTTTTGATCCTTATTGTGCTTTGAGCTGGGAGGTTTTCTTTTTCAGTGTAATTTTTTTCCTTCATTGTTTAATGACAACACAGAAGGTGAACATAATGCATTTTGGCGACAGTGGGAAGGAAAAATTCCCTTTAAACAGGAAGAAACCTCCGGCAGAAGCAGGCCCAGGGAGGGGCGGGGCCATCTGCTGCGACCAGTTGGGGAGAGAGAAGGACAACAGGACAAAAGACATGCTGTGGAAGAGAGACAGAGATTAATAACATGTATGATTCAATGCAGAGAGGTCTGTTAACACATAGTGAGTGTCATATCTGATGATTGTTACCAGCAGTAATCCTTTAAAGTAGAACTCATGGACAGAAAATGCAAGTGTTAATTTTTTTCTCCAGCTATATGAGAAACAAACAAAGCACTCAGACTGCGCACCAGATGGCTCCCCCAACTTTATGTGTTAGGAGGTGACAGTGTAAGTCCTGTGTGTCTAGTGCCTAAGGCTCCACAACAGGGAAATTGCATTCTGATCCAGTCCACTCCTGTGTGTATTAGTGTTATACAACACACTATTGTGTCTGGCATTTGCATTAGGGCCATGAAATTCAGCCCACTGGCTTTCACTATGTAGTGCAATGAGACAACAGTAGGAATTCCGGCTTATCTATTCCCGTGCTGCAGCAAGATCACATTTACGCTTGGTCTTCAAAGCTACTCCACAGCCTTTTTATTGAAATACATCACAAGAAAGAAGTGTGTGTTCAGTACAAGAAAACCTATTTGCTTTCTTTTAGTGTGTAGATTTGACACAATGCGACTCTTATGTACCTGACGACAGAAAATTAGATCAGCCATAGCAACCGTGGCATGACAATCTGATGGACACGATATATAATCACCGACTTTGAGGCAGTGTGTGTTGGGTACAAGGTAGGGTAACGTGCTTGCTATTGTGTGGCTGTATGTGAAGTAGTCCTCTGTGTACCCATCATTATGGGCATTGAATCAAGCAAGCGGGGGCTGTTGAGAAGAGGGCTCCTGGGAGGCAGGCCTTGTCCTGTCACTACCAAAAAGGACAGACAGATAATAATAGAGACATCATGAGGGCAGGAGATAGGCTTTCCTTTTCAAAGTGGAAGATAGTGCGAATTTGCAGTGTCCCATCACAACAGGCTCACATCCACTGATTGGTCCCTGGCCTGTCTTAAAAAGGACGCCTTTAACTGTTCTTTCAAAGACAACAGATGCCAGTGCTGTGTGTCCTCAGAAGCAAAATATCATACATACAGTAGGATTCTGAAAAGAGATGGCTGTTCTATTTTAGTGTTACCTGACATCAGTTGGGAAGATTTGCACATTGTAATAATTTACCTTTTTGACTGCGTGTGTGACAGCAGATGTATTACACTTTTGATATATTCAGACCTCACACAGAATGACTCATTGTTTATCAGATGTCAAAGCATAAAAAAACAACAGGCTCTCATGCAAAGAAGGTGCAAGAATGTCTCGTTTCCTTTAATATATTTAGTTGAAAGAATTGTATGTTAACATCAAAGGATATATGCTTTTCAATATTTTCTGTAAATGTTCCCTCTGGTGCTGGTCAAAGTTTACATTTGACTGACATTAAAAAAAAAAAAAAAATATATATATGTATGTATGTATGTATGTATGTATGTATGTATGTGTGTGTGTGTGTGTATTCTACTCACCAGAGAATCAAGTTTTAGGGATTGTTTTGTTTTATTATTTTCATTGCAAACCCTGTGTATAGCTTTGGTGTTATCAGCAGTAGGGAGACAGAGGTATTGAACAAACTCCAGAGAGTCACTTCAACAATCTGCAATGTTTACTGGATTAGACCTCCATGTTGTCTTCATAACTCAGTTGAACCGACTTTTGTAGACGTATCTCTCTCATCTTTTGCTCTCAACTGAATTAAATGAATTGTTTTGCTTCTGAAACCACACACATTTTTTCTCTGCTACGCTGGAAATATATTTTGCATTTTGTTGGCCCCTGCTGGCAATGACTTTAAAGTATAATAGCATTGTTGTGCTCTTAAGAGTGCCTTTGGGTTCACTGTCAAATCCAATCCAGTTTAGGCTTCTTTTGAACAGATGATGGAGCACACATTAGGCATGCAACAGCAGCTGCTGAATGACCACAACAGTGTGGCATTCATGAAGTGCCAGGACAGGCAGGACAATGGTCTCATCCTGAAATAATTCTCTGAAAATATTGTTTGGATGTGTTTTATGAGAGAAAAACCTCAAGCCTGACATATGTTGTGTCAAATGGTTTGTAAAGGTTTTCTTTGGACAATAGCCTGTTGTTTTGTTTTTGTTTCTCTTGAGTGCATTGCTGCTTTGCTTTTGAATTATTTTAACCTTTTGTCCAAGATTTCTATTAATAACAGCATAAAGTTGGACTCCCTCTGTGATAACATAGAAGTCTATTTGTCATTGGTATTGTTTTGGAGGCTGTAGTTGATTTTTCTTTTTTTAAAGTTCATCCAGGCAGTGTCAATTACTCAAAGAGCACATACTCTGACACTGTTATTTCTCCTCTTGTCTGCAGAGAAGCCAATGGCGCAGGGTCCCCCAGGTGGTGTTATCGGGATCCTTGGAGGTGTTGTTGCCATTGGACTCATCATTGGCGTGGCTGTTACTGTTGTCATGGTCCATCGGCGGCAGCAGAAGACCCGCACTGAGACAGATAATGACCTGTGAGTATCAAGCCTCTCCCAGAGAATATTGCAGGGGGATGGACAGGTGGTAAGATTAGGTGTGCACTCTTTGTCACTCCACGAGAGAAAAAACACTTCGAAAAGGACGAAACTCTTTTTTAGGGGAGTAAATGTGTTTGGAGACGGAGGAACATGCTGCAGACATGTCACTGTCTCATTCTCATTTACTCTGGGAGCCAGCAGTCTCCTTTCATAAAGGTCACGGTATGAAAATGAATTTAATTGCACTAAAAAAAAGAGAATGTCTATCTTCATTTACCAAAGCAGATAGAATCAATGATTTTTATTAAAGCAGCTATTAAGTGGTTGCTTGATTGTAATGTGGGCTGCAATGAGCCCATTTCCCATTAAAACACTATTGTTTTAATCACGGCTGATTGCAGGAGTATGTACTGCAGAGTCTTCTCAGGAAACATTTGCTTCTGTTGGATGGTCACAATATTGTCGAGAAGTTAAAGGAGATTACTTTGAGATTTTAAAGTTTGCAGGAGGTCCAGAGGTCGGGTCAGCCGATTGTAGAATTATGCAAATTCATTTTAATTTAAACAGTAATTCGAGTATGAACGACTTCTTTTCCATCGCTGCTTTTGCAAATAGATATACCTCAAATCAAGCACAATTTAGCAAGGCCTGTGATGCAGATCTAATGGTGAGGTATCCTACAAATGTAAACTTTGTAATGTATTCTTAAATAGATGGTGTAAGACTTCTTCTTGCATCCATTAAGACATTCAAACTGCTGAAGACACATTAAGGGGCCTTGTAACTCTGATGTTATTTACTCTGCAACACCTCCTCCGGCCAACCAGGTAATTTTGTTCTGTCTGCAAACCAGCGCCTATGACAATTTGCAGCGTTGCCAGCTGCTGCCCATACACAAAGGAGAAAACAGAAGTAGCAGAGGGTGCAGCTGAGAGAACAATAAGCAACAGAGCTGTGAAAATCTAAAATAGCTTTTCGCGTTATTTCGAGGTACTAAAAGTCTCTGCCATCTGGTTTGGAGCAATTGTCAGAAATCTGTTTTCAATGAAGAAGGAAACACGCATTCAAGTTACGTCCTGCTAATTCCCTTCATCTAAAACACCTGGCCAGGACAGATAGCTCAGTGGTTGCCAAGGGTTTTCATGATGCTCTTGGCTATTCTGAATATACAAGATTCAAACCACATTCCCATGGGAATGATGCTGCTGTGAGCATGAGCTGGCTATCTCTCTCCCTGGGATTATTACCAAAACAACTGAGGTTGGGGGGGTGTGCAGAATCTGGCTCAGGGTGCACATGAGCCTTTAATCAATTCAGATGATGAGATTACAATGCTTATTTTAGAGGTCCCCCTCCAGAATCTTCTAGCTTATTTGATTATTCAAAGCGGTGATGCTAACATCAGACGAGGCGTTCTGCCAGGTTTTTGGTCTCTGCCGGCTGCACGTTGTGGTGCTCTGTGGTGGCAGCAGGTCCACCAAGTCTGAGGCCACGCAGACGCAGAAACCACACTGTTTTTAGCTCTCTGCATTGTCTTTCAAGATAAATGAAGCACACAAACTCTTACCGCTCCCATTGCTTTCTGTCTCTTTCTCCCGCCTTGCTAATCTATCTTTCTTTCTCACTCTGATGCCAAAGTAACTGCTCTCTGTTTCCCACTCCACTCCCTCAGCATTGCTGTTGCTGCTGTTGCTGATAGTTGTGTGACACAGGGTCCTGAGAAGCCAGAGTCCCCCACAAGGAAAGTAGAGGCTCCTGACCCCAGTCTATCCCCTGCTGATCCCTGTACTCCTGGATCCTCTATTCTGTTGCCTGCATGTAATGGTGGCCTGCAAGTGACATACTTGAGCACACCATTGTGAGTGCTGAAAGCAGCAAATGATCAATAATCATTCACTAACGAGTCACACTGCACTTGATGCCTAAAATCTGAGCAATTTCTCTGCTTGCTTTGACAGCATACAGCAAATAAATACTTTGGAGTGAAATTTAGGTTTTACATGTCAATCTGATGAATGGCAAAAATTAACTCTTACATCAAATAACAACAATGATGTTTGGAAAAAAGAAAGAATGAAAATAAAGCTTGATGAAAACAGTTCCACGACCAATTAAACCTTATCAGAATTCTTTAGATGGAAAATCCAGCTCCACTTAGAGTTTATCCGATTCAGGGAGCTTGGACAGAACAGAATTACAAGGCGAGATGAGAGTTAACATACATATCAAATTGTTAATCAAACAGAAATCCGCAAGCTTATACAGGCTTTGTTTTACATAAGCTGATGCTGAGTGATAATGTCTTTGACAGACCACACTGTCCAACCTCTCTCCTCCACCTCTTGCTCTTTTCCCTCCTTTTGTTTGCATGACTCTCATCAAATATGCATGACAACAGTTGTGCCAGTGCTGTAAATGTTGTTGTTTCCCACTAGTTTGGCATGTAATGCTTAATGTAGTGAAATGTGATTCAAAGCTTTAATTGTTCATATGAATTTTTGTCATTTTTCTGTGGCTTGTCATCAAATATGTTCAGTGTCTTACTCAGAAACTGTTTACTTGTTCTCGTTTAACCGTCTATGTGGATGCAGAAAAGTTGCAAAAGAATGTGTGGGGCATATTTCAATGTAGGGGGATATTCATAGTTGTATATGAGTGTCTAATGTCAGAGTAAAGGGGAAGCATTTAGCCAGACTGTTTAATTCTGCATGTTGATGAGCTGTTAATCAAGCCTGGGCATTTGATAACATGCCTGACTGCACCGCCTGTCACGCCTCTGTTTGCCCTAACAAAGCAGCACATGATGTGACTCAAAATTGGTCAATCCTAATAAATCACTGGCCCTTTAGAGGCTGCACTGGCACAATAGTCAACTGATTATCAAAATAGATGGGCATTGTCAAAGGCGATGTTCTCAGAATAATATGTTCATCGTCTTTTGCCCGGGTGTGATGTATGACCTCCAAAATGCAGAAGAGCACTGCCAATTGTGGCCAAAATCCCCCCCAATCTTTTGAGTGTTCCTGACATACAGCTGGTGTTGACACAGTTGTAAATACTTGCTTGCATAAATCACTTTGTTGCCAATTTTCCAGTCATATTTACAAAAGTATCTGAAAAGTATTGCATGCAGAATGTAAAACGGATGTTTAACCATGAGCCGAGAGCCCATGTCACGACACAACCATGATTAATTTGAACTGAGCACAGGTTTCAAACTTGTTCTGAGACTGAAATGTAGCATAACTGGAGGACATTTGGACAAACAAGAAGTACACGGTACTACTAAGTCAATGAAGTTAGATTTCATTTTGAGATGTAACGTTAGCAGAAGTGATTTGTGGAGACGTGATTTGTTTTTGTGTACCCTTTGGTCTATAAACTGGTCACCAGTGCTTTTCACTTTTGCTGTGTGGAGATCTTTTAAATGTGATAAATGGTAATTTCTTAATGGACACCTTCTTGCTTTAAGCTGTAACCAAAGTAGAACTGTCTTGTCTTTCTGAGTCGCTCAACATGGACTGTGTTGTACTCGGTGTGATTTCAAATTATTTGCTATTGTTATTTATGCATAAAATGGTGCTTGGTTTCTCTGCACAGAAAGTTATACATGCAGTACAAATGTTTATAACAATCACCTTATATCTATGTTTTTGCATAGTAGTGTATGTACACTAGTAGCATTGCCTGAGGTGTTGAAAAAGGTTTGGAAAGTGACTGTTTGTGTACAACTGTAAAGTTAAGTGTTCTAAAGAGCAAAATTTTCCCCCAGCAACAGAAGTAGTTTTTGATAAACTTGTCAAAGAACAAAAACACCATTTTGCTTCATTCTTGTTTTTTCCTTTCTTCTCTTGTGAGAGGAGAAAAAAAAGCTGAGCTTTGCAGAGTAATTGTTGTCCGCCTTTTGAAAAGATCGGAGCTAGACAAAGCATGAAAGTAATTGCCTCCTAAAGATCAAATCACATTTATCCCGTCTTGCAATTAAAAGTATCATTAGCATTTAAATTGCCAAATAAGATTGTGATCAACAGAAATCAATGAGAGCACCGAGGATCGGCTCAAACACTCCACGTTTTTTCCACGAGCAGGGCTGCAGGCATACGGTGGCTCTCTAATCCAAACGCTTGTGGGAATGCGACACTTCACTTTCTCTCACATGAAGTGGACGGAAAGAGGGTTTTCTGTCACCTTCGAGAACATCTTAATTCTGAGTGTGAGCTTGAAGACTTCCTCAATGGTGCGAAAATTTCAGATAGGAAAGTCACTTTTTTGTGAGTGCATTGTAAAAGTCATTTTCTTTGCTGTAAATCTTCCCTCACAGACTACTCTTCTCAGTTTAAGGATTAGTTATGTTTTCTCCTTGCTATCCCCTTTAAATCTCCCCCTAAGCTGCCCTGAGCCTTTTGTAGCCAACAGAGCGAGGAGGAGCAAGGTCTTCAAGGTGGATGTCTGAGTAGGAAACACTGCAAACTTGAATGTAGCTTATGGTTCCCTGCCCAGTGCTTTCTGCTCCCCACGGGCTTGTGTTGCTTGTCAGCTTTCATTAGTGTCTGCGTTTTCACAGATCCAACGCCCCCATGCTGCCTGCATCACATTCAGCACTAAGGAAGTACGAGATGCACATGTGGTGGTCAAGCTGTGCGGGACTGCAATGTAGCTTATTAATGACTGATTGAGATTGCATCATCTGCATTCCTGAAGAGCGCACAGATCTGTAGCAGTGAATATTTCGCTCATTTTTACATGTTGACGTACAAATATTAGCAGAAAACATCTCCAATATTCAGTCTTTTTCAGGGGGTTGATATATTATGCATTACACCTTTACAAATTCCAAAATTGCAGTTTGAACAAAAAGCTTCTCCTTCCAGGACTTTTAAACCGAGAGCATGTGCACATATTAAAACATATTTTTTAGTTTAAAACTAACCCAACTTACTTGCAGTGAGAATAATAATGGATTTTCTGTGTGAATAAATGTGAGCTTGATATCAATATTTCAGGTATGTTCATTCTGCTTCTACTTCCCAATAATGTGGTTTAGATGGCCACGCATAACAGCTGGCTAATTTAAAATCTGTCTGATCCTCTGACCACTTCTTTTGGCACAACACAGAGTGTTGCTGTGGAAGATCTGAGCAATTACTTGGAGTTCCAAATTATTTTTGCTAAAGGAAATTATGGACCTCAACTAAGACATTCAAACCCAAACTAGAATCAACAGTAATCTGCAAGATAATGATTGCTTATTTTCCTTGATTTTTGATTGCGGTGCTAATGGACACTGGTTTGACTCACAGTAAAACACAGAGATGGTGGATAGAGTTGTTTTTGGATATTTTTCAAAAGTGGCTGCTACATCGTAACATGCAACCATTAAATCTTAAAAATACATTTTACTTTTGACCTTTTCTTGTTTTGTTTTGTTTTTACTTCCTCTCCTACAAGTATACTTCATTAATAATATACTATACATGTCAAGTTCTTTATATTATTAATATCAAATACGGAATTGATATGCCGACTGAATGACCGGCCACACACATGCTGTATATCTATCTTGGTATATCTATCTTGCGTGAGCTGTAGCTGTAGCTGTGCTATACGTTTTCCCTCTCTGCACACACAGCACTTCATGAAACGCTTGTGCTACTTTTTGGTCTGTTTTCCCACCCTTGTGTCCAACAGTAGTGACAGTCTATGCACTGATGTTCTCCTGAGACTGCTTCTTGTGTGTAATGTGATTACAAAAGTAGCTGGATGACAGGGAGAAAGTTGTTGCCGTGGGGTGGTAGTCATGAGACGAGGGAATTTCTTCATGTTTGGTCAGATTTAATAAACTCACTCCGCATAAGGGGCCCCAGCACACTACCTATTTGAACAAGCTCCTTTGCAATAAAATGCAATCATTGGAGGTCCTATGGGATCAAACGTAAGTTCAAACGAATTCAGCAAATCATACATAAAAAAAAAAAATCAGATTTCATCCTACTTGAATAAACCTGTCGAATCCCGATGGTGCATAACTGATTTATCTCAAACTACAGTAAAATCAAAATCCAGTCAGGCATAATGTTGTAATGCTGCATGTCCTTTTATAAAATTCCAGTTAGGTCATTGCATGATGTTCATTAGTGTTATGTTTCAGCAAACTGAAAAAAGACCGTTATCTGTTGTCTCACATACACGAGACAGACAGAAGCAAAAAATGACACTTAGTATCACACATTTCATGGATACAAATGATCTTGTCTTGTCTTAAGTTCTCACCTGTATTAGAATCCAGTCAGTCATAAGCAGTGAATTATAATACTTTATAATGAGCACACTGCTGTACCTGTGAAAACCGCATTCCCACAAGACTCATAATTATCTGTCTCAGGAAAAAATGGATGTTTCTCCTCTCAAAGCTCTGCAGCGGAAGGCGTTATTGTTGAAGAGCTAGTGTGCTGCACGCTTCTTCTCTGTACATTTGCTGTGCCTCTGTGCTGCAGGCAGGCTGAGGAGGTTGCCACATGAATCTGGCAGTGGTACGGCAGCCCTGTCTGGAGACAAGGTGATACGGACTGGAAATAATGAGCGTGAAAGAAAGAGTTAAGAGGTGCACTCATGCACAAATTTTCTGCACATTAAAACGGCAGCATGGCCTTGCGGAAAGGTCATGTTATTCAATAAGGACGTGAACCAGTGCGAATGGGAGGCGGGAGGAGCTGGAGATAATGCATGTAGGTACACAGCTCAGTGTCTGTGCTCCACTTCATTATCTTTGATCACTCCTGATATCATGTCAGAATACGACAGATGACATCTGACTGCCAGCGTGTTTGAGGCAAGGGGTTTTCTTTATAACGATTCCGTAGCAACAACCCTTCTGCTTCCTTGTCTGAAATAATTATACAGATACACATCAAACTATTTCAACAGAATGCTTTCAGTTACCGCTGTCTTTCCTGATCACATTTTATTTCAGTAATTTTCTATAATAACTCAGAATGACTCTGTACAGAGTGGCTTTTACCTCCATCGAAATTTGATTGTTGGTGATTTACAGAAAACGGTTGCTTACTCCATTGTTAATAGCGGCGTATAAACTAGCACAGGTGTTCAGTTTTTGAGGCTTTGTTCTTACCCAGGTGTGCCAACAGAGGGGTGGGGTGAGTGCCTTGGGATTAGAGGATGTTAGTACCAGGGATCCTGAAAAAGGTGGAGAGCTGAAGCCGCCTGCCGAGCTCTCCGTGTCACAGCTCAGGACTATATGTCAAACAAACAGTCGCTGCACAGTAGGCAGGGTGTTTGTCCGCGTGGCACTCTGGATGAGGCTCAAACCACCCTTGACTCACACATGCCCTTCTCCCTGCCCCCTATACCCCCTCCATTCCTATCTCCTCACTTCAGTCCAATTACAGCCTACTCTCATTAGCACAGTGTCTCTCCAGCGAGAGCCTTTGAAAGGGCAGGGATGGCTGCTGCTGCAACAAAGCCACCAACACGAGATCTATCAAAATCCAAGGAAAGAGTGAAAAAGGCAAGTGCAGGCAGGACTTCTCATTATAGAGTGGTGTAGAAGGTGAGGGACGTAAAGAGTGGTGATCCCTTACTGTGCTGAGTGTCATGTTATCTTTTTACTCTCTTAACAGGACTGACCTCCCACCTGCGCACAAACCAGCCCCTCCTCCACCCAAAAAGAAGAACAGTGACATGAAGGGACACTTGACATCTGATGACATCCAGGTAAGCTCCTCCCCCTACTTCTTTTCCTTGCTTATTCTCCTGATCCAACACAAGGTATGACAACTTTGGCAGTATCTGTCTCTTTCATATGAAATCCAAGCCCAAATATATTTTTAACAAAAGAGTGATGTGATGTTTTTTACCTCCATATATCTTTAAGAGCAGCGAACCAGCTTAGGTCTCTTTTTGTTTTTGGAAAGTTATTTTCATTTATTGGATTTTCAGGTGAATTTTTAAATCGCAAAAATGTCAGTTTAGTGCCGTGAGCCTTTTGTGTGTGTGTGTGTGTGTAGGTGTGTGTGTGTGTGTGTGTGTGTTCCTCGTCTTACACAGCTGTCCAAAGCAACTGTCACAAAGACGGTGAATATAGTTAGCTGAATATAGAAATGTCACATTCTCCAAGTGAAGCCAATGACATGTAACATAATTATCCATGTGTGTAATTAATTTCCCTCTTAATAAATAAAGTAATTGTCATTGGGCAATTTTTGACATATAAATAAACGACCATATCCCTGCTTGCACTGCAGCAGGGATATGAAAAAGAACTTTGTTGCTTATAAAAGTATTGTCAGAGATTTTCATCTGTACTTTGAATATGCTGTGCAGAGAGTCTTTGACATTGTCCATTTTATTATTTAATCACTGCACACAGTACAAGTGCAGTATGTTAAATGAAGCTGTTTATAGCTTAGTAAATGAGTGCTGAAGATTTCAAAGTGTGACTCGAGTTTGATAAACAGCTTAATTTCTCACAGACTTTTAACCTCAAGACATGTTTTCATCATTTTAACAAGCAGTGTTTTTTATGTTAATCAGTGACAAACTTACTTGTCACTGATGGGAATCTAGTGATTCTCATCAGTGATAATTTGTTCATCCCAACTTTGAAGACTGCTGCTGAATCCATGGAAGTTGTACTGTCTGAATGTACAATAACAAACATGCAGAGCCTGGAGTGGTTGCACGGGAACCGCTTTTTACAGTGCTCCCTCCCGCTGAAGTTACTTCCTGGCAACATTAAAGAAATTTGCAATTTTCTCAAGTCCCCAAATTTTACTGTCTCTAATTCTAAGCAGATTTGAGTATACTCCATTCAGACCTCATTTATATTGTCAGTACTGGAATGTGCTGTCATCTGGAAAAGATTAAAATAATAATTGATGGTGAAATAGTGCCAATAGCATCTTTAAAAGCAAGAAAAAAATCACAGCAGTCAATCACTGGTTGTGTTAATGGCAAAAAAATTGAATACAAGTCACATGCTCTTATATTAATATATCGGGTGTATTATATGCAGCCAGTATAAAGTAAGATGGCCACTCATGTGCTCTTCCACGTTATGAAAGTGCAGTTAAACCTCAAACTTCCTTTGGTGAAAAAGTATTCTGAACATGCCCTTGGAATTTGAAACCTCGTTTTCCACGGTCACACTGATTCTGCATAGCCTCCCTATTCATGTTTGGCTCCCGGTCTGTGTGGCCACTAGAACATTTTTTTCTAATTTCTTGTCGAGCTTCCATGAGAACACAATCCTTATATTGCATTAGGCTGTTTAAATAGCACAGAACCAGTACTATGTAATTGTGTTCCTGGATGTTCTGCCTCAACCAGCCCGATAGGTTTCCAATCTGCTTATTGCAAACGTTACTGTAGCACAAGCTGTAGTTTAGGAAAACAAAAGTTACTCTCATAAGATTGAATGTGCAGCACTATTTACATGTGAAGTGTCATCAGGAGTGTGCAGAGGTTGCAGTGACTTTTACTGTTGTCAAGGACTACAGTATGTGAGAAACTGAGGAGCTAAAGAAGTAAAGCGCTATTAGGCTCTGAATAATTAAAGATTCACGTAACTGTCAAGTTGGTCACCACCTATCAGCACCGCTGAGAATTTAAATCAAACTTTGATACTTTTCATAAGCCCAAGGTCAAACTGCTAGGCATCTGGGCAGAGAAAGTCATGGAGAGAGGGGAAATAATGCGCTCTTCTTCCTGCACAACTACTGCAGAAGATTACTTGAGCAAGGCATCGTAACCCTGACTGGTGATTAGTATAAAAATGAGGCTTTAATGGTCACATTACAGGATTTAATGTGTTTGGTTTTATGGCTGCCATTGCTTTAAAAGAAGGTGCACGTTCAGCAAACTTATATCTGGATAGATAAAAGTAACAAAAAAAACCCCCCCAAAACAAAACAAGAAAACATCACGGCAGGTTTATTACACAGTGAGTAGAGAATGCATAGATAAGCAATCCTTCCCCCCCACCCCAACTCCCCAATAAAAAGTTAAAATGCCCAAGCAGATCCTGGTGTATAGATAGCTTCTTTATAAACATGCTTTTATGAACTACATTTTTAAAATGTCCATAAATACAAACAAGTTGTTAAGAAATAATCTTATCTACAACTTTTAATCATATCGTATACCAGAAAAAAAAGTCTCTTGGTGGTGCCTTCATCAGTTCAGCTGGACAAGTTCGTGCCCCAAAGCCTGTCAATCATCATGATTAGCTGTTTCTTTAAATTATACTGATCAGCATCTGCAGAGCCACCAGGCAATTTGTAATGACATAGTTCTAATTATTGTTCGCTGCTATTTTTTGCTCCGGGTTTAGCTTTTCAAGGGTTTCCTTTTGAGAATGAACTCGATGAAAAGCTACGAAATGGACTATTTGAACGAGAAATGAGATCAGGGATAATTTTTCACCTTCAAATGTAGTGAAAAGATTTGGTGGGTTATGCAGCATATCTGAATGTTACAACTGGTCTTAAACAGCTTGGTATTCGGGCAGAGGTTGCTTGGTCACTTCATTGGGCGACAGAGCCAAAGTATCAGTGTGTGCTTCCTATAATTAAATGTTGTGTATTGGTGTGAATTAGACTTTGACAGCCAAACTCACTATCAGGGAGTTCAGCGTCTTTATAGCTTGAACAAACGT
>NW_005187467.1:750242-786306 GCF_000239375.1 Pundamilia nyererei | reverse complement strand
ATTAAATGCTTCACCTTTTGATGTAACGTGAGTAGAAAAGTTCACATCACCCAGATACATATTGTCATTCAAAAGCTTTTTGAAAAGTGGATGAAAAAATTGAATGCATAAAACAGATTAAACAGAATTTGCAGGTATGAAGAGGGAAAACCATTGTTCAGCAACCATTATGAGTCTCACATTTTCATTGATGACCTCATTGTTCCGAGTGACTTTAATTTCTTTCATTAACTCTTATTTCTTTTCATTGCGAAATGTGCAGGTCTGACAAACGTTCTATGAAGGTTTCGCCTTCATTTGTCATTAAAATATTAATTAATTCCTTTATGCCAGTAAGCTTCTCTATAGACTGTTTTGAGTACCCCACCTAAGAAACACTTTCAAGGTACTTTGATGTCAGAAGCATCAAATTTTGCTTTTGTGATTATGACAGGTTTTGACAGATCAATTAGAAGTACTCTGTGGGAAAAGTCTAAGACAGACAACCTGGTGAAAAAGAAAACTATAGGAGTGGCCCCCTTTCCTCACACAAACCCACCCTTCAAAACACTGTGCCTATTATGCCACAGAAAACTTGTGAAACAGCCAGATCTTGATTTTTAAAGTGAGAATCTTAACCCTCACCCCTTGTAGATTTACAGTCATCATCATACAGTCATTACCCAATCTGAATATTTATCAGCGCCTAAGCGAATTATGTACGGAAATTATAGTGCAACTCAAGTTGTTTTGGAATTTACATATACATTGAGAGAAACCTGCAATTAATATGAACCTCAAGAAGCTTCTTCACTGACAAGATTTCCATATAACTAAGTCTTTCAGGCATCACATGAAGATACAGAACCAACCGAGACAGCATAGCTCTTCAGAAGAGATAGGTCAAGTTTTCTAGGATGATTATACAACCTACCTGTTAACCTACCTTGCCAAGTGTGCATGTGGAAGACCACTGGAGGTGTTTAATGTCTCATTCTCACTACCCTTTTTAATTAAACAAAACCATAAATAATGTGACACCACCTGTTGTTTATTAAGACTTTTATGTTGCATGTAATAGATTATAGATTACAATTGAGTTGGCCTGAATTGACTTGACTTTATTGGTTTTCGATCTTTTCCTCTGGTTCACATTGAGTTCATTGATGTTTTCCCCCTGAGCAACCATGATTTACTCTGTACGGTCATGCTAGTGCCCTTTTCTGATTTCTGAGGCAAAATGTTGTTGAATTTCCAGCACTGAAAGGAACTGTTGTCCAGCGACAAAGCCACCTGCTTTGGTGTGATCAGCTGGTCATAGACGTGCTAGACAGGTTTCTTAGAGTGATTTGACAAGCTGATGAGAGGGGGAGTAAATACAGACAAGAGAACCAAATGAATTGAGCCTGTTTTGATGTAGACACAGCTGTTTTAATCCATTCCTCTGGATGGTATGGCAGACAAATTTGTGCCAGCTGCATTGCAGGCCTGCATTGTCCAGTAATACACTAACTGAAGCTACAGTGTAAAATCATGCAAACCAACATACTGATCGGATCGTTGTCTGTCTACAGAAAGATTTTGGTGTTAACCAAAAAGATATTCATCTACAATCTCAATGTAACTGTAATGCCCCAGAAATTATGATGGATTACAATTTAATTTATTTTATAATATAGTACCATACTCCATTAAAGGTAATTAGTCACCCTTGAGAAACTGACATATTGAATGGTCACCACAGAACATCATGCTCTGCAAGTCCACTGATTAAGGATGTAGGTTAATTTTGAATTTAATTCAGAAGGTTTCTGAATCTAGCTAAACCCCCTCTTTATTTATACAACACTTTGAAACATGTTTTTGTGTCTTTTTGAACCATATTGCTCTTTTATTTGCATAAATGAAATAACATCTGACTTAATAGAGACTTAAAGATCTTGCACCCTAAGCAAAAAATAAATAAAGAAAACATGTGAAATGAAAATTTAGCATTTGTACCTAAACCTTAATCCTTCAAACACAGTGAAAATGTTTACGTTCTACCTTTTAAAATAAATATCTATACAAAGGGATTTAAAGAAACATTTAAGAATCAAAATAGATCACCACTACACTCTAAAATATAACCCAGTTTAAACCTTTTTGAAAACAAAAGTAGAAAATGTAAAAGCAGAATTTATGTTATGTTGTGCTGGACTACATACATTTTCTTAGACGTACCTAATGAAATGTCTGTACCATATTAAAATGGTTTCAGTGAGCCTTGTCTACATAGGCAAACTATTCTTTTCAAATAGTTTATTTATGTCAGGTTTATGTAAGAAATGAAATCCCTCTGTAATATAGTGGCTATGAATCTCAGCTAGCTCTTGCAGCTTTACAGTTACTTTAGCATTTCAGCTCAGATGTTTCAAAAGTTTGCATCATATATTTATGTGATCTGGAAGTGATTCATTTGACAAAATTACTTTGATGCACATAATAACTTTAGGTTCAACTGAGCTGCTGAAGTTCAAACTGCTGTCAAGCTGTATTCTCTGTCGGATGCGAGATTAACATTGCTGATTTCTGTTCATTACCACAGACACACACAAAAAAATGTGAGCAACAACTGTCAACATAATGTTTTGCTGCTGATGTGTTTTAATTAATGCACATGCAATAAGAGGTAGCAGTTCACACTCATAGACTAATTGCAAAGTTAACCTTGGTGAGGACTAGAGCTGGCTGATCTATCCCGGTTTCGAGCTCATTATAAGTCACGCTGAGCTCTTGGTGTTTCCCGTAGGTGGTTCATCTCGACAAGGAGGAAGAAATGCAGAAGCTTCCTCTTCAGCCTCCTTATTACGACATGGCACCCTCTGAGTCGACCCCCTTCACCGATAAGCCGGTGAGTACTGATGCCATAAGCGGAGTCACGTGAGCTTCACTATGGAGGGGTCATCCACAGCTGCTGCCTTTGGTCAGTAGTAACTGCTGCTGAAAGGGTGAATATTTGGTGAGGTTCTGCTTGGTGGTATTGTAGAACTGATTTACAATGAACGGTGCTTCTGTACAGTCACTGAGGAGCTTTCATTTTTGCTTGTCTGGTGTTATGAGTAGATGCTGACCAGTAAATCCACTGCGCGGTTTGACTAAGCTTCTTATCTCATCATCAAAATCAGCACCTCTCATCTTCTATGTAAACCTGGCCAGCCGCCATGCTCTCTCTTTCTCTCTCTGTGGACGATTTCATGTTCTGACCCCGACGGCCTGCCCTCTGCCTCACCTCCCCTACTCTTCCTCTAATCCATCGTAATTACTTGTGGGTTTGCCAGGCAACCGTCTGCAGATACGTTACAGTGTGGTGCTCCACAGTACATCATCACCCCTGAGTCTTAACTGTTGACTATGAAATGTTTGACTTGTTGTATCAGATGCCTCTGCTAACTGTGGGGAAACCTCCCTCAGTGGCACAGATGCTTGAGAGCACTGAGGGCTTTATTTGCTTTGGCAGCATTTCTTTCTGAGATGAATTTAAAAAACAACAACAACCAGGATTTTAGACAATTTGTGTGGATGTGCAAGCTTCTGCATGTTGTGTGTGCTGGCTGAAAACAAAATCATTTTCAGTGTGTCTCTTGGTAATGTGACAATTTGTAACCACACAATTGCTAAGTTTCTTTCTTTCTTCAGTCTCAGTTTTACTTATTTGGTAAGCAGTGTTGTGCAAAATGCAACTTGCTCAAATGTGTAACAACACGTGGGTATCAACTGTATCTTAATGAGATCCACTTTTAGCTCCTTAGATTTATGCCAGTATTCCTTCACAAATCCAGAACCATTTGGAAAGTTATTTTAAATTTTGATAATTAAAGGTTAAGCTGATATGTTGACTTAAGTCAGGTTGTATGTGTTACCCTTGTGCATGATGGAACTTCACAATTCAAATTAAAAGCCACATCAGTGTGACACAACTGCTGACATGCTATTCTCTATTGTTTCTGCTACCCATTTTCTGGCTACTTGAAATCATGACAAGATATCAGTGTACAGGGCCTGCGTCCTTACAGCCTACAGACATGTTTTAAGTAGTGCTGCCAGCGTTAATCTCGTTAAAATGGCATTAACGCTATAACCGCACTAACGTGCCAAATCTCCATTTGCGAGTTAGCGCGTATCGCCCTGTGCGTGGGGCCGCATGGCGTCAACGCATTAGCGCGGTTAGCTCGTTAACGTGTTAGCGCCGTGCAGCCCCATGCACGGGGCGATCCGCGCTAACTCGCTAATGGAGATTTGCCGTGTTAATGCGGTTATGGCGTTAACGTCATTTCAACGAGATTAACGCTGACAGCACTAGTTTTAAGATAAAAGTTCCTGTGTTGAATATTTATTAATTTATTGATGTCTGACATTTTGTTAAAAAAAATTATTCAGGACTTTTGAAATTGCATCTTATACATTCTCACCCTTTGAGGACAGCAATTCTAAAAGCCTATTTCAAAAGTTTAACTATCAAATGCAAGACTTGTTTTTATACAAAAACTCCATTCATAACCTATAGTGACTGTAGCTTTCCAGATCGCACTTATGTAAGTTGAGCACTAGTCTTGCAATTCCTATTGCGGGTACTTTTCAGACTTTTAACCTAGAGAAACAAACTTGCAGCAAATAAATCAGAAAACTTCACTGCATTGTCAAACTCTGAATATACATCATCTAAGCAGTGAAGGTCAAAGTAACTCAAAGGCATTTTTAAATGGAAGGAGGCTTTAAATCTATAGTGTTCAACTGTTTCAGAGGGTTAATTAACCTTTTTTAACAATTTAAATGTGGTCTGCATTTGCTTTCAGTAAGAACCAATGAACTTGGAGCTGGTGTCACTGACAAGGTCAGTAATTCAGAAATTAATCGAGCACGCCAGTAAAAATCTGGAATCCTTGAAGTATGGTTTTAGAGTAAACTAGATATTAAATATACATTTTTTCTTTCTCTAAAGTGGATATCTTTTGAAGGACTTAAATCATCGCAATTTAATTTAGAGTGTTAAAGTAAAGAGCCTGTTCTATTCACATTTACAGGTCCGTAGTTTTGTTTCAGGTACTTATCAGAATAGGTCTACCTGTTTCAGTATTCATAAAACAGAATATATCAGTTTCATAAAACTTCTGCATAGCTGTCACCTGGCATTAAAACCAGCTTTTCAGATCCAGAATAAGAAAACTCCTTTAGAAGTCACACTGTTTCACATTCCACAAAATGACATATCACAACTATATAATTTGTATGTGTTTAAAAAAAAAAGCTAGCAGAGTTATAGGTCTCACTATAGCACAAGAGACTGCATTAAAACACAATGTGTTAGATATATTTTCTGGTTTGGGTCCACTTGTCCTGTTAGAGGAAAGGGTCACTGTAAATCAATATAAAGTTGTTCTATGTGATCACCTCTAACCTCCTATGAAACATCTTCCAGAAAGGCAATGCCTCAATAAACTGGCTCTAGTAGTTTACTGAATAGTTTTTTCGAAGGATCAAGTCATATGACGAATTTAGCTTTCAGTCACCAGATCTCATCACAAACAAACACGTCTTTAGACGTCACTTTTTCAAAGCATCGGCAAACATCCGCAGCTCTACAGCCTATTGTTCTGAGGACATAAACACACACACACAGACACACATATACAGTATACATATCTACACAATTTAGAGGTAGCAGAAGTGACTCTAGCAGGTAAAATAAAAGTGGTGGACTGTGAGACAGCTGAAATAATGTTTAGATTGTCTCTCTAACCAAGTGTTTCCCAACCACTGGGCAAAAAATGATCAGGTGTGCCATGGAAGATTATCTGGTTCCACCTAATTAGTACTCTAAGTCAGCGGTCCCCAACCTTTTTTGCACGACAGACAGATTTACATCCGACAATGTTTTCACAACGTTTTATTTTGTTGTATTTATTTTATTTTGTTATGTTTATCTACCAAATACATATAATAAATATAAATAATAAATATATATACAATAAACAAATACAATCCTGAAAACCATAAATTTCACACCTGAGTCTCTTGCGGCCCGGTACCAAACGACTCCGGTCCGTGGGCTGGGGGTTAGGGACCGCTGCTCTAAGCAATCGGCGTGAGTCACAGGTGCATTCTCTTCCACTAGAGGGCAGTACAACTGCTCTAATTAAATAGGTTGCCAACTGCCAGTAAAAGAGAAGAAGACTGAGAAGAAATTACATAATAGTCAAGCTGTGAGACCACGCATTGCATAATAGCGATAGTTAAATATTTGAAAAGAAAAAGTAATCAATCTAACCTGGGTCCTGGAGGAAATTCTGACCCAGATAAAGGCCCTAGCATGAGTAGTGCTCAGAAGAAAGCAAAAAATGGTATACTGGGGACAAGCTGAGCCAATTCTGCTATACCTGGTGCGTTGGGGAAAATGATCAATATGCTTTTTGTGAAATTTTTGTTTGATGGTGTGCCGTGTGACTTTTCTAATGTGATATATGTGCCGTGGCTCCAAGGTTGGGAAACACTGCTCTAACCATTAGGGTAAAAATGCTTTGTTACGTTCTAAGCCTAACTAACTCATGCATAATAGTACAAATAATAAAAAAAATAAAAACCGCACTGATGTTATATTGATGCCACCAACTTCAATATATTAGCCTGTCAGCTAACCTTGTTAAAACTGCTTTGCATTTTTGGTGCACTTTATAAATGACTCTTTCTCACCGAACTTGAGGGATAACTCAATTACTATCATTCTTTTCCCTGGGCGAATTGATTTTGATTTTCTGTGTAGTTATTCAAGGATATTAAACTATCATCTTCAATTCTATGCTCAAAGGGACTGGATGTTTAATTCAGATAATCCTTGGACACCAAGGGTAGATCTTCCTAAGATTTATTTCTTATCTCTGATAACATTCCACTTAAATTGAAGTTTAGGGCTGCTCTTAAGATGAATAGGGTATCACTGAGGTTTTCAAAACACTATTTGTGAAAGACATGCATTGACTGCTGAGCGTCGAGTGTTACTAATGATGATTCTCTAGGGGCAAAACACTATCTGCCAATTTTGAATGCAATGTGGCTGTAATTTTCCCCCTGATTGCACTCCGGTCATGACAAATACTCTCGATATTTAAATATCCAGTGAGTGCAGAGTGTGAGCGGCGGGGAAATATGCAATAGTGGAGAGATTGCAAAGTAGATTTAAATTATTTACAGGAGATTCTGTAAAAGCTTCCGTCATTTCTACGTAATCTTTTCTCAGATGGAATTAAAGTACATTGATGCAACACGTATCATTTCATTCCATTTTTCGTTCACAAGTCTTTACCATGCAGCTTTAGATGTGGTGCATTTGTGCTTTGCATTTACTTAACCACTCTTAATTTTACTCCACTGATTTCATTACAGCAAGCATTTTGTTTGTGGGTTGTACAATCAGTTCAGAGACACTTTGAACCCTGTAGTTCTGTTTTTAAAAAACTTACATTTTATTTCATCATCATTGCCTATCTGAGCTCTGTTTAGATTGTTTATTTTATTAAAATAAGGAAAATCAAATAAATCCATTTTCACTTTTCCTACATAAGATACATTTTTAAAGGGGGCACAAGATATTATGTTGGTTTTCTACAGTTTTCGGCTATTTTCAATTGATAAATGATAAACGAAATCACCTTTTTTATTTTTTGTAAATTTTTATTAATGGAGCAACAACGTGTTTTGTTTTATTGGATTTGGATAAAGAGCGTTCAAAGCTGTCATTGTCATTTATTGATCACCCCATTAAGGTCATTTGCTCAATCATCCACTTGGCCAATTCCTCATCGAGTCAGTCATTGGATTTGTTTTTTGTGCTCAGTGGTCGAATTCTAGTTGAATGAAGGTCTTTGTCTGTGTTTACATGCACACTGAAATATCAGCACAATGGAAGCCACACAAGCATCTCCATTAACTCGCTTCTGGGCTTTGCAAGTATCTCCATGTGCCACAGGGTAACCGTGGTTGCCAATGTAAACAGTTAATTCAGACTGTGATCAGGACACATTTATTAGTTTCATTGTAGTCTGAAGGATTACATGGACATATGTTCAGTATAATCCAGGCATTAGAGCTGCGCGTGCCCGCGGTGGGTTTGGCTTGTTTTGTGTTTGTTTCCATTGGAATCCAGTTTTCATGACTATCAAATGTACATGATTTCCTGGATATACATAGATGAGCTATGCACACATAATCTTAAGAAAAAAAAATAGCAGCTGGACCAAAATATGTTCCTGTTGCGCATGCCAACACTTTATGGATAAATATGGAAAAATAATAGAATAATGGTATGTGCATAGTAAGCAAAGATTAAGTTCTTTTCCATCTCTAATTTTTAATTTAATATATAATAATTTCCCCACTGTTGTGAGTTTCTGTTCAACGACTCCATTGCTGGCTCGTCATAATAATTTTCACCTTTCACGTTTTCTTTTCCTCCCCATGCGCACACATTTTTCTTTGTCTTCCACTCTAACACTGCTGCTCACACACTCAAAATGTCCCCACGACCATTCAACCTTCAGCCATCAATTTTCTCATCTGTCTGCCTTTCACTTGCTCTCTCCCACTTTCTCTTTCTCTCGTCAGCTTTCTATCTTTTTCACACTCTCATTTTTTTGGCTGCCTCACTCCTCACACACTTTCGCCTCTCTTGTCTCCAGAACTCTGGCCACAAGGACTGTGATGTCCAGTATGCGGAGCTGGATACTGCAGCTTTGGCCTCCTCTCCAAGCCCACGAAGCTCTGCTCACACTGGCCCTGGGGATCTTGTCGAGTATGCAACCATCCAGCCTAGCTCACACTAACGCATGCCATTATAGGCCTTTCCCCTCAGACTTTGGCCTCAAGGTATACAGACCAATGCACTCCATCCCTTCATTCATACCCTTTTCACATGCACTGACCTTCCTTTATATGATCCACATGGTTCCCTTGTCTACCTTCCTCTTCAGCCTTGGTCATCTTTTGATATCCCCCATGTTGCTCTTCAGAAAGTTTGATTGAATCAGAGTGATTTTTAGGGTGTCATTTAACACAACAGCACTCGAGCAGAGACGTGTGGTGCAGAAATTGAAAAGCACATTGTAGTGAGAGAATATAAGATCAGCCACACAAGTGCTCTATAATTTTCACAAAATGTCATGCAAAATATGGCTCGCTGGCAAAGACAAAGCAATTTTTAACTCCTTTTCTTCATGTTTTCTTGATGCTCCTTTTAGTCTCTTTATGCATGAAGTCTGATTCCAGAGAAATCTGTAGAGCATTCCTGTCCATAATGTGCGAGATTTAGCAGCATGACTATTTTGCATGAAAAACGTTTGGGATTTTGAACATCTCTGGTCTTATAAAAACAAAATGAAATAGTTCTTTAGTGTGTTTTTATGTCACTTTTTTGACTTAATGGCAAAATAATGTAAAATATTGAAGATATCATATGTAAAATGCTTTTCTGAGCAGTTGCGCACACGCCAAAGGTGGTTGTCAAGTGATTATGACACACTTGACAGCCCTGATTGGTAGCAGAGGAAACATGCTCTCATCTACAAGACTCTGCTCTGATGTCTGATCTGATCTGTACCCAAATCAAGACAGCTGGAAGAAATCCTTCCATCACATGCAAACAGTCATCTACACCACTTGAAATACTCCTTATACGCATACAGGAAAGTGGGACAGGGGCACAAATCGCCGTGCTGCTAAAGTGGTTAGACTGGTTTCTGTGTGTTTCTGCAAGTTGTTGTTCAGCCAAGCCAGGAGGCTTCAAGGTTAAAGGCATGAAGAGAAGTAGTGCAAAGTGTGTGTTCATAAAACACTGTTGCAGGATTTACTTGTTTTTTGTTTTTTTTTCCAAATTTTAGCTAAATGAGCTAAATGTAGATATAAAATGCATTACTGCACACAAAAGCTTTGAGAAATCACATCTTAAAATGAATGTTTTGCATTAGTTAACAAAGCTGGAATGAGAATCTTTATGTGATAACAGAAGCACCATTATTACTACTTGTTGCCCTAAACTGCAATTTCAGATTTACTATTGAAGTAATTTGCAGGTGTGACATCTCTAGAGAGCAAAATATTTAAAGCTACATTAGGTATTCACTCACTGGCAGCCCCAGATGGTATCAGGAGATACTGTTTGAATTTTGAGCAGCTAAGTAGCCAGAAATCACAGGACGTGATGTCCGTAAATAACAAACACTTTTCTCAACCCAGACGCTCTGTGATGTCTTACACTAAAACAAACAAAAGACGACAATAAACACAGGAGTCTAGCTTGTTGCCAGGAGACAAGAAGCTGGGCTCATCTACTTAGTTCTAATTATTTGCCCCTTGATGACCCAATGTGACAACAAGGGTAAATTAAAATGTGTGCCATCAATAAATAGACCCACACATAACAGTTCAGTTAAACTAAAAGTTCTGTTGTGGAAGAGTTTGTCTGTCAGTTTTTCAGCACAATAATAAAACAACACAGAGAAAATGTGCTTCAGTTTGACAATTCAGATGGAACACATTCATTTTTTTGAATGTAGAGTAAACTAGCCTGTCCCTGCAAATGCAGAGCAAACTTTGCATTGCATAGACTGGGAGAGTGACAATAATTTTACTATAAAATGTTTTTATGTATTTATTTAAATTTCCTAATTTATTCCATATGTCATCATACATGTACAATGACAATAAAATGCTACTCTGTTCTATTCTTTCCTAAATTATCCAATGGACTGTGCCATATTCTCAAGCCATACTGCTTTTTGGAGTTTTTTGCTAGTAAAACAAGAAAAAGAACAATTATAACAAACTTGAAAGTCAGTATTTGCTATCACCACCTTCATCCTTCAACACAGCCTGAATGAACTTATACAAGTTTTCTTGTCATTTTTAAGTAGTCTTCAGGTATAGTTCTCCAGGGTTTATGAAGGGACTTCCAATGTATTCTTCATTGGATGCTGACCATTTTTGGCTCCATTCTCTGTCAAGATGACCCCAGATGGATTAAAAGATGTTGAGGTCTGGGCACTGTGTTTCACTCTGTGCCCAGACCTCTGTGTTTCTCTCCAGGCATCATTTTATTTCACTAGTACTCCATGCTAAAAAATAAAGCCATTACCATTTATACTCTTTCCAGATGGCTTTGCATGGTAGGTAAAAAATCTGATGGAGCCCATAATTCCATCAATTTCTCCAACACCACTGACTGAAATTCAGCCCAAACCCTGACAGAGCTTCCACTGTATTTTAAAGAGTTACTATAAGTACTGTCCATCGGCTATAGATAGTTTTGAAGGCCTGACACTTTTGTGCCCCACTTGTCCAGTTTCCTCGCACTTTATAAGGACACACTGTACATCAGGTGAAGACATGCCAAATTTCCAGCTAGTAATGCTTTAGCCATCATCTTGTTGGTGCAAAAATTTTGTTTCTGTTTTTGTGCATACTTTTTATCTTTGTGCATGTTTTATTCAACTGATGAAATGGACAAAAATGTTTTTGCAGAATGATTATGGTAAGTTGTTTGTAATGCATGTGACACAAAATGGGTTCATCCCTTGAGTGAGGTGCCATTTTTATACTGAAATATTTTAATAGGTCAGTTCTAGGTGGCAAAACTAAAAAAAACAAAAACAAGGACTGCACTGAAAACGAGAGAAAAAGCAGCTAATGTCCTATCCTTCAAAGCAAGGCATAAAGAAATGATGATGGCACTTTTGCACAGTGTTGTATTTGTATGTATTATCAGTTTTTTCTAACTTACACTGTTTGGACAAAGTCTGAAGAAAGTACTATAGTGATATTTCTATATTTCTACACAGGGAGCATAAAACTTGCTCAAATTTGTTCTGAGTGAGTGCAGAGATGGCCAGAGATGTAACAAAAAAGATTGGACTTGCATTACGCATTTTATATTAGCAAAAGGGAGAGAGAGACGACAAAGGATTACTTCAGGCAAGCAGTCATGCAATGCAGCCCAGCCCAGCAGAGATTGGAGAGTGACAACAATAAACTACCAACAAAGTTGGGGCCTACAAGTGAATGTCAGGTGGGGCAAGGCTAATAAAAAGCTACATAACAAGCAGCCAGTAGAGTATTAGTAGCAACTGTTTGTAAATTACCAGACAATTAGTCTAGCAGAAGCATCAGTAGCACTGACAGTTTAAATACACATTATTATTGCAAGGGTGCACTAAATGTACTGAGAAATGGTCTCATGTATTTGGAGTAAGATTTTAAGCCTAAGAACCCATTTGCATAAGAGAAAAGAAACATCTATTTAGTGTAGATGCCGGTAAATATTTAAATGTGGATTAAAACCAGTTGAAATTTGAAAAAAGATAGCATTATTCTTTTTTGTTACCAAATAGACAGTATATCAATAAAATGTGCTACTGCACCATCCTGAGATTAAGGCTAAATAAATTACAGATTTCAATATTCTTGCATACAGTACCCCGGCTTTGATGTGGAGCCAAGTCTTTACTAACACCCAAGACTTATCATTGGTATTAAACCTTTGGCAGCTGCATGCTGGAAGAATTCGTCCAAAAAATATCCACAGTTAAATACAATTATTTCTGGTTTTGGGTTCTCAAAATCTTTATCACACTCACATCCTGTAAGTGGAAAAATGTAAAGAGTGTATTAGTTTTATGGTAGAAAGAAAGAAAGAAAGAAAGAAAGAAAGAAAGAAAGAAAGAAAGAAAGAAGTCTTGTGTCAAAGTATCATAACTTTTAAAAATATTGTGAATATTGTGGCCAGTGGTATCCCTCTGCCTCCTAGTAGAAGTAGTTTTCAGTAGATATAGTATCAAAATCTTAGATAACATCTTACTTGAATCATAGCATTCACAAGAGTTTTAGAAAACCTGACCTCTGACCTTTTCCACTGTGCAAAGTGACTACCGAGTGATGTCTTTTGTAAGTCATTTTGGACATACATTTTGGTCCACTGAGGGGGTTGTTTTGTATTTCCAGGTGTCTTTTTTTTTCTACATCTGTTGAACGTCTAGTGTTGTACTGGCTACTAATAGTCCAAATGTGTTTGTTGTGGACATGTTTTCAGTGCCAGACTTTGACTCATTTTAGACCTTGTTTTAATGCTGCTTATATAGTCTTTGTAGGCCCATGTTTTATGTACTGAAACAGTTATGTGTGAAGTAATGCAGAGTGATCAGCAGACGTCTCCAAGATGGCGCGGGCTCTTGACACTAAAAAAAGTGAGCTTCTGCACGGAGCATGCCCCGAGTTTCTCAAAGGCAGTTTCCAAAATGTGTGTATCGACAAAGACTGTCGAGCAGATAATCCAGTTCATACACACTTGCACAATCTTCTCGTACTTTTCATCACAACCTCTCTCAGTCTTGCTACTGATCACAACCACATTTACTTCCTCTTAGAAAGGTCTTCACAAGAAAACAGGATACTTGTAAAAATGAACCAAATATAATGCAAATGCTCTTTTAAACTTGTTAAACATATCATATTCCTTTTAAAAGGAAGCCTAACATTTTTCTAAATATTTTAAACATTTTTATTTTATATTTTAACATGGATTTCAATGTTTTTAATATTTCAACACATACATGACATTTTTAAACTGGTTACAAACAAATTATTTGAATAATTGAAATAAAAGAAACCAGTAGAAGAAAAACAGCAAAATGTAAAATAACCCCCCAAAAATACCCACATGTACTTTTTTATATATAACCCATATTCAAATGTATTATGTTGATAACAACAATATTGATATTAATCATTAATCATGTAAATTTCTTGCACCTGTCATAGACGTCCAGATGATTTCCAGAAAAATGAATAAGTCCAAAGTTCAAGTGTTGAGCATCACACTGACATTAAAGTTGTTTCATGGTTGGACATCTTGTGGACCTAGTTTGGACATCGTATAGATGTGCCAAATTGGTCATGGACCGACGGACCCAATGTAGACATGATCCGCACATCTGACGTTCACTGTTTAGTGGGTTAGGTCGAGGTCACTGAGACTCTGACTCACCCTTGATTTTTAGTGGAGACACTGAGGGTATCATTTTGAAAACCCTGGGTGTCTTTCTTCTCGAGTTATTGCATTCACAAGATTTTCATAAATCTTAGACCCTTACCGCCCGCCTGCCCAAAGGGGTGATGACTGAAACCGCTGTTTGGTATTTAATGGTTATGAAATATAGACACAAACGCAAAGGATTACCATTTGTAGTGTTAGAAGTGTGTAATCATAATAATAACATTTTTACAAAACTAGAAGTCAATGCATTTTTCCAGCACTGGGCAAAAACAGTAGATTACAGTATCTGAAAACTGGTATCTGAGCGAAACAGATTATTGGATCTGTTCAACATTCACGTTCCACAGTTCTGAGACAAAGCAGAAAAATTAATGTTTATTGATTTACTTCTTCTGTTAGTTTATATAACACGTTCAGTCAGCAGCTCTATAACGGATGGCCCGCTGTTCCAACATTAACTTCTCTGGGGAAATGCCTGTTGACATTCCCTGTTTGTAATAAGCCTTGTCTTGGCTGGCTCCAGTCACGGGGTTACACCATTCAATAAAATCTGTGTTTGCTGAGCCAGAGACTCAACCACTAGTTTATATCCAGGGTGACAACATTATCATTTCATTTTCTGCCTGTGCAGTTCACCTTTGGCCTATGATTTAGAAGTAATCAGTGAAATAAATCAGCGAACTGTTAATCACAGCCTGATTGTATTTTTCTAGCATCCGCTGGCTTTGACAGAGCTATTACATTATCAGATATGAAAACTTATTTGTGCCATCATTCTCCAAGGTTATGTTATCTACTCTTTATATACCGGTGCTTAAAATGACTTCAAGGTGAATCAGATTTCATTTAGATTAGCGTTCATTTTTTAAGTATGCACAGGTGATGATTCTTTTTGTGCGCTTTCGCTTCACATTTAAACAAAGTTAGAAGTCTGACTTTACTATGAGTACAACCCAATTATAGTGTAAAATAATTTAAATAGCTTTTGAAGTTTTACATTTCAAATGTTTGTTTCCACTATTATCCAAATCCTCCAAAACACTTCTTGCAATAGTTTTGAAATAATTGTGAAACTGGTAACACAATTAGCTTTGTTTTTTATTGTTTTCAAACTGTTTGTTTGAACAGAACCATACTGTCAAAGCTATTGATGCTCCTTTTTAAAAATATCCACTTAATTTGACCTTTTCTGTTTCCTGATGTAGTTTATGTTTATTATGTTTAAATACAATAGGGGATCTTATGTGCTTGTTGTTGTCTTCTTGTTCTTCTTTCTGGCCTTAGCTGTCTGGATAGTGATGCTAGACAAAACCAGCGCTGGTAGGCAGGCTGTGGTTGTCTTTCTTTTACACTGCCAACAGTGCATGTTTTTTTCCTCAAGGGGAATAAAATGATAATGGAAGTTTAAGTGAACTCTACAAAACCATAAATATCAGCTGTATTACTGTGTTGAATTACAGACTTTTGACAAATGTTTTATTTTGGAGTGAACGTGGCCTGAAGCACAGATGCTGAGCAACATGGGAATAAATCAAACCACAAGGGTCAATAAATCCAATTACTCTTCAATTAAATGCTGGAACGAGTAAGATGTGTAATTTGTGAAACGATGGATCAATGGTGACTGATGGTGCAATGTGCAGCGCTCTCCGAAACAAAGCATGTCGACTTTTAATGTGAAACAGCTCCAAGAAATGTCTTTATTTTTTCTTTATAAAAAGGAAAACATACACATTCTACTTCAAGCTTACTTTAAGGTTGTAATGTTCAGTGTAACAATTTTATGTTAATTATTTTATGTTAATTATTTTAATTCACCCAGCCAGTGCAATGCAAGGTACATTTATTAACTACAAACTGTAATAAAAATGTCAAATTAAGGTGGTTTAAAGTAGCGAAGATAAAATTAATCATGGTAGCCTGAAATAAGGGACAATGGTACAATCTCAGTTCATGATCAAATCTAGTGAAGGGAAAGCTACATTTAACTGCAGATGTACTATCTCGGTTTCATCAAATGTTCAATCTGCTTCTGCTCACATGACAGGAAGAAAGAAGAGCATAGGTATGTTGAAGGTTTTCAGTTGGCTTCTGTCATCTAGCTTAGATGCAGTTTCAGGGTTTGGGAACAACCTTGTCTCATTTATAGACTTTCTGTGTCTATGAGTGACCCTTATCCCCGCCTTAATAACGTATACAGACTACTACACACTGTCGTTCTGACCTATAGCACCAGAACTAGGCTTAAGCAACAAATGCACTACAGTTAAATTACCAAAAAAATAGAATTGAAATAAACACACTGTGTTTCAACTCACTGTTAACTTGTTCTATATTAATGCTGAGATATATACGTTACACTTACAACTATTACCTATAAGCTGTACATCTAAATTTTGAGCTGTACACTCAAAAGTTTCTGATCAATGTATTTAAGATATAATAAAAAAAAGAAACCGTAACCAGTGACGTTATTTAAATGTTGAGTTCCTCCAATATTATTTTATTATTAATTGTTTAACCATTACTGAAAAACACAGATATGGAAACTATCGAGAAGTATAGCAATTAAAAATAAAGAATAATCTAAGCTAATGTTAAGTGTGAGCTTATTAAATATCTTGTTATTAAACGTTTAATTGTAATGTTCAGGATCCCATTTTTCAGACAGGACTTAGTCAACTTTATTTTTTCACTTCTTGTGGGCAGTAAATACCTCGAGTAATGGCCATTCCTTATTTAAACACACTTTGATTGGGGAAATAACTCTGATAAGTAGGCTGATAAAAATGTCTTGTACTCCTTTAAATCTTAATTCCAAAAAAGTATTTTCCATAAATGACCTTTGCATTTAATTTCCCTTCAAAAATCATTACACAGCTTCAGATAGGCAATTGTCCTAAATCATGAAAACTCCTGGGCTCACTGCCCAGCAGTTTAATGGAACTCTGGAATTTGTTAGCAACAGAAAAGATGCTTTCAAACTGGCCACTATTCAGAGTCACCATTAAGTGGAAAAAATAGCATAAATTTAACAAAAAAAAAAAAGTGTGTGTCTGTTTTTTTGTTGCCACCATTTTGATTTAATCTTGAGTCACTGTTTAATGTTCAGTTTTGTGTTCCTGTCTTGATTTCCTTGTATTCCACAATAAGTCTGATCATTTGTAATATTTGAAATCTCTGGTTAGGTCTGTTGTGTGATTTTCATTGTTTTGTTTTGTGCTTTAAGTTCTTCATCCTAGCTTCCCTTGTGTTTCTATCATTTTAGTGTGTTTTCATGTCTCTGTGTTTAGTTGAATCCTCTTGTCCATTAATGTTGTACTTTAATAGTCAGTTTTCTCTTTTGTCTTGCTTTGAGTTTCCCTGATTACCTTATGCGTATAAAAAGTTCTCTAAAAATGTTCTCTTTGCTACCTTTAATAAAGGTTAGATTTTTGTTTGCTGGTATCCTTCATTTGAGTTATTTAATCTACAAATTGCAGTGATATTTTAAAATTCTAAATACAAGCATCAAAGCCTTGCTCTTCCAATGTTCTAATTAAACAGTCTTTTTTTATAATTGAAAATCAATTCTAGAATGTCTGGGACAGAAAGAAAAAATGTCTGGTTAATCATAGCAAGAGTACTTTTCTATGATTTTTCTTTTGCACATTTGGAACTTTCCAAAGACATACAGGGGTTTAATGATGATTCTAAATTGGCTGAAGGTGTGGACATAAGAGTGAATGGCTGTCTCTTTGTGTTAGCCCTGAGATAGACTGGTGACCTGTGCAGTGCATACGTCTTATGACAGGTGCAGACCAAGCATGAAGCATGAATTTGTGGATGGATAATGCAGCTCAAACAAAAACGGGGAAAACAGACTGCCTGCATGGAGTTTTTCTTCTTCTTCTTCTTCTTTTTAAATATATGGAGGTGCAAAAGCAACTTTACAGGGTGTTTGCTGTGACACACAATTTTTAACTGACACATATTTAAATAAATAAATAGCTAAATCAAGACAATTAATACAATAATAAAATGCATACCACAATGTTTTTCACCCATCATCATCCTTCCATCCATTCTCATCCACTTATGTTTCCATTTTAAATTTGTTACATTTTGGTTTCATTTACTTAATCTTTTTGTTGGTCATTGTTTAAATGTACAGAATAACCAGATTAGTAGTTTCCAGTTGTTATCTGCATGCTAACTTAATATTCTTTGTAAGAATCAAATTACTGGATGTTATATAACTCTTGTCTGAGCTCTTTTCTGAGCCCCCCGCCCCCTGTACTTCTCAAGCTTCTTGTGTTCCATCTTCCTGATGTCACTGTAGTGATCACAAATGACAACAACACCAGTAGAAAGGAACATGTGAAGCTAGAGAAGTACCAAGGGCTCAGAGAAGAGCTTGAGAAGATGTGGAAGGTGAAGGTAACACTGGTCCCAGTGGTAATCGGAGCACTAGGTGCGGTGACTCCCAAGCTGGACGAGTGGCTCCAGCAGATCCCAGGAACAACATCGGAGATCTCTGTCCAGAGGAGCGCAGTCCCAGGAACAGCTAAGATACTGCAGGACCCTCAAGCTCCCAGGCCTCTGGTAGAAGACACGAGCTTGAAGGATAGACCGCCCACAGGGGCAACAGGGGGATTTTTTTTTTTAAATCAAATAATCTCTGATTTATTCAGCCTACAAATTTAGAATTCAGGGTTTTTACTCGTGCAAGAGTGTATTTGAATTAGGCAGGGTGTATTTTTCTTCAAAGGGACAATACCTAACATTGAATCTGACTTTTTCTACAGAAGTCTGCTAAAGTTTCAAATCTAAATCCCAAATGTCTTGAGACAAGCCTTTAAGATGGAAAAGCTGCTCCTCAGACTGCCGCTTTTAATTTTTCTCGATATCACCAAGGTCTTTTCTGCACACAAAAGAAATTAATAACGTGACAAAGTAGAAAGTTTTCTTAACATCTTCAGTGGTCCTTGATACTGACCTGAAACAAATAAGCTTTTCAGACGCTTCTGCCAATGTCTGCCGCATGTGTGTCAAGAGGGGTTTACTTGCACGTCTTATGCTGTGAAAAATCCAGTTCACCTTCACACAAGCTTAGTTCTCACACTGTCACCATTAACAGCTTCCCCTTGCTTTACTATTACAGCATCTTTTGTCTCTCAAAATATCATACATGTAGCAATACAGAGGTTTACGTTATGCTATTTGAAAAATCTTTTTTTTGTGTGTCATTGTGCTGGTTGCCTGCTTATTAACAGTTCCTCAATGTGTACCTCATGTTTTATCCATTTTACTATATTTATTTGTTCTGCTGGGCTAGCTTTTCATGTAATGGAGTTATCAATTTTATACTTTGTTTTGATGAATGCAATGATTTGTAGGCAGGTTTAAGTCTCCTTCTGGTTTTGTTGCTCCACCACAATATTTACAGAGTTGGGATCATCGTTTTCGTAGATGTAGAGATGCTTGACGATTATTCGTAAGTTGCATTTTCACTATCATTCTTATCATTTTGTTTTGTTTTTGCATGTCTTCTATTCACCACCTCATTTCATTTTTATTATAATCGCCTCACTTCAAAGCACATCCAAGATCTTTTAAAAGCACTATTTAATTTAGAGCTGCTTAAGGTTTTCAGTGATTTCAATTAACGTTCTTTAAAAAGCTAGAAGTTTAATTTCTCAGAGTCCCCCAAAACAGCTCAGTGCTGAGGGCACTATATTCATGACTGGTAATGTTATACTGCCACTAAGGTAATTTTGTTTCTGTGGTGTACTGTGGTGAGTTCATGGCTTCATCTGCTTGTGCTATTTAAAAAAAACCCTAATCTGTTGAATTGGACAGGGAGCATTCTGGGAAGGAGTGTCAACAAATGTAACAGCGGAAAACAATTATGATGTTTGAAACTTGACTTCCCACCTACCAAATCACATGTTGGCACACAATTTAATTTAGTAAAGGGATTGCTGATGGTAATGCAGAATATTCAGTGAGGTAAATCTAACCTGTCAATGTCACCCACAAGTAGGTGTATAATTGCCTTTTCTGTCGGGAAATCGCATTTATGCAGATATTAAAGTGTGAAGTACATACACAACATATTTATTCACTATCAATGATGTTTATAATGAGGATGAACCTAAAAAAAGTGCTAATTAAATTATTATTTAATACAAAATAAATACCAAAGTTGCATCTTTTCTGCCAGCTGAATTTGTTGATTCTAACTCATCGACTCCCAAGTTGGAGCCAAATTCCCAGTTCAAGGATAACAAAGTGACTGACATGCTGAGAAGGCAGACTTGCTGTTCTATCAGAGATCTTAGTGCCATTATAAGCTTTATAAGTAGCACTTAGAGCATTTCATTGTAAAAAGCAGATGAACAATCAGACCCTTCTGACAACATCATGTAACATCAGAATAATGGCTGTTTTTGTTTCATAAAAACTGACAAAAGCAGGCTAGACTACAACACCAAAACACTTCATGCTGTTCTGTGTAGACATTTATTTATAAAGAAACACTTTATAAGATGATGACAGCATGAATTATTTGTCTTGGTCTGTGAAATCAGTGGCTCACTGATTATTAACATAAATATAATTTTGTAAGTTAGAGTCAATGAGGTTTGAACCATGTTATGGAGAGTTTTTAAACTATAGACAGACTATTTTTAGATTTTGACGATGCATAATTAAATCTTGTGAAGGTGGTGAAATTAAAAGAAAAAAGTTAAAATGTTGAGGAAAAAAATCAAGAATAAAATTTTGAATTTAAAATGTGATAACTCTTATCTTTTCCTGTATGTGACCCTAATATTTTGCAATTGAAAGATATTTTATTTCTGTATTTTTCTATAATAAAGGATCAGCAACTTTGTGATTCATGAATATAGGGCCCTCGGTGCAAAGAGTTGTGTTGTGCATATGTGACATGGCAGAAGTGTGACATGCCCAAATCATTTAAAGACATAAAATGCTTGAGTACTTCAAAAGACCCTGCTCTGCTGTGTATGGTTCTGTATTACTGTGAAGTTGCTCAGTCAACTCTCATCAAAAACTTTGTGACCCTGCAGTAATTTCTTCTTTTTTTTGTCTCCACACAGGACTCTGGGAGGCATCCAGAAGAGCCTTTGAACCCAGCTGAATATATGAGCTACCAACGTGTCTGCAACATGGAACAATTCCCCGAGTCTCAGCCTGCTCACCCTCCTGTTACTTTCCTGCCTCAGCACCCTTACACTCAGCACCCCTCCAACGAGCCCATGTACTCCAACACGAGCTTCCCCACCCACGGCCCTCGAGCTCCATTCACTTTCCCAAAGGAGCAATCTGTGTGACATGCCACGTAACTATTATCTCAGCGAGAGGCAACATGATAGTGCCACAAATGCTTCGTGAAAAACAAAGCTCTGCTGAACAGATGTGCATCTATCCCCACCTCGCTTCTGTTTCCTCTATAGGCTTAAAACACTTGTGGGCTTCCCCCTGCCATATGAAAGTGTCCCTCAATCCCCTGTGTATTGTGTGCTGCTTGCTCCACTGAAGCTATAGGGCCCCAGTTATCTCGTGATGTTAGCATCCTCGCCACCAGCTACTCTCTTCCACCACTCAATCCTTTACCCTTCACATGTGCCCACTCATCCTGTTTGCTTTTTATTGCCTCCTCACCTTTGAATATTTTGGGTTTTGCCAACTGTCTGTACAGAATATGCCACTCAAAATGTTTTCTCTATTTTTTTTTTTTTACATCTCCCACAGTGGTAGTGACCTTTTATAGCAACGTGGTTCTTTTGTTTGTATTCTGTTTGTCTGTCAATCATATGCTTGCTTCTTTGAAAGTCATATACTATAATGTATGTGTGATCAGGTGTTTACTGGTGGACTAAAAAAAATATAAGAAATGCCAATTAATTTGTAAAACTAATTATCAATCTGTAATGACATGGACTACCCCTTTAATGATGGTTAATGACTGGGTTGTTATGTGAAGAGGTGAATTGGCAGTCTTTCAGCTGGATCCTTCATTACGTTTCATAATTGCTTTGCTGTTATGAAGTTTGACTGGCTATTTTGGACTGTTAGAAGAGAATGTTATCCTCATTAGCTAAGAAGAAAAACAAAGGGCTTGAGATCCAACAGTACCTACTTTCTGCTCACTGTCCATGTCTCATTATCCTTCCCTTCAGGCTACTGTTATTTTCATTGTCATCTACCAGTAGTTGCCAAAGACATAGTTTTTCTTGGATTTTTTTGTCCATTTGCTTTCACGCTAGCAATTACATTAAAATTATCTGAAGGGAAATAAAAACATACTTGATTGGCAACTTGCTACGCTTTCCCAGTTTACATTATCCGTTTACCATATGCTGTATTAATCATATCTTTATACGAAAACGTGTTCAGAGGTTGGTTTGAGGTTCATTACTTCATGGGTCCATTCTCAGATAGCAGATGCATTTGGGCCTAATCTGGATGACTTTGTCACCTAAGGCTCTACCAAGTATTGTGTAGGACAGATATGGCCCGCAAATCATGAGCCGGGCTTAGTATGGGTTATAGTAAATATCGTGCTCAAATGTCAAGGCAAACCCGAACCCTGGATCACATAAAGTAAACTTGAGGTAGATTTGAGGCAGGCAGGGTCATTCCTGAATCAGTGAAGTCAGTCAAGGTCAAATATGGTCCATAGAAATCTGCAAATGTGGGCCACAGTTGGACCAAATATTCCTTGTTCTCTAGGTTGTGTTCGTTCAGAGTTATCAACTAACTGGTGCGGGTAAAAGGTGAAGACAATCACATACAAGGGTTGTCCTGGAAAAAACAAATCATGGATAAAGTGAAAAGGCTTTTTCAAGGACAGCCCAGCCACTTAACATATTTAAATATTTTTTAAATATGATTTGTACTAATATAACCTAAATAAGTTTAAATCAATCTAAGGAACCGAAGATAAAAGCTTGCTACTGTATTTTTTTAGACAATACTCAGTTATATATGATAACACTCCACATATTTTCATAGTCCATTTTACACTGTTACTTTCAGACCATACATAAGCTAACATGCTTGACGAGCCAATTTCAGGATACCGCCTCCTACACGCAAGCCCTCTAGACACAGAAAATTAGCATAAACTGAAAGTTCACATTTTTTGCCATGTCAGATGTATGTTTGGAAAAAAAATAAAGAAAAGAAAATACTTGTGTTTGTGCTCGATGTGAAAAAAAAACCTTGAGGTGTTGAAGGTAATTTAGTGTTTACTCTTAATGGTGATGGTAAATGGAATAGAGTAAAACTTGTGAGACTTTCTCCTGTGCTCACCTTGTTGTCTTGCAATGGCTTGATATGTGTGCTAGCATTTAGTTTAAGCAGTGGTATCTGGTTTGAACCACTGAAGGAGTTTGTTATCGCTGTACCTGCTGTGAGAAAAGACACTTACACACATCTTTGTCTTTTTGTGACACATTTAATCTTCAAGAGATCCTTCCTTTTTTATTATTATTATTATGATTATTATTAGTATTATTATTATTGATAAGTACTACTACATACTATATAATATGCTAGAATTTGGGCTTTACATCCATAAAAAATATATACATTTTTACTCTGTTCCTTTTTGATGTCCTGACAATGATTGCCATGTTTTGATTTGTGTTTTGTAAGACTGTAACATTTTGTTTTATTACTATTGTTTTTGTTTTGTTTTTGTTTGTTTTTTTACAATTTACAATATTCATATACAGTAAAGGAAGCCTACATCACATTTCTTTTGACATTCATTGCACATTTGTGGAATAGTAAAACCCAAATAAATATTATGATTATAAGCTCTTTTGACTGAAATAATGAAAGAAAGTTCAACAGTTTAACCTGTTTTTCTTCTATTTGTTTTTAGAGATTTGAGTTATGTCGATGTAAATATTAACAATGTATCTGATGTGTGTAAAAAAAAAAAATCATGCAATTTAACATTAAAGTTCACAAACTAAACATTATTGCTGTTTTTATTTTTGTTGTAACTATTGCCAGTACAACACGTTTTTTTAGTGTTTTACTGTCACATATACAACTTGGGGATGGGGGGAGGCTGCAGCTTACTGTTCTGAGGCAGGAGGCAGGGAACATGCTGGGCAGGTTACTGGTTTATAGCAGAGACAATAGCCACACCACTTTCGATATAATCACCATTTAACCTAACATGCATCTTGCTGGACTGACTGGGTCCATACAGGCATAGAAAATCCACAGGCTCCTCAAAGAAAGTCCCTAACCAATCAGGAAGTTTCCTCACCTTGGTGGAGAGAAAGAAAAAAAAGAAAGAAAGAATGAAAGTGAGGCAGTGAGGATTAAAAAACTGTTTGAAACAAAGGACACATTTCTGAATAGACTTTGCCTTGTGTCCACTCTTAATCATGTCTCTAATTTCTCCTTAGCACACCATCAGAGTCCATTTGGACTTCACAGGACCCAGTGTCAATGGACTTAAGTATCCAACCTAATCTCAAGTGTATGTGAGGTTCCAGTGGCTGTACTCTCACACAGTCACCTGGTTTCTAGCATATCATTTGTACCAGGTACTCTGGTGCTGTTTGTTTTTCAGATCATGCTGTGCAGGAGTCTTGTTTTGTTTGTTTTTTAGCAACAGTATTCTGGCATGGTGTCTGAGTCGTCTCTGAGCTGCACTGGTTTCCAGACCTTATGATAATGTATGATTGTAGTGATACAAGTACAGGATAGGGATCCTCTCCTGCAACTTGCAACAAGAGTCTTTTAGTTACCTTTATGGAAGATTCTATCTTATCATTGCTCCATGGGAGCAATTGTTTTTCCCACAGTCTGCTGAATCTCTGGAATTCTTGAGATGTACATTGAGATCCATTATCTGAGCTTTCAGTTTCTTTATCATGGTAGTAGACTTTGTGTCTGGTTAACTGTCTATTGCTTATTACCAAAATATTGGTAATAACTACGCTGATAAAGTAGTCTCTGTTGTCAAATGAAAACAAATCCAATCCCATCTTTGTCCATGGACTGCTTGGCATTTTACATGGAAGGAGGGTTTCTATTGGTTGTGTGAAGCCTACCACTCTGAAGATATCACACTTGGCTGTATATGTCTTTATCTGGTCATTCATGCCATGTCAGTAGATGCATTCTCTAGCAATTTTCCACACCAAGATGTGAGGATGGTAAACGATAAATGAACTTTCTCCTTACATTATCAGGCTTCACATCTGGATACTATTGCGTTTTGCAAATACAGTATGGCCTCATTTCACTTGCTTTTTTTACTTTATCATTTAGCCATCCCTGCTGTATCCTTTGAATGAGAATCTGTATTATCTGCTGTCCTGTACTAAATGAGAGACCATATTATTGGTGGACATTCAGGAAGATATGCTCTGCTTAGAGTGTTGGCGAGTAACATATTATTTCCTGATACGTACACCACATCCAAATCATAGTTTTGAGTGCATAACATAGTTTTTCCTGAATTTATTTAGGAGCACTCAGTGGCTTTTTCACTATGGCCTCTGATGACTTACAGGCACTTTAAACGATAACTTTGCAGCTGGATGTTTACTGGTGGAACTTTTCCATTCTGAACACCACAGCCAAGGATTCTTTTTCCATTTGAACATGGCGTCACTCTGTGTCTTTGAGTGTTCTGCTTGCAGAAACAATAGGCTCAACCTCCTGAAATGTTCCACCCAAACCTGTGTCTGAGTCATCAAACTGCACTGTCAGTTATTTCTGTAGGTTATAATGTTTCAGGACTGGAGAAAATTGCATTTGCAATCGCCTCTGTCAGTTTGAGGAATGCTTTTTAAGATCAGGCTTAAAACTTACATTTTTGACAAAGGATATAGTTACAGCTGGTGACTCTGACGTCATATGATTGTTGGGGTTTTCTCTGTTTTCTCTGTATCATTGCCAGGTCTTTACTTTACAATATCAAGCCCCTTGAGGTAACTGTTGTTGTGATTTGGTGCTATATAAATAAAATTGAACTGAACCGAAATCCTCATGCTGTGATGAAAACTTCCACTCACAGTTTCTGTGTGTTAATTGCTTCAGTGCCTCATGGTGACCAGAGAGGTGTGGGCAAAACTTTGTTAGGTAATCCGCCATACCCAGCAGCCTCTGGACCCCTTCTACATCTGTTGGTTTTGGCATCTGTCATGCACTTTTTCAATGCCTGGTTTTAGTCCATCTGCCTTCAGGAGGTGTCCTATATATGTAACCTCCTTTTGTCTCAGTTTAAACTTGTCTGCATTCAGTTTGATGTTCTTTTGGCTATATCAGTTTAGACAGTCTCAGTTTTCCACCATCATCACATTCGGCTTCCTCTTGCATTTCTCCTTGTCTTGTGATCAACACCTCAGCTGTAATAATGTACAACCCAAGCAGTCATCTAGAGCTTGTGTCAGTTTTCTCTGAAAGATTTCAGGAGCAGACATATAACTATTGGTATTCTCAGCTATCTGTAGCAGCCACATGGAGAATGGTGTAAGGTAGCTAGACTCATCCTCTTACTTGATATGCCAGAACCCACTTTTGACGTCACATACCAAGGGCGTAGATTTGGTTTTGGCATTGGTGGGGACGGATGATTCAACCACCGAACTCTGCCCTGTTTCTTTTTCTTTTCCTTTTTGTTTTTGCTTCTTAATAAAAAGAGGAGAAATATACTTGCCTACATATGCTATTCTATGTGCTTTTAAACCATTCAAAAATCACAATTCATCGTTTTATATGGGAATTATATAATGTTAAATTACTATTAAAAAAATGACTGATTAAGTATTTTAGGCTTTAGTTTACTTCAGTCATATTCCATATAAATCAGGTATCATACAAAAATAAAAATAGCTTCAAATACAGTCATGACAATAAAAGAATATGACTTTAAGGACTTAACATCATTACTTCAGTTATAGTACACCAACATCTGTTATACTTTGGCACTAAGAGAACACTGAATGACCTGCTGGTTTTTGTCCATAAAACTACTCATCTAAGATTACCACAAAGTAAAAGATCGCTCAGCAAAATTATGCAACAGTTTAGGCACACAATTGCCCGATCAAATCAGTGAGCTGAGATTTTCTGTTCTAAACATGAACTACTGTTACAGCAACAGACATGGACTACTGGTGTCCCACACAACAACTCAATGTCCACTATGTGAAGGAGCCAAGCATATTTGTTTTACATCTATACTGTCCAGTCTCTCCTAGTGGACATACAGCAGCATTGTTTAATCTCATTTGAGTCATTGTTAACCTTAGCCATCTTTTTAGTCTTCTGAGAGCACTGAAGCTTCTTTCAGCCTCAGTACATGCGTTTTATCCTCAGATTACAATTATTATTCTGTGCTTGATGTGCCTCACGTTTGGCCCTGGCTCTTCCCCTCTGACTGCACTAGGACATATTGCCACCTGATAAAATAACACATTGATTCGTGCCATACAAAAAGTGAGACATGTCAATTCAGATTCTTTGTCAAATATACACTAATGAAACAATTTACATCAGCAGCCTAACAACTGTCATGATAATAAATACTAGTTAATCTATAGCACCAAAACATCAGTCAGTCACCTGTGACCTCGCCTCTTCACCTCTGAGCTACAACATGGCAGAGCTGCCTCTGTCACCTGATAAATAACAGGGAGACATTAAAAATACATGCAGTCACACATGTGCTTCAAATACAGTCATGAACCATCAAGTCATCATCCAATTTCACCTGTGATCTTGCATCACCATTGCTCTCTGAGCTTTGTGTTGGTTCTTCTGTCACCTGACAAATAGGACATACATGACAATAAGAATAAAATGTGGAGCTGCTTCAGTGTTTCTGTCACTTTGTGCAGATCTTGACTCACCAGTAATGTTTGTAGCATGAGTGCCATTTTTAAAACAATTTGTGCAAACTGCACTACAAGGTGGATATTTGCAAAATCATAACTACCTCATGACATTTTGTCTCAAAAATTAACCTATGAATATGTCATTACCATTAGGATGAAATTATTGTGTCACCAACATTTTAATGTTAGACATATAATTTTAACAGCCTCTGTAAACTAATATCCTGGCTTGCTCAAAGCTGCCGTTTTCTCTGACAGTTTCAATCAAAATTAGAAATGCTACTCTGGGAGACTGAGATAACTAATAATGCTGCATGTTGTGCAGTTAGTTTCCAAAACACGTTATTCGTGGTTACATACAATTTTAGACTGATGTGGGCCAAAGCCTAGCATAGCCTGTAACGTTATTATGACGGACACATTTTATGAGTTAATTTGGCTTTAAGTGACGTGCAGGTTTCTTTGAAAAATACTTATATCCAGGTTCTTCCTTTTTGCTGCCATCCTCCTCTTGGACCTTGCAGCGCAGGCTTGCCGCTGCTAAAACGAAACAGAGCTCCCTGAAATGCACAGCCAATCACATTGGCCATATTTGTCACATGAGGTAGGACTCCAGTAGAGGACATAATTTAACTCTTTCTGCACCGCTGGGTCAACGAGACGTGACAGATCTTTTTTTTTTCGTCTTTCTATCGGGTTTGATTTTCTTTACTCGAATAGATCAAATTATTGGTGGGGAATATTCAATAATTGCTGAATATTGGTGGGGACATGTCCCTTCCGTCCATGCCAAATCTACACCCTTGTCACACACTGTAAAGACATTGGCTTTGTAAAGATCTTGAAGCTGGGAATATATCCTTCAATGGTTGGTAATGAGAAGCGTCTGCACTTTAAAGTCTTGTTTAGGGGTCTTGGACCAATGCATACCCTTGATCAGCTGTTCTGTTTTTTCACCATAACTATTCCACTGATCCAGTCTATGCAGCATTAGCTGAAGTGGCGATCCCTCTGCACAGGACGCCCTACAGTTTCTCCTTCAGCAGCTCCATCATTGGAACATTCAACAGCTTTGCAGGTTTCTCGTATTGTCTCCCTCAAGACATCCATCACCAGTAAGCACATCAGCATACTTTGCTATTCTTTATCCCATTAACCACGGTCAATCTGTGGGTCTTTCTGGTGTAACCATGCTATCTGTTTTATCAGAATGTTTTGCATTGTACCTTTAAAAGTTTAACAACATCAGAGTCATTTGCCAATTATTGGGGAAAATAACCCTTTCATTGTCCACCTGAAATTTCAGTTGAGATATTTTGTTTCTTCTTGGAGTTCTTAAAGAAAAATCAGTTTTATTATTATCAGTACAATTTTGGTATATCCAAGCTTTGTGTCACGTTTGAGCAAGCTAATTGGAATAATGCAACAAGTACTGTAGCACCACAGACTATTTGGAAGTTCACAACATTCATGCCTCGGAGTATTCCTCCTAAAAGTGCTATTTGCTTGTTTAGTGTCGACTGAATTCACATTATTTGTCACTGCTTCAGTAACACAGAATAGCTATCACTCTCACATTCAGGTTTGAGTGCAGGTTTCTTTTCTTTGTGTTCTGGGCATGCTTTATGATTGTCTCTGCAACATTTTGTTCTTATCATATGCTGGGCATTTGAATTTGCTTTTCTCAAATGGTTTCCTACAGTATCGACACTACACTGTGTTGCTGGTTTGTCTCTGGCTTGCTGTGCCTTGCCACCCGTCCTGAGATTTTCTTTGCAGGGTTGCAAAGCTGATTTCAGGAGATTTGGTTTTGTGGGCAATAACATTCTGGTATGGTGGACTTTCAGTCCCTCAATACTGATGCTTACTCTTCTCCTCTGGTGAAGTCAGTTACGCTATATCCTGTCTCATATTCACAACACAGTCAATAACTACTGTCACCATTTTTGATTCTTACCCACGCTGAGCAACCACTTTGTTAAACTTGTCAGACACATGTCTTTAACACATTGCTTATCCTGCGTACTCAACCAGTGCAACCACAAGGCATGACAATAGAGGTAGACAGATACACTTAAACATATACATAAATAATAATCTCTATTGTCACAAATATTTACCTTAATGCCAGTATGCTTATGCTATAAGCTAACTAAATTAACTGTTGTTCAGTGTTCTTATAATATAAATTTTCAGTATGTCAGCTTTCTAATCAATTACAAAAATGACAAAGACTTCATACAAAAAACTATAGAGATAATTAGTAAGAAAATAACACACCGAAAACAACTCTCAAAGTCAGTTTTTAAATTGTTAAATTTAGACATTGTGTGGTTTATTTAAAAAAAAAAAGTGTGCTGATTGACTTCCTGCACACTCTTGATAAGACTGGTTGCATTTATTTGACTTGATGATTATATACTGTTGTATAATAATGTGTGTGATACTTTTTTCTTGTCAGATTTACAGACATTTTTCAAGGCCAGCTTTCTATCTAGGTTTTGAGGAGGCCAACGAGCCAGTCAATCCTTTAATCAGGGTTAGAGTTACCACATAAGATGACTTAGACCACAGAGAGTTAAACTTTATGTCATTCATTTATTTTTCTGATTTTTCTTTTATCACTTCAATTTCACTCTGAGGAGAATAGCAAAATATAAAATGTAATTTACACCCAGATAATGACATGTCCATAATAGTATTGGTGTAATCAAAGGGTTTCCTGAATGGGCCTAAAAAGCAATAATCTTACTTTATTGAAATTTGGATTCTATCCTCTTCAAGGTTGCCTGCTTGGGCAGTAATACAATACTGCCAGTGTTCATGCTATGTTTGGATCAGGACCTGGAAGTCACATTGTAACTCCTGTGCAAGTGTGCATTTCCAATTTCACCACTGACTTCTGTGGACTTATACATAGACTTCCAAGCGGTAAGTTACAGAGCTGAAAATGAAGTCATCGTTGAAGTGCCAAAGACTGCAGATGTCTAGCCACTGCTTGAGGCTGGCTCCAACAGGGGGTCAATCCCCTTAGACTCCTATATTAAGGTGAAGCTCTTCAGTGTGTGTGTACTGCTGGACCCGTACGCTACACTATAATTGTCAGATTTTCGAAACTTCCTAGAACCACCAGGAGGGGTTGTTTTGACCCCCTACTGCAACAACCAAAGTTATTGCCTAATGGCAAAGATGTAATTTCTTGTACAATTGTTAATTATCATCTAATTCTTCCAACTGTAAGTAGGATTTTGTAAAATGAGTATTTAAAATTAAGTTAAAGCTCTTTTATTAGTTTTTTTTCAGATGATTGAGATGATTTATTATTTTATTTCAGACTTTGAAGTTGAAATACATATTAGTATTCGTAAATGGATGGTGCAAAAAACAACTCAATAGGTAACATCTAAAAAAACGTAGCTATTTTAGAAAAAATCATGGGGTACATTTTAAAAATTATTTTTTACAATAACATGTTGTATCCATGTGGTGTTTGACTGAAAGTGTTGAAGAACAAGATGAGTTGCTGGTGTTCTGAGCAACGAAGGGACTGTAGCTTAACTGAGCAGAGAGTCCATAGTGTGGAGAACTAATCCGAGAAAATAAAGAGTGAAATCCAGAGCACACCAGGCAAATGAGTTTCAGGGCTGAGCAGGAGAGCAGCGCAGAGTGGACATGGGCTGGGCTGCTGCAGGTTTGGTGATAGTAGGCAGATGTTCACAAGATGATAAACTTTGTTCTAATTTTATAGTGGTTATTTAAATATGTTTGTGATGCTTTTGTCCCCAGGGCCCTGATAAGAACGTGTGTGTGTGTGTGTGTGTTTGCTGTGAGATCAATTTTAAAATATAGGCAATCAGCTGTTGAATCTGTTTCACAGTGAACACTTTGCCCTTATACCATCTTTATCTTAGCACTACCAATCCTCTAAGTTATAAAAATTCTTCTTTAATAATTAAATTTTTTTCAGAAGTTTAGCTGTCATGTTATTTGTTATGCTATACCAAATGTGTGTTTTCCCTATACAATATATGAAGAGATTATTTAGATCATTGATAAAAATTAATAAAATCCCTAAAAATTAATCTAGAATACTTGTTTTGTCAAATCTTACTTAAAATGAGAAAAAATAGATGAAATTTTTAAATTTCTTTACATGACGATTTATTTGCCATCACTGCTGCTGTTGCCATCACAACAACCCTTCTACAGCCCATTCACATGGTACCATGTGGTGGCTAGCTTCAAAAAGCTACAGAGCTATGGTTAGCAATAAAAACATTAGCAAAGTGAAGCTCAGGGATGAACACTAACTTTTTTTCCCCTCAAAAAAAAATTCATGTGAGGGTCCCTGATGAACAGAGACAAATGCAATTGCATGACAGGAAAAATAATAATATACTGCTGCATGGTTTGGATTACTCACTATGAAAAAATCCTGATCCTTAGCTTCATGCACCCATTTAAATCTTAGCTAGCCTCAGAGGTATACTTTCCTGACCCATTCAAATAGTTGGTGTCTCACTGTGAGGCAATTAGCAGTGGTCACATTATAAGGTTTTAAAAACTGAACTTTAAAATACACTGCAGATGGAAAGTGGTCATAAAAACCCAGAGAGGCCAACAGTAATCACTGACTGTTTTTAGGGACTTTTCAAATTAAATAGAACAAGATACAAGATGTGTTGCTTTAACTTACTTTAACAGATATGATTTTTAAAATGTGAAGGGGTCAATCTTCCACTAGTATATGTTTGCAGCTTGCTAATCAAGCTACCTGGCATTAGCTTTGAACATGGTGTTGACCACAAAACTAATACAGAGGCTTCAAAATAAAAAGCCCAAAATCAATAGGTGGCATTAATCTTTTATGGTGTCTTTGTATTAAACTGACCGAATGCTCACGCTGAGGATCATTAGTGTTGACAAGAGTTTAGTGTATCCAGTTTATGAGTTTCTGAGTCTAAAGAAGCACATCAAGAGTACAACCACAGGGATGTTCATCCATTTCTTCGCCATTAATGGGTTTGTGCAGTGTGAATGTTTCCCCAAAACAGACTATGAAAATTCTCTTGCAGTGCCATGAGGCATCTGAATGAAAACATTTGGGTCAAATGAAATAAGGACAGGAACTCAACAACTCAACAACTCAACAACACAGATGAGCATTTAATAAGAAAGTAACAAAAAAGAAACCAAATTAATGAACTGATGACCAGCAGCTTAGTATAATGAGCAGTGTGATAAGTATAAGAGTTTTCTTAACATAACTCTTAGCCATAAACACTGTATAGTTACACACCTAAAGGAAAATTGTTGTTTATTCTTTAATCTTTAAACAGAAGTTCAAAATTCTGAAACCATGTGAGTTTAGAGGCTGCCAATCAACAACCACGAGGCAGACATGAAAGCCTCTACAAGTTTCAAATTGTAACGAACTCAATAAAAATTCACAAACTAGAATAGAAAGAATCAAGTTTAGCATCTGATGCCATAATGATTCAAAAAAGAACAACTTAGTTAAGGAACACAGGTAAACGGGAACCAGTGACCTTGTTTTGCTTTGTCTTTCCCTTTTGAGATTGCAGATAAGAACTACAGAAATTAGTTTAGTGCTTAGGGCAATCATTTGTAATATTAATGGAAAGGATACACAGCAGACACACAGATTTAAAGCACAATAGTAACTCTTCTTGCGTCAGTTAAAACGCTTTTTGGACAGAAAATCAAACTGCCTTTAGGAAGCCTCCAGTTAGAGTAAAGGTTAGATCTCAGTCCATTTTGTATTAGTGATCAAAAACACTAAAAAACAAAAGTAAGAGTAAAATCATAAATATTTATAAGCTGTCACCATTGGAATAATGTTTACAACGAGTCTACTGACAAGTTCACTGAATGGTTTTGAGATTTGACGGGTAATTTATCAAAAACAAAAAAGTCCAGTAAATCATTCTTAAAACATTAAAAACAGTTTTACAGTGTGGCAACAATATGATTAATCTTTGGTTATATTAATGCAGAAAAAACACTATCATTAAGTTTACAGAATAACAATTGCAGGGTTGTGGAACAAAGAGTGGACTCCCAAGTTAAAGTCAAATGTTTTTGTCCACCCAGCTTCCTCCATAAGCAGCCTTTGTCAAGCAGTATCATTGTGTGCTTCCTTCAGAATTCCTTTAACTGCTAACCTTTAACTGTGTCCTTTTTTTTCTTATTTTGTTGTTGAAAAAAAATTAGGATTTATTGGGTGGAGGGAAGGTTTTATAAATAAATGTATTAATAATGCTATGTGAATATAGCTAAAAAAAGATATATAATTAAATACCTACATTATGTAGTGTTAACTTTAATAAACATAGACAAATATTGCCACTCGTCATGTCAGCACAGTGATAAAATGAAAATTATATGTGTCGATTATTAACAGGCATGCAAAGATGACAAAACCTTACTGAGAAGAATTATAATTTGATAAAATAACACCATCATCTCTCTGCTGCCTTCTGCATTAACAATACAGTTTACATTGCTGGTGTACACATTTTCTATGTGGGCAGTAAGAGCCACAAAATGCAGCAGAACATCATACTTGTAAGAAAAAAGCTAATTTCCTCATTACTGAAAGACAGGTTAACTCGAGTGCTTTCTTCTAAGACATGCAAGAATCGCTTGAGAACTCATCCAGAAAAGCCCACTTGATTGGATTGGGTGAAGTCTCCTGGAACAAATCCTCTGTGTCACTTTTATGTAAGACATTGCTCCTCTCTTCTTTTCTGTACCCTAATTTGCTTTGTCTTTCTCATATCTGTGCCACAGACATCTCAGTAGCACATACTTTAATGATACAAGTTAAACTATAGTATTACATGTTTTGCAGGTATTGTAGATCTCACAGTTTCTAACTTCACATTTCACAGTGATTACAGGTGCAGATGGCTGGTTTGAAACTCTAGCTTTAGAAATGACTGTGGAGCCTAAGAAGTGTCTGCAAGCCTATGGGTTTGTCCAAAATAAAGGAAAGGAGGCATTATTTGTCATCATCCTCTCATCCCTGATTTAACAATATTGTTTGTCAGTGCCTGTCAAAATAAATATGACAGCTATTGCAATCATTTATTTCAAATGTCTATAATGCTAATCATTTGAGTGTTCTTTCTTGATACCAAGGACATCAGAAAACACGCTGATCGTTATCTTCTTCAGTCATTCATAGCATTCTTCTTGCCAGTGCCTGCAGTGTAGCTTTGGCACTCATCACTCATTTGGAGAACTGGGAGCGTTATGCTATTAGTGGTTATGCAGCTTCAAGGTACAGCCCTTGAGCAGACAGATATGTTGCGTAAATCTGGTGAACTGATATTTCTAACTCCACATCCACAAATTTACAATATGACACTCGATTAACGCTGGAGAAAATGGTGAGCATGCTCGTGGTTTCACTCTTGAGCTCGTGTTCCTTCTTTGGACTAAGATACTACAGAAACACTAAACTGTTGGTTTTGGTTGGGCTGGTTAACAAACAGATCCCATCCCTGTTTTTTTGCTGTTCGTGTGGTTTTGTTGACTTTGTCAAGAAGTAACCTTGTAGTTTTGTAGCCTAGTGTAAACAGGTGGGATGTGAATTGGCACTTCCAAAGCCATGGTTCTCAGTCAGAAAAGGATGGAGTACCTACCCCAGGTCTGGCACGAGTTACTGCCCTGGGCGGAAGCATTTTAGTATCTCAGGGTCTTGTTCACAAGTTAGAGGAGAGCAGAGTAGGAGATCAACAGACAGATTGGATCAGCGTTGGCAGTGATGTGAACTCTGTATCAGTCTGAAGAAAGAGCTGAGGATGAAAGTGAAACTGTTAATTTACTACTCAATCTACATTCCTATCCTCATCTATAGTCATGAGCTCTGGGTAGTGACTGAAAGAATAAGATCTTCCTTCAAAGGGTGCTTTAGAGATAGGATGAGCAGCTATCAGAGTAAAACTGATGCTCCTTTACAGTGAAAGGAGACAGTTGTGGTGGTTTGGACATTTGAACATTTTGGAAATGTTCAAAAGCTGGAAAAAGTGGCCAGAGAGAGAAGACTGGGCATCTTTGCTTAGACCACTGCCTCTACAACCCTGATATGTATACGTGACAGAAA
>NW_005187467.1:736693-749722 GCF_000239375.1 Pundamilia nyererei | reverse complement strand
ATTTGACCTTTCACACAAGCATATAAAACACATCTGTTTTGCTGTGTACATGCACATATGTGTCTTTAGAGTTCTACTTTTACCCAAATTTAGCAGTCAGAATCAATGCACCTGATGTGGATGCAGGGAAAAGGGACAGATGGTAGAAGCAGCCGCTCAGACGAGCATTACACTCATTTTTTCTCATCAGCTTTCTGCCATATTTTAATATTATGTTAAGCTCATTGGGATGCATAGAAAGGAAAAGAGAAATAGAGATAAAACTGAGTGATTCACTGACTTGAACAAATGGAAACAAATTCCATGTGACACTCCTCAGCAGAGGGAGATGAGCTCTTTCCTTACAGTGGCCACAGCCAATAAGTATTATTCCTCCCACTATGTCTCATACTCAGTCTCTGTAGTATAGACTTTTTCCCCCCTTTTCCTAATCATATATTGTTGGTAGGCTGTCTCTAGCTGAAATTTATTGATTCTGTGACTCAAGTTTTGCAAACTGATTCATATTATTTGGAAATGGTTCTCTTGTTTGGCAATTTGTGTGATATGACAAGCCACATAATGAATAAGAGATAACATTTTTTGGCCTGGAGGGTGGACGCACAGAAGCAGAACAGTTAAATATCCCGTCTCTTTCACATCAGTGCAGCAGGAACTCATCAAGAAATCCAAGCTCCTCCTGAGGATCACAAAAAAAGAAAAACCTTTTTCTGCCCTCTCCAATAAGGCACAATGAGCCAGAATGCTTAAAGAGCTTAAAAAAGTCAGATTCACCTCATTACATCCACAGAGCATAATGGATTCAATTTTCTCAACTATCACACCGGTCACTGATGATTACCAATACCAGTGTGTCAGTCTTGGATTTTTGTTCTCTCTGAAACTAATACAGATGGTACATATAATAACATGTAGTCCAATTTTTGTCTGCTTTCTTGAATTACTTTGTAGGATTAATTTTTAAGCTTGGATTAAGCTTTCAGACAAGAAAAAAACAAAACTTTTGCATCATTATCAGTATCGATAATATATCAATACATTTTTTAAATTTTATGGTGGTTAATGAAGTATCATGACATATCATATGGGGGGAGCAGTGGGTCATAAAATTACTGCATCAACAACAAGCTACTTCTTAATAGAACTGCTTCATGCCTGAGTGATTTGCTAGTTATTAGGAATTTATTTTTCTGTTAATTAGTTAATTGCATGCTTGTTAAAGCACCAGACAGCTTTTTATGGCAAATAACAAATGTTTATTGCATGAATTTTCTGAAGTAATTGGGTGATTAATGTTGTTATGCCAGGCTTGTTCAGCACAAAACAAAAGAGGTACAATCAGATAGCTACAATTTTAACTAGGTCAAAATTTAGTTTTGGCAAATGAAAGTCAATCTAGGTATTAAAAGTAAGAAAATAAGAACAAAAAGGAACAGTTGGTAAAACAAATTAACATCTCCTTAAACAATTAAGAACTTCAACACAATCAAAATCTATAAGGTGCCGGTCTTTTTGATCCCTGACATGACATAGCACAGCATTTTATTAAATAGAAATATAGGTGCTTGTATCACCCTCTTATGTTATTTTGGTCTTATCTCATTGGCTCTCACTATTACATGTGTAAAAGATTCACAAAACATACGCAACAACCTGTTTTTGTTCTCAGTACATGCACTTGTTAGTGAATCATAATGATTTTGAATAAATAGGTATTCTCACTATCTGCAAAATACACCTGAAGCCCAGTTCTTTGTATGAGAAACATGCTCAAATTGAGTAGGATTAGGAGGAAAGAGGTACAATGATTATAAAAGAAAGTCAGGTAGTAAAAGAAAAAACAATTATGTTCTTGTTTTTGATACGATCTTGGCAAATTACTCACAATTTTACTGTTTCTATTTTATTATAATTTTACTGTGCTTTCACTAGCAAAAGGATAAATTTGGGTGTCAAAAATGGTGAAACCAAATGTTCTTTTTGCCCAAAGAATGTGCTATCCCACAGTCTGGCAGTGTGACGCAGCCAGGCTAACATCTGATGCCGTCTAGAAAATCACTCTGATCAAGAGATGATCTGATCTCTGATCTAAATTTTCCTTCTTAAATCAGCTTTGTGTGGGTCCAAGATTAACAGTAAGAACAGTATATATACACATCAAGTGCAAGAAATATGTATCCAACACACATCAGTAGGCTGAACTTTATAGCAAAAAATAATGTAATTTTTTTTATAAATGTGCTCCAGAGGTTAATACCAAATTTCAATCATACATGTAACTCAGATCACTGGGAATTGTGATAAACGTATGTATTAGTATTAGTCAGTTAGTATTAGTTTACTTTTTTGTTTGTTTGTTCAAAGCTGGATTGATTTAGAAAATCCAAAATGCAGTAGGTCCAACAAACCCCAAAATAATGGCTTAAAAAAAGGCAAACAAAAAAACAAAAAAACAAAAAAAACATAACCACCACACAAGTGTTGAGCACAGATTTGCCTGGACACACTGTTTGTAATTGACACCTAGTGTGGTGTCAGATGGATGGCTGAATGGATGAAGGTTTGCACGCATCTTGCTATTGCTGCAATTCTGATCATCAAGTCCACTGCACACTGCTGCCCACCACCACACACAGTTTAAAGTCATATCTTTTAACCAGGAAACCATAGCAATACACTGCACGCCATTTTCAAATTGAATGTACCCCAGCAGGTGCACCTCAGTGAGTAGGAGGAGCGAACAAAAAGGAAAGAGGGAACTTTATGGTAGGTCAGACAACCAGTACTAATATAAAGCCCTAGGCCTTCATGCTGTGAACACTCAGATAGCAGCAATACTGAAGCAAAGAGTGACATTTTTCATATAGATCCACAGGATTTTCAACAGTATTCAGGATTTAGTACGGTGTCATATTCTGATAGTCTCGAAATCTAAAGTCCTGAAACTGGCAGGTAATGGACCCTTTATGTTTATGTCTTGTCAAATCTCAGATAAGTGTTGTGTCATGATTAGGCTGTGTGCAGGCAGGATGAGGACCCAAATGCAAGCTCACAGAGGCAGGAATGAACTCAAAACACAGTTTTATTGCTGACCGAAGTTAAGGTGATATAAAATAATATGAAACTAAACTAGGAAGTCATAAAGGAACTGACTAACGAGGAACCACACAGAGGGGGCACACAGTCATGATGGAGATCACAACACTGACACAGAGAAACACAGGGCTTAAATACACTGGGAAATAACGAGGGGAATGAGACACAGAAGGGGAGCACAGCTGGGAGAAATCGGACATAACGAGACCCAAGGGAAGCGAAACTCAATACATTCACTTAGGACACAGACCTTCAAAGTAAAACAGGAAATGTAACATAGACGCAGACTTGACTAGGCAAGACAGAGCAACTAAGAAACACAGAGAACAACAACAGGGAGACACAGAGGGTGGCTAACTAAATACTCAGAAACCTAAAGAGAATACAAGAAAGCCAAACTAAGACACTAGACTAAAGAATAAACTGGGGCAACAAAGAGAACTAAGATCATAATACAAAAACTCAGAGACACAAGAAACTCAAAACAGTTGACATGTTGAGGTTCTGAGTTACTGTTTGTTCCCAAAGCTCCTTGCTCCAAAAAAGTCTTGTAGTGGTCTATGAGAAATTTCTTTACAGGGAAGTCTTCAAAATTGTTTCTGAATTTCTCTGAGCTGTGCTTAATTTTTTCTTTATCTCATATTTAATTTTTTTTCAGTATGATGGTTGAGGACCACTAAGATGTAAACATATGCAAACCTTAATTTGCAAACAATTAAAAAAATTTTTTAAATCAAAAACATATAAATGGTTGGAACAAAAAAAACAAAAACACTTTTTTTTAAAAACCCGACTAACTTTTGATTTGATTAAGCAGCACATTTCAGGAAAGCTTGGGACATTGAAAACATAAAAGTGGAGTGTTAAAAAGTCTTGTCAAACATTTCACAGCTAATTCGTTTTAATACATTTTATGATTAGTTATAAAAAGCGCCTCTCAGAGGGGCTAAGCCTTAGCTTTAGAGTAAAGATGACAAAAGTGCTCACTATTGTGTGAGATTGTAAACATTGGGAAGATCTAGAGAACATGAAATGATTGATAGATTTGCCATGCCCCGCATGGGCCAAGACCAAAAAGATTCAGATTCAATAGACTCTTTTACATAACAATCTGCAAAGGCCATCAGTGCATGGGATCAGGAAAACGTGCGGAAACCATTCACAAAGAATTATTATTATTATTAATATCATTATTATTTGATCATTTATCCATTTATTTGCTAAATGATACATACTAGTTTTAGAGTAATAGATTATGTTTTTCTCAGACTAGACCTTGCTTATTTCACTAAGACAATATCAAGCCACATTCTGCACATATTACAACATAAGGCACTGTAGAAGAAAATGTGCTAAACTGGCCTGCCTCCAGTCCAGATCTGTCACCCGATGAAAACATTTGGGATATTGTAAAAAGAAAATATGACAAAGGAAGCCTCGGACTGTTAAGTATCTGCAACCCTCTAAGAAGTATGAGAAAAACAGAGAGAGAGAAAAAAAACATTTGGCTTTCAAAAATACAGCATTTGGTCTCTTCAGTTCTCAAGCTTTGTTGAAAGAAGAGGTGATGTAATATAGTAAACATATATTACACTAAGAAATCTTAGTTTCAACCTTTTGATGTTTTGTTTTCGGGCTTTTTAACTATTTAAATGTTTGTATTTTTATGAAGTTCATTGTATGTTTGTTAATGTTAAGCATTCAAGGAAAATAATTAGCTGTGGCCTGTTGGTTATTGTTCTGGTTACATTTAGAGAACTCAGATAATAAACTAACTGTATTTGCCCTCATGCTTTATCTCAAACTAACGTCCTTAAGATGGTCAATCAAGGTCCCAGCTGCCAACATGAGGGTCACAGAAATGACACTCACATAAATTTCTGATCATACCCATCGCCACTCGGATTTTCTGTGACAGGAGCGGGGAGGAAGATTGCTTTAACAGAAAAGCCAGAGAAACTAATTTATATGAGATCAAAAGCATGAAAGAGCACTTCTGTGGAGAGATGATAAGCCTTCAAGGCCACTGCCAGAGCCCCAGGACAGTGCTCTGGTCTGAGCCGTGTGGACACCTTCTCCGACCACCTGTGTCCATCATTGTCCAAGAGACAAGCCACGGGGATGCTTTAACAGGAATGCCAGAGCAGCTGATAAATGGAGAGCAGCGGTGAGGAGGCAGATAAACAAAACACACTGAGAGATAAGAGGGTGGGGAGGGTACCGCATGCTATCGTGTAAAAAGTAATTTTTGTGCATTACACTTCAAAAGCTTGTGTGTCTATGTGCTTGTGATGCATATGTGTGCGCCTGTGCATGTGTATGTGTATGTGTGTGTGTGTGTAAGTAGGCAAGAAAGAGTGATTATTCATGATCATCCTTGGGTCACAAGAGTAAGTTGTCCCCTATATTATCTTTGTTATCAAGGCTGAACCTTGACTTCTCTTAAGTTGTTCTCACAGTTGAGCTTTATGTAGAAACACATGTATAAATCATTTGTGGTCATTAAAATGATTTTATATTGCTGGCTCCCTGGTACCAACTCTGATGTCCATTTGTCCTCATATGAAATTAGCACAGGTAAATATCCCCAGAAGAAGCCATGGGACCGGTCCACTGCACACCCTACCCAGTTGCATTGATGTACTGTAAAGAGAACTTTGAAGAATATCCAAACCCAACTCAACTGAAAGTTTAACCTAATATTTCTGTGTATTTCCAGTCAGTTCAATCAGGAGTATCTCAAAGCATAATGTAAATGTGATTTTAGACTAGGATCAGTAACACAGCTGGAGTTAGATCATTAAGTGTGCCTATGTAATGGCACACTTATTACTATTTGACAGATTTATTACGGCCCGTAGCTTTGAGATGACCCCCACGTATGTTACACCGTTTCGTGCGGCTCGATCAGGAATGGTGTGCTATGACTCTTGGTAGGGATTCGTCACACGGTTTTCCCAAAATTCCCAAAAAAGATCCCATTTTTCCCCATTCATTTCGATGAGGAAGGGTCAGAAAAAAGGCGCCAACCCAGGCCACTTTGAAGGCCTACTGCTCGGCCATACTTTGTCGAAGAAACGTCGTTTAAACTTTAAACGGGTCAAAAGATTTTGGACGTTTATTGACTAAACCCATGCTCAGATATGTTTTACAGTTGTTTCACAAGAGCAGTTTAAGTTTTAGGAAAATTGGGATTTTTCACAGAATGTTCGCCCCACTGTCAATTGCCATTAAACCAGAGTGTGGAGAATAATTAAAAAAATTTGTCTTTCTCTTCTTGTCCCACCCAAACAGTTTGCCCTACATCTATAATTTATACATCAAAACGTAGCTAGCGTTGTCTTCTTTCATCCAGTGTCTTCCTCATTGAGATCAGAGTTACAGTTTTCTCACAAATGCCATCAAAGCACAGCCTCCTCCCTCTCTGTCCCCCATAGACGACCATTCTAAAGCTGCTCTCAATTTTCAGCTCAAACTTAACATCGAATGGTGTCTTTACACTGTCACCACGTCAGTATAATACACTCTGCAGACATGAAAATTTAGTATATTGTAGTCTGGAAGTTCCTACCACTCACGGGGAAAGAATTTTTGCGATCGGACCTGCAGTTTTCTCTTGGGAAGCATTTGTTTGAGAGCTTAATTCCTGTTTGCCCTTCTCTGTGTCTGACCCCAACTGCAGTGTGTGTGTGTGTGTGTGTGTGTGTGTGTGTCCCATTCCCTCCTGCCACTCACAGGAGTAACTATAGCAACCAGCCCTAACAGCTGAGTACTGAGGACTCTCTGCTTAACTTAACTCAACAGTTTTTTGCTCAAACCACATACATCCTGATGCGACAGTAGCATAGGCACACTTAAAATTTTTTCAGTAACTTTCGCTTTCTAGTCTTTATTTTTGTTTGTTTATTTGAAGTCATATTAAACATGTTTTATTATAAGTTTGTGTATCTGTATAGACATTTTTTTCTTTACATAGTCTTTTTCCACAGTCGCTGATTTGTTCAGTTTATGTTAGTAAAATGCCATGCTGAATCACGAAAAGGCAACTTGTGTTTTTGAAGAAATATTTATCATTCTCCACGGTGGCATTTACCCAGATGTAGTGAATGACTGGCAGTTTTTAAAGTACCTTAGCAGATTATGGCAGTGTCTGCAGGGAGTCCACATAAAGACACAAAATGTCAAAATAGTGGAAAATCCAGTGATTTATTATTTTCTTTGGCTTGTCCTTTTTGCTACATCTACTGCTGGTATTTGGTCCTGAAAAGACACAAAGAGCAAGGGCACAGGAAAAAAAAAATCAAACACCATTCAAAGATCAGATGAGACTCTCTCCCTGTCGGTTCTTGTGTCGCTCATCTTTTTTGCCTCACTATATGAATCCCAATCTCAGCCACCTTGTGTAAACTCTGCAGGTGCCAGAGCTCCTGCAGACAATCTCATAGAAAGCTTTCATCAAAATTAAGCTCTGATGGTTCCATTAAAGGCTGACAAGAAAAAAAAAAACCATTCACCCAAATTGTCAGAAGTACTAAAACTAGACAATCTTGCAATGTGACACCAGCTGCCAGAATTCTAGACCACACCCATCTTTGAACTGGGTCTTCGGTTTAATGTTAATATTAAAAAGACTTTGGATCGGGGTGCAAAGACTGGCCTATACTCAGTACTCCCAAACTGTTCCTACTGTCATACTCTTCTTACTCAGGCCTCATTTTGATTTCAGCAACCCACCTGTAAGATGCACAATGGTGATGCTACCACAAACACTACCACACTGATTTATAAACAACTGGTAAGAACACAAACTGTCAGATACAAGCACTGGAATGAAAATAAGTGAAAAAGCAACTCATGTCCAAAGAAAAACTTGGAAAGACCTCCAAGCTTCAACGTTGGAGAAGTATTGCACAAAAGGCTCATTGGAAGCAAATATAAAGAAATTAGGTGTGGCTCCAGACTTTTATGCAGTACTGTAAATTGTGCAGAAAGAGCACCCGTAACTAATCAGTTTCATACTTGGTGTCTTTTTGCATTTGTCTTATCTAATTTGGCAGCAAACTCTAAATCGTAATCAACATATTTAGGTCAGTTGATTTCATTACAAGCATTTAATACACTGAAACCTAATTTAGTATTCATAATGCATGCTTTTTATAAGAATTTATGTAAGCAGAATGAGATTAAGTAGAGGTGAAAGAAAGAAGCACATTTATAAATGTGTCTGTCACCAGTCAATTGAGTGAGCTTAAATTTCTTACCTGAGAACTTAATAGAACTACTGATAAATATTAAAGCCACACCGAACATGACCTGTATGTAAACCTGTCGTAATTGTCAAATGTCTGTGAATAGTTATTTTAAAACTCTAAGCGCTGCTATCGGAGTAGCACTATATTTCAATTAACTTATCAGAGTCAGTGACGACGTACTCATAAAAGGGAGGACTATATGATTAAAATGAATAAAAGTACTATTATCCAACTGTAGATAATTACTATTACTGAAACCCTGTCACAGAACAATTCCCTCTGCACTTTATTTAGTTATGTAATGCTATTTAATTTAATTTAATGGTCACCTGACTTTGGATTGTCACTTTTATTCAACAGCTCCTAAAATGCACATTTTACCCATTAAATGTGGTATTGCCCTGAGGTGAGGATTGCAATGCATGAGCAGAGTGAGCGAGCGAGTAACCTGATGTGTGAAAGCACGCTTAATCTCCGACTCTTGATAGAGTCCAGGTGGGATGACAAATGCTCATCTCTCTAAACTGCACAAGTGAAGCTCAACAGTAGAAAAATTGTCTTCTCGAGGGGGGAAATGTTTGCTTTTTGCTTGAGAGTAAATGAGAAGATTAATAGCACTTTCAAGTTAGTTCCTCAAACATATAGTTTCAGCCAGCGAGGAATTACTTTAATTTGGTGTTAAGATGCAAAACATGGAGAAACTGTAAGCTTCAAACAAACTTTGATATGTCCATCAAAGAGCTTTAGAAAAGTTCTGGGATGGAATTTGTTACTTTTGACACAGCCAGGCTACTATTTCTATCTGTTTTATTTTTTTTACACAGTAAATGCTCCTATAATCATTAGTCAAAGGGAGTTTACAGTGGGGGGTGGGGGGTGGGGTGGAAGTTGGGGGCATGGTGTAGCATCACCCTCCTGGAAGTATCATCATCATTTCTGATCCTCTCTCCATGCCACCCCATATAGAAAAGATATCTTATAAAGTTTGTGTCTGTCTTGTGTGAAACTTGTATGAAAAGCATACAAGAGTGAAAACAGATATAAGATCCCTTGAAAAATTATATAAATAAAACTTGTATGTTTTGGATACTTACTTACTAAAACAATATATGCAAGTAATGAGAAAGTGGCCACTTTAATGAGTAAATCATGTAAGCCTTATATGATTCACTGTATGAAGTAGGCCACATCTTATGCAAGTCTTTTATAAGTTTTTTCTATTTCTTTTCCATATGGGACCCTTTAAAAAATCCTGAAAACATCCTAGTTAAGTTCTTAAACATGTTTAATTTAAGAATTTGATGGATATTGAATGCATATCTCTAAATTACCTAAACCAATATGCTGAATATTGTGAAGCAACAATATGGAAGAACAAATTCATATGTGAAATTTTAACCTTAATGGGTTTAGCATTTTTTTAGAATTGCATGCACAAATATTTTAGTATTTATTTTTGTCATACAAGATCAGAAGTGTGTGGTTTAATTTTTCAGACTCCTTAAAATAATAATGCACCAGACAGCAGCTGAAGTTCTCTCAGGAAACATTTCCCTTGCGGCCCTTCTGCAGAGAAGAAAGCATGCCACTTTAAATGCTGTGCTATTTAAGCAGGCATGAGTGAGGAGAGGTGCAAAGGGCAACACAGAACACAAAGGTAGTTAGACAATATGTCCAGGTCAATAGGAGGTGGTGGTACTAGGTAGAATCAGGTCACACTGTAGTTCTACTGTGTTAAAAGCCCTGGGAAAAATGAAACTTAAAAGGTAATTGACAAACTGAATGAGGCTAAACAATATAATCTGATCCAAAGGAGTAGAAAGGCACTGTTAGTATTAAGCTACACTGCTTAACTTTAACTCTCACATAACAAATTAAAAGTGTTTAACTGTGAGATTCATGATAGGCTACAGGGGATATTTTACTTAAGTAAATGTAAGACCTTTAATTAGTGTGATACTAGTACTTTTTTAAGGAGCTGCTTACCTTACCACTGGCTCCAGAGTCTGCCATTATTATATTGTACTGGCTACAGACATAATGAACTTGCTTCAAGGTAACTACACTACTATAGACTGGATTATTTTGTCCGTGTATGTTTTGTGACAATAGAAAGTGATTTTCTTTAATCAGGTTTTTAACATTAATATTGATATACACACATAACACTTGTATTATTGTAGGATCTACCTTACAATAAAAAGGGCCTTGAGGCGACTGTTGTTGTGAGATGGCACTGAAACTGAATTGAATTGAATTTGGAAAACATATTTTTTAAATATATTTTGTCTACACTATGTCTCTTTCTCTATATATCTAGCTATCCATAGGGAATGTGTTCAAGGCTCACAGCTGCAAATAGACTACTGTGAGAAAATCAGTTTTTTAGTGCCAGTAATAATATACTGATACAACATAAGGTGCTGGCTAATTTCAGTACAAGCTGACACTCTGTGGCAGCTGTAGCTTTCAGCTTGTTCATGAGAGCTATCGCAGACAATAAAAAGAGAGACTCGCTCGCTGCACATTGCCAGTGACAAACTGCATCTTATTTAAGAACATAGTCATCCTTTTGCTTTTTTGAGTTTTTAAAGACTGGGAAGACTGCCCTTTTTGATTTTGCATTTTAAATAATGGCTAAAATGTAAGAACATCTGTGATGTTCTCTTTATCTGGGAGAACTTGTGCTAAAGCTTTGTAATGTATTTGACTTCTGGTGTCACAGGGCAATTAGCTGTTTTACAGCAATTAATTAATCAGAGGCTGAGTGATAGGGTTGCAAAATGGGAAGGGCTAATTTGGGATATCAGCAAAAGTAGGAGTCTAATGGACTCATTTTTACTGTAGACAATGTTGAACGACATGTCTATTCTCTAACTTTGTGTTTCTCAATCATATAAGAGTCTATTTAAAATAAAGAAGAAAGATTTTTTTTCAACTAGTCCACTGACTGTGTTCACTCCTGCCTTATGCCACTGTCACACTAGGGACAACAGTGGTTGGAGACCAAAATGTTTTGTTATAATTCTAAGATCTCCTCTCAGCATTTGGCCTGTCTCACTCTGTTTGACTTGAGTAATGGGTCCACATCAGAGACATTTTAATCTTACATATCAAACAAAGCATTTTCAGAAATGATTCAGTGGCTGCTAAAGCCTGAAGTGTCTCTTGAGGCTGTCTTTTGTTATACAGTATGTATAAAGGCTAACACTGGAACACATCATTTAAAAACAATAGTAAGTGCTGTTGTTACATAGATGTGTTTTGTTTTTGTTTTTTTCCCAAAAAAAGGGCACATTTTTATTTTCCTTGTTAGATCATTTCAGTTCAGCCTACTCAGTATTGTTCTCCTATTGTGCAAAATGCAACACATTGCAAAAGACCAAACTATATCTACCTTGCTTTAGCTTCCCTTTGTTAGTAGGTTTATGAAGATTTGACTTTTTCAAACACATAGAAAACCTTTTTAAAAACATAAAATAATTTTTTATAGATCTCTTTTTAACCATTCATTTTTATATTGTTCTAGTAAGCAAGCAATGCTGTAGTTAAATAAGGGACATACAAAAGAAAATTTCAAAACAGGCTTGTTAATTTTGCTTGAGTTATAATTTCCTTCATTGCCAGCCTTCAAACATCAAACCGATTTGAGCCTAAAGAGTAGCACATGAATGGCAATCCTGTTCGTTTATTAATCACCACGGGATGCATACAAAGAGATGACGTATACCATATATATAAAAGTGGGATGGTGTTTTTGTTTTTGCCAAAACACCGGAACCACTGCAGGTCTCCTAAGTTGCGGTACTTCGGCATCTAGCTAGCCCTACTGAAGAGGAGCGAACAAGTCATTTCAGATGCAACGTTTCTATCAGCTCAACAAACATCAGCAAACATGCAAATTGTTTGTGTGCAACACAGTGTGTTACTAGCTTCAGGAGTAACAAAGGATCCAGAAAGAGAGCTAACTTCACTCAGAGATTGAGAACGAAAAGAAAGCCAGGGCATGACAGGAGGAAGAGATGTTAGATTCAGGCAAGGACTGCTCATGTTTATGGTTCCCCCCGTGTTTTTAAATCAGATAATAGGCCTGTACACGTGACATTTTGTTGTTGTTGTTTTTAATTGTGAAAAGTGCTGCAAAACAAACTGAGGTAGACTAGATGTGTTATTTAAAGGTTGCATGAAAATAGAGATAAATGCAGGATAAGCAGGTTAGTTTGCTGTAATGTGATGGGTTTAAAGTAAAGAACAGTATGTGACTGGTGCACAGTGGCTGTGGTCTCATGGTCAGAGTTAGGTTACTTTAAGTGTAGCAGATATTCATTTGAATTTAAGCTGATGATGCTAAGATCCACTGACTGTGATTTCACCTTCATACCAACTTTGTACCATTTAGAAAAAAGACAGCATGAACCGTGAACTGTCAGTGTAGAGGATGGAAATCAGCCAGGACAACTCGTGAAACATCTGCTGGCATCTTTTTGAATGCTGTCCACAAAAAGCAGCAGGTCCGCTGATCACAGCCTGTACACTAAGGAAATCTACTGGAGCTCTCAATAGAAGTTATTGCTATGAGCTATGATTCTTTTCCCAACACTGAGCCAATACAACCAGTTTAGAGTTCCCCCACCTGCTGAATCCCACTTTAACCCCTGACTACAGAAGAAGGCCACACCAC
>NW_005187467.1:721235-735990 GCF_000239375.1 Pundamilia nyererei | reverse complement strand
TTTTCCAGTTTTCCTTTTTTATTTATTTATTTTTTGCTTTTCACATGAACTGAAAGCTGTGACAACCCAGTTAACTACTGTCAGTTAACTCTTCTCGTCTACTGTTACCTTTCTCATTATTCCTGACTTGTGCCTCTGACAGTATCTCCCTCAGGCCACATACAAAATTGCCTTAAGTCTAATCTACAAAGACAAGAATTTCTGTGAGATATTGTGCGTCACCAAAATTATGATAATCAGCATCTTTTCACATTTTCTCTGTCTCATCTGCAGCCATAGAATTGGATTTCACACTCAGGAAGCCACTGACAAACACTTTCAGGTGATAGCTCACAGGAAAAATGGCACAAAGCAGCATGGCTTTTTTTCAATAAAAGATACTGCCAGCTCAAAAACAGCAAAAAAAAAAAAAAGTCAGAATAAAATGTTTCACTAAAATATTGTTTACATGCAGAACTAGATTGTGAATAAGTTGTTCAATCTATATTATATTAAATGACAAACTTGCTCATTTAAAGGACCAGGCAAACACTGGGACATTGAAAAACTAAAGTACATTTTGTGCTTTGAAGAGTTCTTTCTTTTTTTTTTTCCCCAGACCTTTAATAAGTGTTATATGGGTAACGAGGGAGCAAGCTTCAAATTGGCAGGCTGTGTGTTTCTCATAAGGTTAAAATGCGGTCCGCATGGACATGCTGTGAGACTCCCAGTAAGCTCGTGTGGGCTGACTTCATTTTTCAGCCTTTTTTCACTGACCACTTTAAGTTGGACTACAAGCAGTAGTGGTTTGGAACAGATACATAATGAAATCAATTAATATTCCCAGTCATAACTGACCCATGTGGAGCTGATATGGACATATTTTGTGCAGAGCCTTTTCATTGGCTGACTGTTGTCCAGTGAGTAGGAAGCGGCTGACACCCCATTTGCTCTCATTACCCCCTCAGACAGACTGGATATGTAGTCAGTGTGTCTTTCAAATTATACATATATCTTAAATACATTAGGGAAATGTCTGTATCTACACATTAGGCATTTAACAGTATTTTTTTCTTGTAGCTACAAGTGTTAACTGAGATGATGTCTCAACTTCTTGATGATAATTTTGAGCAAAAAAAGTCTCTGATTTTGAGGCTTCCACTGTAGCCAGTGGATATCCAGACCTGGACCTACTGTTCCATCCATCAGTTCATTATTTATAATTCAAGCTTGAATTTAAAAAGGCTCAGAAAAAGCTGAATCATTGTCAGACTACAGCCAATAGTTTTGACACTGCAGTTTTCACCTGTCGTCTCTACACAGACAGTTTAAATACAGACAGTTTCCAGAAAATCTTTTTTATTGAAATAGATTCATTTTAAAAATACCGGGTCATTCTTTCAATCTGGTGTTTACATGTCATACAGCATGTAGTAGGCCATTAGTGAAGGTATTGTATCATATAAAACTTTTTCTTTGTTTTTTGAACAGCATGCATTACTTTATTCCTGGTAGAAAATAGCTTGCTGCACTACTCTTCACATTACTTTTGCGTTACTCCACATTACCAGGCAAGGAGTATTTTCATATAATTGCCAGTTAACAGCATACTCTTGAACATTAAATATGTCCATATACACTACATTGCCAAAAGTATTCACTAACCGATCCAGATCACTGAATTTAACTACTCCAATCACTTCCTTGCCACAGATGTATGAAAACAAACACCTGGGCATGCAGACTACTTCTACAATCATTAGCTCAAGAAAAGTGCATATAGAGCTACATAGAATGGGTTTCTATGGCCGAGCAGCTCCAGTTCAATTCAATACAGTGGTGTAAAGCACCATTGGACTCTATACCTAGTATGGATGAATCTGGGATTGGCAGTTCCCAAGGGAACAGTACTTGTCTGACTGCATTGTGCCAAGTGTAAAGTTTGGTGGAGGGAGAATTATGGTGTTCCAGTCAAAGGAACCTAGGACAATTTCATGCTCTCAACTTTGTGGAAACAGTTTGAGGATGGCACCTTCCTTTTCCAACATGACCATGCACTAGTGCACAAAGCAAGGTCCTTGAAGCCAGGGATGAGCAAGTTTGGTGTGGAAGAACTTGAATGGCCTGCATAGAGTCCTGATCCCAACCCAATAGAACACCTTTGGGATGAATTAAAATGGAGATTGAGAGCTAGGCCTTTTGTAAGAATTTGTAAGAATGGTCAAAAGTTCCCATAAACACACTCCTCATCCTCGGAAAGGCTTCCCAGAGTAGTTGAAGTTGTAGCTGAAAAGAGTGGGCCGAGTTTGAAGGCAAACAACTGAATACTTTTGGCAATATAGTGTATTTGTTTATTGTATAATGTATTTAGCATAAAAAGCTATCATGTAGATATGTATCATGCAGCTTCATCTATGACTTTTATGCTCTTAAGTAACCCCTAAAAAGATGATGAAAATCAGACACAGGGCACATAAGAGAGAGATGCAATGGCATGAAAAGGCTCAGCATCATGTCTGAGGCAGTCAAGGTTCCTGTGACAGCAAGAAAAGCAGCAGTAACTATAACTAACTTGCAGCTATAATATTGTTCCTAATTAAGGTAAAGTAATACATCAAATTACCATATTACTTTGTAATACATATTGGTAGTTGTGGTGACAGTGATAGAAGATTATGAGAAATAGTCTTTAAGTAGCCTGTCTTCTGTGTTAATGCAGTTCATCTATATTAAGTTAAATGTTAATGTGCACACAGTGGCACTGCTGAAATACCGCATGGTTATAATATGCATGCTTGTAGTATCACTATCTTAACTTCATGTTACAGTATACGTTCTGTATTTGGATTTTTCATGTGTTTTGTCATAAACCAAAGTACTGGACAAATTCACATGTCCAATGGTGGCAGAAGATCAAAATCAGAGGATTACCAAAGTTATTACACTTTATTCTCAGGGGAAATTTGGGTTGCCAGGTTTCATGGCAACTCATCTGTCAGCAGTTGTTGAGTCCTTTCACTCAAACCTAGAAATGTCAACCTTGTGGAGGAGATAATGGTAGAGCCCAAGTCACAAAATCATGAAAGTCATTTGGACTCATCACCAGGAATGTCTGTATAAACTTTCATGACAATCCATCCACAGATTGAGACTTTACTTATTTTAATCTTGGCCAAATTATTGAGTTGACTTGCCAGGCAAGAGAACAAAATGCATTGCCTTTCCTTCCTAGCATGGCTAAAAAATATGAAAATGGATTTTATATTAGTTAATATTTTGTCATCAAAGCACAAAAAGCCAAAAAAATGACAATAACAAGATAACAAGCTTTTAGCATTTCAATGGTACATAATAAAAATACTTGAAATATGCCTTCGAAACTGAACAACCTTAGAAACTAGTTATTCTACCTGCTCTCAGTCTCCGTCTATCCTGGTTTTCAAAACAGAAATAACAGCATGTATATTTTTCACATTACTGCATGTGAAAGGACAGACTTCACTTTCCTTCTAAAATGATGAGATGTATAATTTGGCAGAACAAATAACTCTAGAGTCATGGTTACTGGGTATCTGATAAGGAGCCCACTTAGACCCCTGATGTCTTCATTCATGGCAGTCTCCATTGGCAACAAAAGAGCTGAAACACATCAACAAGTCTCTGACACAGCTGATGCTAGCCTGCAATTAAATACACATTTTAACAAGAGATGAGTAAGCTAGATAAATAGAGCAGAGATCCTCCATTAACTTAAGAGGTTCTTTGTAATTCACTTTCTGGCAGGAGAACAAAATGTGCTCCAGCTCTGAATCTGCTTTTAGCATATAGACTCATCTTCGAGCAGTTGTAAATGGAAAAAGATGGAGGGGAAATCCTGAAAGCCAGAAATTTCAGTACTTGGCAAAGTAATTGTAATTCACTGGTACTGATCAACAGCATGACCCTTGGAGATGTATTATGTCAGTATTGTCCATCACACTTTTTCTTTTAAATTTTCCAACACAATAAGATGGGATATTTATTTTATTTTTATTTTGGAAAGCTGAATTCTGAGCTGACAGATCCCAGTGTTTGCCCAAACCTAAATGCCAATGTGAGCTGCACAAAAAGTCAGGGACATTGAATCATCTCAAATGTTTGACCGGACCAATGCATTTTTAAAGGCCTTTTCAAAAAGCCGGACACACAAATTGCTCATTTTGACGCAGCAGTCTGTGGGCGCATTGGCTATATCAGCCAGACAAATGTGATCCGCTGAGAGTTCTGTTTTTATTCTCCTTCCTCCTTCTTTCTCAGTGCTATCAGCGATGTTGGACACACTGTTTCATCTTTTCTTTTCTTAAAGAAGATACAGCAGTGTATCAGAATATTCCATCTCCCCAGTTATTGCAGACACATTTCCTCAATAATACTCTTGTCATTTGGATGCTCTCTTATTTTTCCTGTGGTGACTTCTAAGCAAACAACACAATAGCGCAAATGGCTGCTCAGTGCTCCAGGTTAATGTACTTCATTAGAGGTTCAGTTTTGCATGTGTGACTTAATTTAATGGGCCAGAAAGCCTTGGGACAATTTTTCTGACATTTCAAGAATGCCAAGGCTGGCATAGAAGGCTCATGTGCAGCCACAGACAGGAAGAGAGGAGGGTTTTGGGAGAGGCTAGGGCTTCCTCTGCCTATTAATGATGGTATAGAGCCCAAGGAGACAGCACGCAGAGAAACTCAGGGAGCACACAGCTGGAGTACAGGAGTGGTGGTGGTTGGGGGGGGCAAACATCTCAAGGTAAAGTGCTGCCAGGAGGGGGTGGTGGGGCACGTCTCTCCTATAAATGACAGCAGCATTCATTCATACTGAACACCCTTGAGGTTTTGTAGTTTTGTCTAAACTCCACCCCTCCCCCTCAAAAGAATGCACAATATTGAATATGGACATATACATAATGATATATGAAAATATAAATGCCACTATTTGTTATTCTGCACTTTTAGCACAAGAAAAAACTAACAATATTTTATGAGACAGCTTTTTCCCCCATATTTAGCTAACCAATTTATATCATTTAAAGTCCTGCATGGCTTTGTTATTGCCTTTTTTCATTAGCATCATCAGCACAGGCATTTTACAGTCTGCAGCATCCCATCATGTTTGATGCAAATGAACCAAAACTGACTATAGCTGTTACAGGTTACAAAGCAAGCAAAGCATTTCCTTTTAATGACTTTAGTGACCAGAAGGCGAGAAGAACTGTGAGGCAACAGCAAAATAATGGGTACAGTTAATGCAGAAAAAGTTCATCTTCAAAAATTGACAATCTAGGACAGCCGCTAGAAGGATTAGTTAATAATAATAATTACATATGATACAAAAAGAGTTTACCCGTCATATAAAAAGAAACTAAAAAAGTTGTTTTTATACTACACCTCAGCCATTTTTGTGTGATGTTATGCATTCACCTCATTCTTTTGTTTATATTGTTTGAAAGCTTTATATAAGAATTATTTTTATTTCAGGCAACTTTATGCATTGCAAGTTAAATTTCTCAATTTAAAAATGTGTTACAAAATTCATCTCGATTTAAAAATAAAAAGCAGGAAGAAGCCAAAGGTGAAAGAAACAACGTGTATTTGTAAACCCAGAGTTTTAGTGTAATCAGCAGGAAACCTCTAGTGGCTTCGTGAATTTGATAGTACAATTCTTTTTAAAAGTGAAAAGATGGTGAAAAGTTTTTGGTTCATTTTCGAAAATAAACCAAAAGGTCTTCAGGAAAGAATTAAAATGTGAAGACGTATTATTCAAAATATGCAGAAGAATCACGTTTCCACAGGCTACATTTCATGTAAAAAATATAGCTTTCAACTTCGTTTTCTCTCTTTCAGTGGCACTCCCGTTCTTCACAAGCATGCATATGTCTGATGCAACAATGGTTAATTGAAGCTCTTAACTGAAATGCCATAAGTAATATGCTTTAAGTTTTACAAGGTATTGTTCAGCATGTCATAAACAAGCAAACTGCAAAACTTTGTGAAGAAAATAATGCACTCAAAGCCATTCTCCTTTGTGAGTCTTCTTTTCAGAAGATGTTTGCAGCTTGGGAAGAAGTCACTTCTTTCAGAAGTTTGACTGCTGTCTGAGGTAAGGATAGTCTTTACCTTAACTTCAACAGGATGAATACTTGCTGTGAGTTCCTGTCTTAGCTCTGTTGCTGTCTCTGTGGTGTTTTGAGTGTTATTTTTGCCGCTGATTTCCACTTTTCCGCTGAGGATGTATATGTCTCTAGGTAGTGGCTCTGCACTCTAAATTGCTCTATTGTTTTGGCTGAACCTTTTGATTGCTTTTTGTTATTATGAAGTGCATTGTTTATTTGTGTGTTGTGAAGTATAGTCACGATGATAGTGCTGTACTTTCCCTTTCTGGCTGAGGTTTAGTTTTAATTGTATAGCTGTGACCAAGAATTATTTATCCTGGGATTGGCTTTTATGGAAAGCTTGAGCTGGTTTATAGTTGTGGTTACTTTTTTTTTTTTTGCATTAAGGAAACAAATAGTTTTACGTGGCAGCTGGCTTTATTATTCTTTACATCATAATGGCATCTAAACTGCTAAGCTCCTGCTCTGTTTAAGCTGTTGCTTAAATCCACTGCATTCAGAGTCATCCTCAAGATATAGCCACAGTCATCCGTTTCGTGTATTTTGGGGGGAGGGGGGGTTTCTGCCATCACTACATAATGTTTTATAGGAAGAGTTTTTTGAAATGCACCATGAATTTTTCTCATACCATGAATTTTTATGACATCTTTGTATGAGAGGCTGCCGCATAACTTGCGGCTCTTTGCCTTTCGCTGTATATTTGGTTCATTGCTGGGTTTAGAGACATCCCTTAACTGTACTATATGTTGTGTAATATCCAGTGCTTTACGGAAGCATGGTCATACACTATAAAGGCTGGTGCCTCTGGTCCATCTTAATTGTAAGCTGACTGTGTTTGAAATGGATGTAGCAACTGTGACACTCATGAGTAGGTGAAATCCAATTGATGAAGCATCAAATGGATCATTTTTTCCCTCTTAGCATCTTAGTTGATTATATGCCAGATGCTTGCCAATTAAAAGGCCCACCTTAAAGCATATCTATTTTAAAATTCCCAGTTTGAATCAGTTTGAATATAATGAAGACTGTGATAAAACCAACAAGGGAGTTCAGGGCCTCCTATAGATTTCTACAGTACATAACACAACTTGAACGCAGTACTCGTTTCCTGTTCCCCTATAAAGAATAAAGGTTCATTGCATTTCAATACTGGTTTCACTTTTTAACCTTGCAAGATATGTCATTTTTATTTACAATACACATTATTAGTTACAGTGTTTTTAATGGCAGTAGTCACATATTCAAGTCACACATTAACTGTACTCCAGCTGCAGTATCAGGGTTGACTGGTTTGGTATTTGTTCAATAAGCTCCCACCTAACCAATTCCTACTGGTTCAGCAATCTCAAGTGTCACTTCAGTGCAAATAAATGAGTTATATTAAGAGGCCCCCAGGACATACCCAATTAGTGGTTTTTTTTGTTTTTTTTTTGGCAATGCCAACAACAGAAAATCTGTGAAAAACAAGAGGTATTAAAAAAACTGCAAAATGGAATGTTAGATGGATACTGCTCCATCTAACATGTTTAATGTTTCCATTACTATATATATATTCAAATATATTTGAATATATTTATTCTAATAATGGGTTCATATTGACAAGTTCACCAGGCATTGGACTCCAGGCTGGTCTGTTTGGAGTGTAGCAGATTTTTACACCTGCTGTTCCTGATGCAACTCCAATGGGATTAGTGTTTTCTCCCAGAAATGAACTGGGGATCCTTCGTTTGATATGCGGATATGTAAACCACTACACTGTTGAGATACTTGTGTAAGAACAGCACAACAAGATGAGTCTCATTTATTCTTTAGGAAATTTGCAAAAACTAGAATAGAATATAAAGAACATCCTTTTTACTGTCATTCTACATGTACAACAAAATTGCAGGTGCTTGTTAACAGTCCAAATGGCCCAGGGGAAGAAGCTGTTTGTGAGTCTGGAGGTGTGGGACCTTATTGACCTGAGGCTCTGACCAGAGGTCAGCAAACTGGTGGTTGGTGGGGTGCAAGGGGTCACCTGTGATGGCCTTGGTTTCTCTGAGACAGGGGGATTTGATGATGGCCTCCAGGGGTGGCAGCTAAAATGGTACACAAAAGAATACACATACAAAACTACCTTTTATTCTGTGTGTATAGATAATTCTTTTGTGTAACTGAGGCAGGCAGGTAGATTGTACTCCACACACTGTGGCACTTTGCCAGAGACAATGTGCATTCACCTCTAAATTGCAGTGACTAGACTGAAGTCTTTATCATTTAATGGAAGGGATATACAATGGATTGTTATTATAATATTCTAATATTAAGTTTTAAGTTTAAATTCATTCTGCTGCGGTAGTGTCTTTAGCGTGGCTTTATGTGGGTGTTGGAGTGATTTAAAAAAAAAACATCTATGATCAAATAAGACAGAGCTGAGATGAGCTGTTGATGAGATGTTACATGTTTACTTTTTATATTACATTTCATCAAAGATGTAAAAGCAGTAGCTTTTTTTTTAAAGCTTTTTCTTTTAAAATGCACACCCTAAAAGACATTCATTGTGTAAAGTTGCCATAAAATTCTGGTGTTTGAGCCACTGCTTTGACACAGAGGTCAGCGCAGTGAATGGTCCACTGCCCCTGCTGATAACCATAAAGAACCATAGCTAATTTTTTAAAAAGCAATTTTAAAATGAATTGCAAGTACTCAGAGTCACGTTCGACCCCTTCCCCCCCAAAATAAAAACAAAAATAAAAACTTGAAGCCTCAGTTGTCTCACACAGGCCTATTGTGTTTCTCTTGGGATTTGCTCCCCACCAAAAACCATGTTAAATCTCTTAGAACCTGAAACTCAAATAGTCTGAATCCCTGCAATGCAGAGGTATTTTACTAGCAAGGTCGATCCTGATTTGTTTCACACAATGTAGTTCATTAATATTGTTACCAAGTCGCTCAGAGCAGTTCTAGAATAGTTGTGCGCTGAATTTGATGTATTCAAACTATAAATGTTCAAGGAGAATTCCCATGCTTTACATTATAAATTTTACAGTTTCTAGGTTAATTTGAGTATGTTAAGCACAACAGCTACTGCTGCTGTTAACTTAAATACAAATTTATTTTAAACACTTTTGATTTTTAAGATGTCAAAACCCTCAAATAGGTTGTTTTTCTAGCAGTGAAATGAGGAGGGATTAATCTTTTAATGTTCCAACCCACTCTGGGTTTTCTGCTGAATAACCTATGTTATATTTTAGCATTGGGGGCACAGACAGATCCCAAATAAATATTTTACACATATAAATAATTCTATTTGTTTCTTTTGCCTGCGTGGTGCTTGTGTTACCTGCTTTGCAAGCTATGCAGGCCTCTGCCACACATCCTGAATAAAATGTTCAAAATCAACAACGAGAAAACAGACAGCTTATTCGGCAGTAAAACGATGAAATATATATTACCCTCAGGGTGTTTTATTTTGCTTCAATTTCCATTATGGACTCATTATGAATAGTAACTTAAATGGGAAGGAAGTCAACTCCATGATGCTGTGATGGAAATCATATATTACATGTTCTTGCATTAATTAAAAAAGGAAATGCATTATTGAAGGATGCAGTTTTTCCATTATAGTGTTGTTTGATATTATGATCAATGTAAGTATGCTTCAGTATGTTTAAGCTTCTCATGTGGGTAATGTCGGCAGAGTTTTTGTGTGCCTCAGGGAGACACTTTGGTCCTGCTCTCACTCAGGTTGATGATACTAATAACGCAATTTGTGAAGATTAATGCTTTTATTTGCACAGAGTGCAAGTGTGCTTCAATTACTGCATTTTACCTCAAACTAGATTAAAATGCTGCACTTATTTTTCTCATGAAAGAATAAAAAAAAAATGCATACATTTTTTTGATAACAAGAAAAAAAAAGTGAAATTCTACAATCATCTCAGCATTAAATGTTCATAATGTCAAACATTAAATAAATAATTAAATAATGTTGTTCAATATTGTTTACAAAAAAACAAGGATGCGTTATTGGGGTGTTACAGTCACCTCATTCTCGTTTTAAATGAACATATTTTGCTAGTTTTGGATTTTTTCTGTTTGTATTCAGAATAAGTCATGCGATTAATTACAAATTCTTCAAACAAACAACAATAGCAAAGTGATGATAACAGGAGGAGACACAGCAATGACAATAACAACAATATAACAATGACGAGCAATGATGAAAATATCAGGTGTCTGTACTACAAAACAACTTTAGCGTAGCCAGACTTTTGTGTGGTTTGTTTTGTCTTGACAGCTGTACATTAGAATGCTGAAACTTGTACACTTAATCAGTTTGCACATTATAACATTAAAGCAGAACCACAGTCTGATGAAAACGATGAAGAAATACCTTAGTTTGTGGATAAATCAACATCAGACTGAATATTGCTGGTGATCTTACAATTTTCTAATCTTTGTTTCACTTCAGTAGTGTAATTCAGACCTGGGAGCACAATTCACTTGTACTGATTTTTCAGTACAGTAGGTATTGTAGGCAGTAAACCTACCAAATGTACCAGTGCTTCCTGAACTGGCAAGGGACAGCACATGTATTCTCATCTGTCTTCACTTGTTGAAGAAGAAAAACACCCACAAACACAGGAAAAAACTACACAAAAACTGGAAGGCAAAAAAAATCTACAGACTAGACCAAAAAAACATATGATATTGGAACATCCCTAACTGTGCTTTAGAGTACAACCATCTAATGAAACGAGAATGCCAATAATGTAAAATGGACATTCTCAATAATAATAATAAGAATGATCATTAAGGCAAGATCAACAATAATCATGAGTTTCACAACATCAGGGAATTAAACTTTGTGTTTAATTAGGTGTTTATTTTTTTAATGGGGGTGGCTGTAGCTCAGGTGGCAGAGCAGGTCAGCCACTAATCAGAAGGTCAGTGGTTCAATCCCAGGCTGCCTCCTGGCTGCATGCCCAATATCCTTGGGCAAGATACTAAGCCCATGTTTGCCTACTGGTGGTGGTCAGAGGGCCTGGTGGCGCCTGTGTCCGGCAGCCTCGCCTCTGTCAATGTGCCCCAGGGCAGCTGTGGCTACAATGTAGCTTGCTATCGCCGGTGTGTGAATGGGTGAATGACTGAATGTAGTGTAAAGTGCTTTGGGGTCCTTAAGGACTAGAAAAGCGCTATACAAATGCAGGCCATTTACCATTTATTTAATGTTAAACCAAATGTTAGAAAGTAAAACCACATTAAAAAGAGGTTACATAAAAGCAGGTCAGATCTGTTCTCATTTCAATTTTGCTTCAGTCAATGGTGGAAAAGGTGGAAAAGTAAGATTAGTTTGAAACACCTCCACACCTTTGGATCACAAAAATAAGTTCTGATGGTTCTGATGTTTTTAATGAACTTTTCATGAGTTTCCTTTGATGCTAATGATTCTAAATTACTGATAATATAGCTATTAGGTCAAAATCATAACTGGAATGCAGATCATGTAAAAAAGTAGGAGGCACCTATGTTAATTATATTATTTCCTTAAATACATTTTGTTTCTAAAATTTTTCTTAATTTATCCTATTAATGAATGGGGTGTATGGAAACTTGTAGAAACAAATAATTTAAAAATAATCTCACTGAAAGTACTTTTCTAGGGTTTTGTTGTATGTGAGACAAAATTATTATAAACACAGAAATGTCAGTCCTTTAGTCATGCTGTGAAGGCTTCTATACTATCCACAAATAAAAAAGGAAGCGCAAAGCTCCCATTTTTATTTTAAGTTTTACTGCCTTTAGACTCAGGCTTTTTCATTTGCATTTTTTTCTTCTTTTTTTGCCCTATAGGGCATCTAAAAGATGAAAGAGAATAGAACTTTGGAATGCTTGTGAAGTGGATTATAAAATATACTGGAAAGTAGTCTTTTCTGAAAAAGCAAGGTTAATTTGCAACAGAGCAGATGATATCTTGCCCATCATTCCTTTAATCAAACAGCTTTCTTCAGATATAAGAACAAGGGAGCCAAATAATGTCATTTTCAGCATCACTTAAAAGGGGGAAAAAATTAAGTGAAGTACGTCTAAGGCTGTATTTTGGAATTTTATTTCTTTATTAAACACTAGCTGACATTTAGAAAGGAATCCTCACCAACAAAAAGAGCTTAGTATTTAATCAGTCATTTCTCTTTATTTTGTTTGTGAACATTTATTACTATCTATTTACCAAATAATCAGGGTAAAGCGATTACTGTCCTGCACTTCATTTCTCTTACATTATGAATCCAACACATTCTGTTTCGAGATTGATATAGAGCTGCAACAGACTGTGCTGTTTAGTGGGAATTTCATCTGCTAATCTTACTCTCTGCCTTGTTTAAAACTTTTCATCAGCATTATAATGTGATACAATTTGAATAACCAGTTCAAGCAAAACAGGGTTTGTGGCGCCAACCAGTGAGTGCTGCAGCATTTAATTGTCTATAAGGTGTGCATATCTCCTTTGTAATAGTCTACCACCCAACTTAGGCACATTGCCCCAATTTATATGTATGGTATGCATCAAATGTGTCTATTTGCTTTTCTGTTAGCTTTTTTGTTTGCTTGTTTGCTTGAATTCCAACAAACTGATAGATTAGAAGCTGGCCTGAGTTTATGGGTTGTTGTCACTTCTTGGGTACCATAGTTATACTTCAAATTTCAGTTCACTAATTTGCAGCTGTGACATTAGAAATATATGGGGGCATTGAGAATCCACTGAGCGGTAAAATAAATAGCTTATGAGTTCACAAGAATAACAATTTTCTGCAGCATTGCTCTCTTGCTTCCTTTTCAGTAAATGTGTTGACTTTTGCTGAACTACTTGTGCCTCTGTGTGTGTGTGTGTGTGTGTGTGTGTGTGTGTGTGTGTGTGTGTGTGCGCGTGTGTGTGTGTGTGTGCGTGTGTGTGTGTGTGTGTTCTTCAGATCACCCTGACTTTTTGTTCTTGGTGCACTCCATCAATTTGATTTCCATCAAACCACCCTTTTTATGTAAACAGAGCTTGGAGCTTGAAAGTTGATAATCACTGCATTGCAGATTATCTCTGGGGGGGGGGGGTTGAGCCAGGTAATGGAAAGAAACCTGGCTATGGAGTATGTTGTTTTAGCACACCTTTCCGGACTTTGTGTTAACCATACATGTTGGTCCTAGAGGACACTTTGTTATGTCTTTGGAGTATGTTGGGTATGTCGGGATTGTTGCAGTACTGCAGAATAACTGTATAACCAGATGTCCCTTCACTGGATTATGTGTTCAACAAAAGATATGAGTCGCTGAAATATTTTTAGCCTGTTTCAACATAGTTTTGCATTTTCAATTTAATATATATTACATATCAAGCCCTGCAAAAAATCTTTCCATGATTTTGGTTAAATCATTTCATTTCACCAGGATCTAATTCCATACAGTGTATGATTAAGGGAATATTTACCTTAAAGTAAATTTCAAACTTAATAACTTAGAGAAACCTATTATGAATGGCAACCTCCATTTGATTTTTCTTGTAGTTGCTTATCAGGCTTGCACACCTGTCTATGAGGAATTCTAAACAATTCCTTCCAACCTGTTTTATTTCAATATGTTTGGCATGTCTTGGCTGAACAATTCTCTTCAGGTCAGCAGCTATAAGGACTCTTCTGTGACCATTCCAAACCCTGAGTTTTCTTCTTTCTTTAAAAAGAAAAAAACAGTGTTTATTTATTTATATGTTTTTGGGTCATTGTTTTTTGCATTTATCAACCCCTCCTAGATTTCTGGTCATTGACATTCTGTTCTGAGCAATGGATACTTTTATGCAGTGTGCGCCTCGGCACTTGGTGACCTCATAACTTGCTACATTGTAGCTGAATCATTCATAAATGCTTCCAGTACAGCACAGTGCAGACTCTTGATTGATGAACATCGAATTTGTTCCAACGTTATGCTTCTTTACAGTGTTAAGAACTTAATTAAAGAACATCAAGTTGCCTGTTGTTGAGAATACAAAGATTCCCAAAAAAAAGGACAAACAAAGCCGTATCCAAGTATGCTTTAGCATGACGCTGATACTTGATATCACAAGAAAATTATTCATATCTATAGGTGTTGCTGTAAATAATAAATGAAACTGAAGTGGAAAATAAAAGTAAAGACTCCCATATAACATCACAAAATGCACAGTTAGAAATCAGGGTTATTATGTCTAAGCTATAAAGAATTTGTATTAAATGTGAATGTTAATCACCCACCCTGGGTGAAGCAGCTTGTGGTGGCATTACAAAGGAGCTGTCCTTGGTGCTGAAAGCCTACGCAAACCCTCTGGCACAGCCGTGCAGGCTCTCAGACTAAAAACAATTAACAACACATAACATCATAATTGTAAAGTGTGATCAGAAATTCTCGAGTAGAGGAACCCTTTAAAATTCTTTTTCTTTCTTTCTTTTCTGATGGCGAGAGGGGGTTAGGCATTTTAAAGTAGCAACTGCTGAATATGTGTAAAGGAATGTCGCTTACACAGGAGATGATCGGTTAATTCATTGCAACAAACATTCACACTGACTGCTTCTTGCTTCATAAATTTGAGGATTTACTTGTTTTTTGTTTTTTTGTTTTGTTTTTTTCCAACTG
>NW_005187467.1:690410-721127 GCF_000239375.1 Pundamilia nyererei | reverse complement strand
ATGAGAAAAAACAGTCTGTTGACTTAAGAAAAAAGAAAAGAAAAGAAATCCCAATCTTTTTTTTTTTTTACAACATTTTTTTCTTGTTAATTTACTCTGTCTCACTTCATGTGAAAGCATTATTTAAAAAGTCTGGGCTTTTGATATTACTAGAAAATTACCATTATAAGGCAGGAACAAGTAATACATCAAATTACCCTTTCAAATTAAATAATTGACTGATAAATAAAATGAAATAAATTTCGAACTTTTGATTTGAAGTGTGGTCTTTTTTGACCATTAACAACACACATTAAGATTCGCTTTCCAATTTAAGTTACATTGAGCAAAGCATCAGCTATTCCCTCTGATATCTAAATGCAACAAGCTGACAGTCTTTTTATAGAGCTCCAGAACTCCATGTAGGTAAACACAACACGAGCAATTGAAATGTAGACATAATGAAAAACAAAACAAGCCAATGTGATAGAACAGGCATAATATTTTGGCAAACAGCCATAATCCTTGCTAGAGCAAGCTTGTAACTTCCCCTCAAAATTCCCATTTGGGATGTTACAATATTATTAGAGGACTGAAAACAATAGCAGGCAAACAGTCAGCTGGTCATTTGCTTTTAACCTACTTCCTCCTGTTTTTCTTTATCATGCATAATACAGTCTTTGATTGCACCACTCAGTGTGACAGTGCTCACATAAAACCGGTTGGATAGCTTCCCATTATCCCTCATCATATACTACTGTGATGTTACTGAAAGAGCAGCAGAGGCAAAGAGCAAATAGTTAAAAAATAATTAGTTAGTTCAATAAAGAGAAAGAAAATGTCACAGAAATAGAAATCTACAGACTAATCGATTGTATTATTTTGAGGATTTGGATTACAGTGAAATGATATTGTAGGTATATGGTTGAAATTCTTTTCTGAGGTACCACATTGGAGTTTACTGCGATGAGTTTTCTAAAGTTGGGTTGTTTTAAAAGACATTTTAGGTTGTTTTTTTAAGTAATTATCTTATATTGTTATTTTTTGCTGTTTAAGAATAATTTGTCAGCTGAACCTGTTCATTAAGGCTGTGCATAAACAAAGGTTTAGTATCCAGCTGTGCACTGTATATTTTTGGCACAGACAAAATATGATGCATATAACAGGCTATAAAACTGAAACCATTACCTGCAGAATGCGGTTAACCTTGCTAGAACTGAGTGAAACTGCAGAGAGGTTGTAGTTGTTTTTGGCTTTTCACTATGCGTAGCACCTTTCACTCCCACCTACTCTACTGGTAGTAAAAAAGACTAACTGAAAAAAAAAAAGATTTTGCATTTCTCAAGGAAAGATCTCAACAATGCTCCAGCATCTGATCACAACTTTGGGAGGTTGAGCAATATGGAGCAGCTTGTAATTAAATTAAAATAATGATTAGAGTCTGCTTTAATTGTTGGGTGACAGCAATAAAAAAATATCTTAGATTCAAAATTGCTTAAAGATAAACCATAAATACTCAGACAAGGGTTTGGTAAGGTATTATTATTACTGAATTCATTGAAAAATGCATTTGTATTTGCATATCCAGACAGTGGATTTTTACAAACCACATTTTTGTAGACAGGGGATAAACATTTTGCTTACAGCTTCCCATATTCATGACACATAACATTCTTTACAGCAGTTCAAATCAGGTGAATGGTTTCACAGATAAAGTTTGAATATTGGGGATAAAAAAGACGCATCTTCATCCAAGTTCAGTGTTATATTCCCCAGGTTTGACACCATTCACCAATTCCAAATTCAGTCTATTAGAAAAGCGCATTTCTATTAATATTATATATGAAGATTATTCCGGCAGAAGGTGGTTTAATTCAATTTATGCACCCTCACAGGCCCTCAACAAAGGGGTGTTTTTGGTCAAGAAGAATGTGTGCTGGGTGCTGTTCTACAAAAATAGTGGAGAGCTACAATTTTCCATATTCTCAATGAAGTCCTTGTGGATTTTTGTCAGGCAAATTTGGGATGGTCAGGTAGGAGGCATTTGATGAGATCACATGGAATTAACCAACTGTAATTATAAAAATAATATACTGTACTTGTACTCTATCACATTATTGCAGCACTGCACTCCCACTAGCATTTGGTATTATTTCAACAAGTGTTGGAATTATAGTTTTAAAACAGTTTCCCTTTAGCAGCCATGTCGCTCTGGTCCTGCTGATTCTTGTTTAAAGCCTGTCCACATGAAACTTTTTTGTCTCTTTACTACTGTAGCCAGTATTGTAACTGATTACAATGGCTTTATTGTCTGCTTGGCTGAATGCTATGATTAATAGACTCATTATATTGTCATGCTCTGATGCTCATTGGCTCCCCATCTGCTAGTGCAAAGAAAGACTCACAACTTCACAGGCATTATTGGCACCTTTAAACTTGTCCAAGATATAAACACAAATGAAATAAATCAAAGAGAGCTGTAGTTGTGAACTTCTGTATTTTTAGTGACATCCCCCTCCACCCAGCATAAAAAAGCCTCTCACTGTGTACATCTTGAAAACGACTCATAAGCGTCACTCTCCAATCATGCCATGTAAACAAACCAACAAAGCAACAAAATTAAGCAAAGTAGAGAATTATAGGCAGCCTGCCCTTATAAGGGCTTTTATGGCTGGTAATTGCTGACTGTAACAAGTACTAAACTCTCCATTTCACCCCATGGACCATTTGCTGTCTCTTCAAAACTCTTACAGTAGCTGTTGTTCACACCCACCTCCACTCCTACTCCCTTCCTTTTCCCCTTTCACACTCTATTCATTTCCAGCTGTGTTAAGCTCATCAGACGCTTTCAGAATGTTTTTCTGGTAAGCATCAACATAATTTACATGTTTTTTGTGCACTCTCACTTAGCACATTTCACTATTTGCTGGACAGTGATGCAAATAGCACAGAGGGCACAGCTGCAAAAGTTTAACCTCACCAATCCAATGTTGAGAGTTTTATTAGTTGTACTTGCAAAGGATGATGGGACTCTTATACTTGAGGTGTGTTTATGTAGTTTAATGGTGTGCTTCCTATTACATTAGGCCCGTGAGCAAAGAAATACACCCACAGTTTAATAGTAAAATCCACTGTTCACTAAATATATAACATTGTTTATGTGAAAGAATTATTCTAGATTATGAATGATATTCTATTTTGACTGCTTCTAACTCATGACTAAAAGCATTTCTATTAATTAAATCAAAAGACAGTGTTCATTTCACTGCTCTTCTGATCTTATTGATGGTTGAACTGGTCTTCACTTTGCCATGATAACATGGGCTGAAACGAGGAGATGTAATTGTTGAGAATCATGCCAGCTAAGCTGGAGGCCATAGCTTTTCGTCATGATTTATTATTGAAGCACTGGGCACATTTGCCAATAGGAAAACACTTTCAGTAGAGTAATGGTGATATACAAAGATGGATGAGAACAAAAATTGGAAACATTTCCCCTCTGCTTACCTCACATTCTCTCCAGTCTTCTCGTAATTGTGACCCGGAAAAGACAAGCTGTTACATTTGAGTCTAAATGTATATGTTTGGGTTTCACTTGCAGATGATTTATTTTCATTGCAATATGTTGTCTGGTTTTTTTTTAAGTTGCTAAGTTTCTTCTTTTGGAAGATGTCCTGTTGTGTTGCTGGCTATGCTGCTCAAACACTGGTGGTATAGTTGAAGCCACCTCTGTTTTAGCTACTGGGGTATCACTTCCTTTTCCACTCTTGGAAGAAATATGGTTCCTCTGTTGTCTAGAGTGACTCTTTTTATTATTTGTGTTTCAGTGCCACCCAAACGTATGCTTGTTACATCTGTCAGGCTCTATATCATCCATTCCCTCGTGTGGCTGTGTCAGACTGTGTGTGATGTTGTATTATTTGCTCAGCTGTTCCGTTATTGCTGAAGATAACAACCTAAAATACTGAAAAAATGACCATAATTTCCCAGACTACAGAGAAGTATCAAGTATCTAAACAAGTATATCTTAACAAGAATATATTCAGTGCTGCTCCTATTAATGTATTAACTTCTCAAGATTATAGCTGGAGACCAACTGATTTAGGATTTTTAAGACCAATATTTCACAAGAATCTGATTATCTGACATATCAGCCAATATTTTCTTCTTTCAGCCAAAATAAACAAACACATTTCCCAAACATTTGTTATATAAAATTCATTATTTACTTGGGTATGTGCTAACTGACTCTGCTCAGATCAGCTGATTGTCATTTGTAGCCTTGCAAGCCAGTGTGTTGCAAAAAGTTGCCTTCTGGTCAACTAACTATACAACATCAGCACTCATAACATAGTTGAATGGTATTTCTTCCAATTCTGTTTCTTTAATTTACCAATCAGCAAATAGCTAATATCAGCTGATAATATTTAGCGCCAATAAATTGGTCAGGATCTTGCTTGAGTTAAAGCTATATAATAAACTGAATAGACTTTATTAAAAATGTTTTGCTAGAAAAATGGGAAATTGTTCTATTGTGTAATTTTCTGCCCAGTTGCTTTTCCCACATTGACATTGTGTTTGGTATCACTGGCTTGACACAATCAGACACTAGATGGCTTCAAAATCTGCCCTTACTTTTCTGTGTTCACAATCCATCCGTTTTAACAAGATTTCCAATACCACTGGCTGAAATTTATGCCGTTATTTTTGTGCCACTATTCTGAGCGTAAAAAAAAATTGAGCGCACGCTGTTTTGGTCTTCAACCAGCTCGAAATGACGAAATGCAATATCCCAGAATCCATTTCGTCCAAAACTCAATCGAGGCAGTGGCGGAGGAACACAGAGTAGCGGAGTTTGGAATATTACTCTTTCTGGGTCACAAAATAAACTTTTAAGATATTTTCATGCAATAATGTAGCTGTGTAAACTTCAAATATCTGCTCGATTCATCAAGACATCACATATTTGCATAAGTCATTTTGTCATTTCTAGCTGATTGGAGACCAAAACAGCCAATCAGATTTTTTTGCATCCAAGTCTGTGATTGGCTGGTTTTGTGGCACAAATATAACGGTGTACAGAAAGAGTTGAGCGCGCACGGGCAGAAATGTTGAGAGCGCAAGCAACACATTGCGAGCGAGCGCAAATGCAAAAACTGAGCGAGAGGGGCTGTGTGTGTGTGTGTGGATAATAGCAAACACTGAAATACATTTTTTGCACGCAGCAATGAATTTTGTTCACTCAAATTTAGCTTTTCTTCGCCTAAAATAAATTTCTCCTCAAAATGCAACACTTGCACCTGCAATTTTTTTTTTAACGTGCACTCAGAATAGTGGCACAAAACTAACGCCATAGAAATGCAGCCTCAAACCTTTATAGAACTTCCACCATGTTTTATAGAAATCTGTACCTGCAGTACCCTGCCTGCAGACCATTTCTGATGTTGATAAGCTGGAAAGGCAGATGTATGGCAGGTTTTGTTTCAGGTCATTGTTACGTTTTTGCCTATTTCTTGAGAAAATGATTTTCAGATGCAGTTCATTTCCTTTTCCTTTTCTTTTTCAGTTCAGTATATCAAGACCGTATATCATTTGAATGACCGCAGTGTGTTTGGCCTCATAGTAGTGTGTAAATCTCTGCTTAATATTTTTATGAGGGAGAATTGAGATTTTTCATTTCATGTATAGTAATCTCCTGAAAATGTGTGTGCACTCTACTGGAGTCTTAGATGTCATTCTTTACTCCTGATGGTCTATGCTTTCAGTGCTCTGTGAACCCGTCACTAGCGTTATGTCAGAGGCCACAGCTCCAGTTGTTTGCACTTTCCCCTCATACCTCTCAAGATGTTAAAGTAGAACTCAGTGGTTGACAGTCTGACCTTGCAGAAATGAATTTGTGGTGCAAAAGCCCATGAAAGAATAAAAAGTTTGTGCTCCTACTTTTGATCCTGACCGGAAGGGTTTTTTTTGGGATTGGACACTGCACTGCATGTTGTTCCACTAACTTTTACTTATAGCTCCTGTTTACAACAAAAAGAATCTCGACTTGCTTTAGAATTCCATAATTCTGCATTCAGCTTGAGTGACTGTAGCCATTCCACAATAAGATAAACTAGAATTGGACTGAAGACAAATTTTAATTGGGTATATTATCTTGCTAGGTAAAAACATTTTGTAACATTGGACTATGATACATTTTATTATGCCTGCTATATAATAATTTCTTTTACATGTAAGGTGTTGCTTCTTACTTGAATAATACAGTTGGTTGGATCGTAACACTTTTTAATTTAAGTGAATAATGTATATTATACAATCAATAAATCAATCACAAACATAGTTGTGCCAATATGGGTCCTTCTTTTTCTTCTTTTGGCTGCTCCTTTTAGGTTTGCTGCCTACATCTCACCTTATCCCTCACATCCACCACTTCTGCCCAGCAACTCCATATTCAACACCCTTTGTCCCTGCTGGAATGTCACCCCCACCTTGAACCCATCTGTCACTCCTACTGCACTCCTACTCAGTACTCTCTCACTCTCCTCATAGATGTCCTGCATCACCTTCACATAATTTTCTGCCACCCCTGATTTTTCATCCAGTACTACAGGCCCTCTGAGCTCCGTAAGATATACTGGCCATCTCTATACGTTTTCATTCAAACTCAGAAATCAAGCATTGCATCTGTAGTGCTCCTTCTGTCCATGAAGTCATACTACTGCTGACTAACCTCTATGGCTTCTCTTCTTAACTTCAACAACTGTTTCCCACATTTCTGTTATACTGTATGTTCATCATGTCATCCCTCTGTAGTTACTACAGCTCTGCAGATAATTGGTACCATTCATTTTCTCCTCCATTCCTCAAACATTCTCTCAATCTCCAGGATTGTGTTAAACAATTTTACTGCCCTCTCTCATAGACATCTCTATACTGATTTGGGTATGTCATCTGGACCAACTGCGTTTCCACTCTTTGTCATTTTCTGCACTTCCAGCCAGTCAATACAAGTCCTTTTCCAGCCTCACATACAGCTCACTTCATTCAACCATCCAGTCTCCTTGTCTTCTATCCTCTGTCCAGATGACACCTGTAGAATACCTTGTTGGTTGTTTCTCTCACCACTTCATCTGTACTTTTCCCATCATCTGGCAAGACTTCCCCTACACCCTTCCTGAAATCTTTGCAACATTCTTCTTCCTTCAGTTTTGGCAATTTAAGGCTTCTCTCTCTTGATCTTCGTAATTTCTAAAGTCTAGACTACCCTCCAATACTGCATATCATTCTCCTGACACCACCTTGCAGCCTCCTATCTCCTTCTGATTGCACATTCTACATACAGTAAGATATAATCAATTTTTGTGCATCTTCCTCAATACAATACAATATATTGCTAGAATTATTCACTTGTCTGCCTTCACACACATATGAACTTATGAGACATCCCTTTCTTAATACATAGGGTTTAAAATGATGTTGGCCCACCCTTTGGAACTATAGCAGCTACCATCTGTCCTTCTGTATTCCAACCCTTAACGGTATACCTACCCAACACCGTCTCGTCACCTCTGATCCCTTCGGCTATATGCCAAATGAGGTTTGCTCAAGTTACCGCTCTCCTCTCATTGGGGGCACTCTACAGCTTCATTCAACTCACTCCAGGATTTCTCTTTCTCTTTTGACATGCAACATGTGGGGGATAAAGACTGACAAAATTCAAAATCACTCTTTTGACTCCCAGCCTCAAACTCACGATCCTGTCTTAAACTCTCTTCACCTCAACACAATTCACATGCCCTTCCTTCAAACCTCTGTCATTTCTTGTCTTATCTACACCATGGTTGGACAGCTTGAATTAATCTCCAATGCTCTTGGACTTGCTTGCCTTCCACCTGGTCTACTGCACACACAGCATGTCTACCTCCCTTCTCTCCAGCATATCAGCTAGCTCAGTCCCAGTTACCAGTTACTGTAGTTCCCTGCTCTCACCCCCACATACCTGCCTTTTCTTCTATCTCATTCACTCTTAACATGCCTCCCCCCTTTTCTCTTGTCTTTGGCACACAGTAGTCTGCCCTGTTGACCAACACAACAGGGGTGGTATGATATGCATGTTTGACTGGACAAAAACTTTATGATGGACGCTTTTCCTGAAAACAGCCCTCCCATTAATCAGAGTTTGGGACCAATACTACAAATGCACTGGCTTGTGGCCCTCCTGTGGCTGTGCCAATAGAGGTACTGGTGTTTACAATAACAACTCAGCTTATAGCCAATGTCTTTTTGTGTAGGTGTGGGTCTGGATGTGTGTTGTTTTGTGTATATTTTCTAATCAGTTATTCATCACCCATCATTTAATATTTTAAAGAGAACAAGATTATTACGACACAAGAAACACACATCGACCACCGTCATTGGTAAATGCTGCTTCACTTCCCAAAAGGCTGATGGCAAAATAATGACGATTTTGGCTAGTACTGATGTATGGTAATTTATCAGTGCACTCCTAGCAGCTAGTCAACATTCTTAGAAACAACAGCATAAAACTTATCTCAAACAACAAAGGCAACAAAATAAAACTTCAGTGATTGATGTGAAATGAAAAATATTTGTTGACACGTTGAACACAAACTTTTGAAGTTATTTAGCCGCAGTTACGCAACTAAATAAATGCAAAAAGTTATCTCTTCATTAAAAGGCAAAAACAAGTTTTATCTTTGACTGACTGGGTAATTTGTTAGGAATGAAAGGATGCCACATTGTTTGATGGAAATGAAAATTATCAACCTACAGATGGCTGAATTCAAAGACTCACTGAGAAATAAAGAGAAAAAATGATGCGGCAGGTTAGTTCATTTTGCTGGCGCGCTTCTAATGACATGACGGATGCTGTCCTGGAGGATCTCCTCCCCGATCTGGACCAAGACATCAATGAGCTCCTGGAAAGCTCCTGGAAGCATAGTCTCCCAGAGTTGTGCTACTGGAACACCGCCAATATATAATGGCAGTCAGGGTGCCGTTGCCTAGTCTGTAGAGGTCTGTGTGTCCCTGCATGGATATACCTCAGTAACCAACCACCAAACTGATTATACTGCACGATGTTGCAGGCATGTCTCATGTGTCTAACATGTGGTCAGGGTGAACCTTTATTTCTATATATCTGTCTAACTATGTGTGTTCTTAGTATTTCAACACAGAAGGAAAAAAGAACAAATTTCACCAACAACTGATCAGGCAGTAGTTGATGCAGAACTGTTTAATCTGGAATATTTAGTAATTAAAATTTCTGTAGTTATCTGAAATCTTCTTTAAAAAGCGATTTTGGGTAACTCTCCAGCAAGCAAACTAGCAATGTTCTTATGGAAATGTGGCATTTGCTTTGTTTCCCACCATCTAATGAGCCAGTTAACATTCAGTTGTTCACCCTAATTGACTCCTGCACTAACCGGATGGAGGCACAGGACTTCAAATAATTGCTGTCTTTATGAGCCAATGTCTAATGAATTTAAGTGCCGTATTTAGCAGTTGACTGACTCTGAGTTGAAGTGATTGAATGAAAAAAATATGTTTTGCGTCTTTTACAAAATTGAATCGATAGTGGAAATATAGTATTTTGACGTTTTGAGGGAAGCCGTTAGCTCTGTAGTACTACTAATATTCAATGTTTCCTTGACAATATATAAATATAGATATAGATTCTGTGGCTTTAAGATTAACTTTGTATTCCTATTCACAACTTTGCATTGGTTTTAAACAGAGCCAACAGCAATTGGGAAAAGCATATCTTCATTTTCATTCATTTTCATAAGCTAGTCAAGCTTTGTCATGAAGTGCAGTTAACTGGTCACTAATTATATCCTGCACTCACAACATTTATAGTACTGTTCATTTTTATATGATATTATTATACAGAACCGATATGTAGTGTGCAAAATGTCAAACTGAGTGAAACCTGTCATAAAGCAATAATCTTTTGAACTCTAAAGCAATACCAGTGCCACAGTGACTGCTGTCAAAATATTTTCACAGTTAAGTGAAAACATATGTCTCTGAAAACATCTGTCCCAGAAAAAGACCAGCTCAGGATGGCAGGTAAGTGAAAGAAATTAAAGAAAGTTATAAGGAAAAGAACCTAGACCTGTTCAGCAACCGTTTCTTTTTTTAATAATAATGGATTGGATTTATATAGTGCTTTTCAAGGCACCCAAAGCGCTTTACAATTCCATTATTCATTCACTCTCACATTCACACACTGGCAAGCTACAGTTGTAGCCACAGCTGCCCTGGGGCAGACTGACAGAAGCGAGGCTGCCATATTGCGCCATCGGCTCCTCTGGCCATCACCAGTAGGGTAAAGTGTCTTGCCCAAGGACAACTGTTATGAATGGCTGTGTGCAGACAGGAATAGGACCCAAGGTGCAGACTCCGGAGACAGTCGTGAACTCAGAACAGCTTTAATGTAAAATTCAAAATATAACATAACTGGAACAAATCAAAATAAACGTAAACCAGAGGACTGACCGAACACACAGCTAGGTAAACGGTAGATCGCGACACAGACACAAAGAAACGCAGGGCTCAAATACACAGAGGGAGCAATCAGGGAATGGGTAACAGGAGGGAAACACAGCTGGGGCAAATCAGGCCTAACGAGACAAGGGGAAGCAAAACCAGACACATTAACATCAGACATGGACTTTCAAAGTAAAACAGGAAACCCATAACACAGACTGAACAAAAGACACAGACTCACATGCAGGCACTACAACAGAGGGAACAGAGACGTGGGACCAGGGCAGACACAGACACTGACTGGACACGGGGATATAGCAACTAAGGATACACAGAGACGTGAACTAGACAAGGGGATACAGCTGACAGGGGAGACAGAGCAACTAGAGAAGACAGAGACATAAACCATAAGACAGAACTCAAAGAAAGAAACCAAAGACTAGAAATTACAAATAATAAAAATAAACACAAAAACCCTGGTTTAACGACCCAGGCATCCTAACAACAACGACCAGGACAGAGAGCCCGGGGATCGAACCGGCTACAGATGCGCTTCCCAACCCCCAGCGCCACGGTCGCCCCGCAAGTCTAATTTGACTAGTGTCTATAAATGCATTATTTACATGTCATGTACCCGTGACCACTGAAATTAACAGCAAGTTGGACGACAAAGCCAGCAGGTGTTTAAAGATAGGTGTAACCTTGGAACACTGTTGTTGTTTTTGATAGAGATTTTGGGATGAAAGGACAACCTATGTTTATAAATAAATGTAAATATTAAAAAAAAGATAATATTTTTTTCCTATGGCAAGAAAATTATCCAGTGGTGCGAGCAGCTGCTCAGCTGGACCGAATTCAAAGCAGCCCTTTGGAGCACCACATGTGTTCCTAAGGGCTGGTGTTAAGTCATCTTGTGTCTTCTGTGCTTTGTTTTTTAAATTCTATTGAAAGTTCAATGGTAGCACTGGCCTACAGAACACTGGTGTTGTTGAAATATTTTTTTTCCCTATACACTACTCTTATCTATAAAGTAGATTTCAGATATCTTATGCAAACAAACGTTGCATCCTATTGATGAATCCTAATCCATATCTAGAATATAGTCATGGAATCATCTCACTGAGATGATGTTGCCTGTATTATGAGACGGGACTGAATTATTAATAGTAATATGGGCATTCAGCATCAAAACAACCTATAATCACATCTACCTTGGATCAAGCCACTTTCAGTGTTTTGCAGTTTGAACGATACCAGAGCCCACAGTCGAAAGATGAGCAGTCACAAAGCTCCCTGAGTCATACAGAATCATTTTGTCACTGCGACAGTAAGCATCTGCCCTGCTGAAGGGTTCTTGAGCAAGACAGAGATTGCCCACCACTCCCAGTGACACGACTATGTTTCTAAGGTTATTAAAAAGATGAATTTGGCTCCAGCAGTCAGTAAGTATCAGAAAATGCACCAGTTTGAAAGGAAAAATAGAATATTGTGATTGTCAGGAAATTTCTTCCTGTGCAGTAGAAAGGCAATTTCACGAATCCAGAAAAGATCTATGCTCAGTAACTTGTGTTTATTTCAAGACTGAAGAGCTTAATTTGAATTGTTTTGAAGCTTTTGTTGACGTAACTGTGCTTTGATGACAGATAAGCATAAAATATGCACTATATCTTTGAACTGGTCCCATGATCTTTTTTTAAATTTCTTTTTTCAAAAGTTAAAGTGACTTTAGTGCAGAGAGTGAGAGCTAGCAGTGGCTTTCATGTGTGGAGTCATAAATAATACGTTTTAGAGTAATATGAAATTCCCTCAAGTACACATAATTAAAACATACAGTAAAAACTTGCTTACTTCCCGCCCTCTGGCCAGCCCACACAGGTGAAGCAGACATCTGAACAGTTCTGATGAATTTCACAAATATCTGTGCTGGGGCATCTGAAGGCAGCCCTGCACATTTGGCATTGCTGAGATGGTGAAATTTTGGATGAAGCTCTTTAAGCATATCAGTGCATCCCATAAAGGCTCAGCAGAATGTTTAGCACTAAGGTGCCGCTTATTCCTTGCCTGTATCAGCCTGTTCGAGATGGACAGCAGATTATTAGGTTATCTGCTTTGTCAGGCTGTGATCAGACAGCTTTCACCACTGATGTTATCATTTAGTTGTTAACCCTTCATAGTGTAAGGGGTTGAAATTTTCTGCATTTTCAGCCTAAAAGCATCAACCAGCACAAACACATCTGAATACTAGTAAAATCGTATTACTCTGCCAAGAAATGCTTATATGTATAAGAAAGTAGCTGCTTTTTGTTGAAAGTAAGGATAAATTACAGTCTCTCTCTTTTTAAATAGAGTAACTCGGTCTCTGGCTGCCCTTTTTTTTTTTTTACCTCTTTAATGCTGTGGGAATTAAACTGACAGGCTAATAAGTCTAAAGGTCTGCAACCAGGCTAGCACCTCTCCGAGACTTCATTTGGACACAGGGGTACTTTGAGCTGGTGGTTAACATCAGCTAGTGTGTTAATAATCTCACAGTGACAATAATGGCATGTCGATGGAAGTTGCTATATTGTTTAGCATGTGTTTGAATGCTACCTTTTTATACCAAATTCCCATTGAAACAAAAACAAAAATATGAAGCTAGTATGGCTATTTAGTTAGTTAGTTAGTTAGTACACTTTATGCAAAAGGCACATAGTAAAGTTTTAAAATTCAAACACTCCAGAGGTAAAGTAATAATAATGTCACGCCTTTGGGATTTAACAGTAGCACCCCCAGGCTTCTACCTTTCTACCTTTAAAACCTGGAGAGCAGCCAAATGGCTGGTAGGCTTTTAGCTAAGCTTTAGCTTCAGCCAAGTGGACGCTAAATTGGCTAGTCATTCATATGTATATTAGGTTGTTACCTGGGAATTCTGGAGCGAGGGGAGTGGGGGTTTGAGTGGATTGAGGAATTTCCCTGCGAATCTTGTTGACTGTGCCGAGGATGGTGGTTTTCCGTCTAAGAAGTTTTTGCGCAAGTGAAAGTGATGTGAAAAAATTGTCCGTGGTAACATTTCTGCCCTTGTCTAGGAATGGTTCCATCAGCCTCATTACTACATTTTCAGAAAGTCTCTCCCTAGTGGGACGATTGGGGTCCTTGCCAAGATATGGGAAGACATTGCAAATGTACTTGGATTTTAGGTCGCAAGCCACCCAAAACTTGATCCCAAACTTGTCAGGTTTACTTGCAATATACTGCAGGAAACAGCACCGAGTCTTTGATGGGAAAAGCTGTTCATCAGTGGTGATATGTAGACCACGGTTTTAGCACGTGATGCAGTTGGTGACAAATGATCCCCAGACACTGGAAATTGCAGCGAACTTATCGGTCTTTGCTTGATCACTGCGGGTGGACTTGTCATCAAAGCGTAGGTGTTGCATGATGTCTTGGAAGCGGTTTCGTGCCATAGTTCCAATTATCTGTGGGTTTCCCAGGTTTGCTGACCAGCAGTCATTTAGAGATGGAACCCTGTTAACCCCCCGCAAGATGACAATTGCAATAAATGCCATTAGTTCAGGGAGGTCCATGAACCAATGAACATGCTCCATGCACCCCTCAGCAGGCCATTTGTAAATATGTGTACAAATGGTTGGTTTTTGTACTGTTTTTATCAATAAATCTCAGCAACAAAGGACATACACCCATGTGTGTTGATTTCTCCCTAAGATGGCAAACTGAAACACTCCAAGTTGGTGACTTTTGGAGATTTATTTCCCTGGATGATTGAGAATGCATCAAGATGAAACACAAAAGGAAGTTCACAGCTTTTAGCAGCTCCCCCACCCCCTCAATCACACACCCCCACTCCCCTCCCTCCAGAATTCCCAGGTAACAACCCAGGTACATATGAATGACTAGCCAATTTAGCTTCCACTTGGCTGAAGCTAAAGCTTAGCTAAAAGCCTACCAGCCATTTGGCTGCTCTCGGGTTTTAAAGGTAGAAAAGCCAAATGGCTGCTCTCCGGGAGTTTAAGTGCAGAGTTCTTAGCTTTAAAACATAAATCCCTGTAGCCAGAAAGGTCACTTAGATGTTAAATCCTTGTTAAGACAAAACATTTACAGCTTAAACTGTAAGAAAGTTTACCCATATACAACTGTTCAAAGTAATGAGGCTGCTGTTTCAAAATAAGTGGGTTAATCTAGCAAATGTAGGTGTTCTGAGTAAAGTAGCTTGTTTTTTATGGTGCTAAACTGAATGTGTCTCAGCATTTGTAAGAGTGGCTGAAGCTGTGCGGAGTTGCAGTGGAAGCTGTAGTTTCTTGGCCATCCTGGAATGCCCACAGCTACGATGCTTTCAAGCACCTGTAAAGTCAACACCTTATGAAGTAGCCGTGGAGTCACTATTATCAGCTTCCTTGAGATATATTATGGGCTGTAGAAATTAGCTATCTATATAAAAATATATGGATATGTAAAAATAAATAAAAAAATAAAATTTCATTGACTGATCTAGTGGAAGCTGAAATCCAGAGGCATTCAGTCATAGAGACTGACTGTCAAAGGCAGTCCTCCCTCACCAAATTACTTACAAGACCTGTCCATGGTTCTGTGTCAGCACTGACCTCACACTGATCCAGTTTGACCCCTGGCCCACACATGGTGGTCTCTGGTGTCAGTGCTAGTGAGGAAGAGGTCAATGAGTCCCACCTTAATAGTCATCAGTTCAAACCATCTCCAGGGAACCACGAATAATCCCCTTCATTCATCTTACAGACAGCACATAACACAGATGGGATCCTAATGTCTTATTTTGCCATAAAACTCTTATGTGGACCATACTGCCAACATTAAGTGCTTTATAGTGCTAAACAAAGTTATTTTTAGTGTCTTATGTAAAGCTTGATAATGTGTTTATAGCCGTATCTATAAATGATTTCCCCTGCTGAACAATTGGACAATTATGATAATGCACTGGAGTCCACAGTGGCTTCTTAAATGTTTTGATTTGACTGAACAAAATGTCACAAATGCTAAAACAGGGAGGCAAGCAGCAGCTCATAAATTTGAGAAATGTGACATTTTCCATATAAATGACTTTACTGGTTTTGTAATCGCCAACAATTACCTTTATACCCATTTAACCAGTTTTTAAAAAGAGAATGTTACAAAAGCTTTAATGATTTAAATAAAAATATGTTGTGTTATCAAATTTCACTGTTAGATGTAAACCTTTTGTTAATTACTGCAATTCCAACATGCCATGTGATCTCAGCATTGCTACAAAGGAATAGAAACATATGGAAAGTTTAAGGTCCTCTTGGGTCTAGTTTTGATCACATTGACATAAAATGCCGTTGTTACTAAGTTATAAAACCCCTGCATGTAAAAAAAATAAATAAAAAATTGTGTATTTATAGATTTCGTGCGATCTGTATGTAGATGTTAACGTCCATGTAATGACAGCGGATGCACTGAAAGAAAAACTAAGCCGTTTTTCTACACGACATCTCAGGCTGTTCATCATCTGTTTTATAAATGGGTCGCTCATTAAATGTGAAAATGTGCATGCTTTCAGAATGTACAGGTACACTGGAGAGGGATGGCTTCTTTCATATACCTTTAATGATCAGGCACACTTGAGACCAAACTGAGCTGGTCTGACACCCCCTCTTTAATCTATGGATGAACCTTTGACTTTTAGAAAGTGTGCATTGGGACTCCCTGAAAACCTTTTCAGTGCACTTTTGTTCATGCACAATAGTTAATTTCATTCATTAAATCAAATTAAACATTAAAAATAATCAGATATCTTTTGTTTTTCCTAAATATTCCATTGAACTTGGAAATATTTGAAATATGTGGCATAAACAGAATCAAACATTCACGAATGTGAGATTTTATGATTAATGGATTAAGGTCTATAATGCTCTCTCAAGTGTGTCTTTGATTGCTTGGATTTTGATGAATAATACAGAATATATATTTGAGCCTTTGTGTCCAGTTTATATCAGCAAACCTTTGCAGCTACCAAGAGACTGCTGATAAAAGGAATGACTTCTGCCTTCAGTCTCTTAAGAACACTTTGCATGGGTTTAATGAATAATCAAGGACTACAGGTGATTTTTGCTTTGTGGAGGCACCTCACACGTTCAGTGTTAGAATTATGCTGCATGGATAATCAAGGACGCATGAGAGTTTTGATGCCATCAGAGGCATTTGCTGTGTCATTTAACTTCCTCCATCAAAGAGCTGTTGTCTTTTTCTGAAAAAAAATCAATAAATAAATTTAGATTTATGTATTTCTCCATTAGATCCACACAGTGTGTCTTTTTTGTCTTTGTTATTGCACTGGAGTGCAGTAGAGATTAATGGCTCTGTGTGCATGTAGGATCTGTGTATAGGCTGAGTCATTGCAGAGGAGTGCGGACTGGCTGATGGAACATTTGTTCAGACATAAGTGCTGATTTTAAACGTAGCAAGAAGGGTTTCTGAATGCAATCAGTGCTGCTTTGTAATTTTTGTGTGGAGACCTGAATTAATTGGAGTGTGGGCAGGCCATAAGAATTTTGGGTTTGTACAGTATTGTGTGAGATTATTATAAATATTAGTCTTCTGCTACTTTAGGTAATGTAATGACTACTTAGTGCACAAGTTTTCTTAGTAGTTAATATTACCAAATTAGCAAGTCATTGTTTCAATTAAATATGAATGACAATACCTACAATGTATTTTGGTACCTTGTGAGAACTTTTTTCTGCATTATTTCAGTTTTGTATATTGGCATAATGGGAGCTATTCACAAAAAAGCAGAGCACATAAATTACGCGACTAATTCAGTGATCGAACCACAGTACTGAATTTATTACAATTCAGTAGGTCATAGCTGTGGGTGTTGAATGATTTTAACCTACTAGTGGTGGTAGAAGAAAAGCAAGATGATTAATAGTTGGTACGCTTCATCCTCTGGGGTGCTCGTACCAGTCCATCCACTGGCTAAATTTAGTTTGCGCAAATTGAAATGCTGACTTTAGCATCATTAAAGGTAGATTTGTGTAGCAATGCAATACTATCTTTAAAATTGTAAAAGTTGCATCAGTGAATTCTGAAGTTATCTCTTTCTACTCAAAAGTGACTTAAAAGACTAGCAAGAAGGAAAAGGCAAAACATGTTTCAGTCTGCCAATACTTCTTGATAAGCGATGAGTCCAAACAAGACTGAAGCAGATTAATCAATAAGTACTTAGCACCAGTGGGCTTTAATGGGCCCTGCTTATATAAGATCCTTCTCTAAGTATCCTGTCTGTACCAACAGCAGGTTTTCTTTGTGGCTTTACAGTAAGAGACTTTTTGAAGATTTTTTGAAGTACTAGGCAATGAAAGATTCTCCTGCTGGGAGAATTGTATCTGTTGTAGTCACTGTATGTATCAGAGAGTGTTTGCACTGGGAAAAATAACATCGTGTAAATGTCAGTTAATTTATTGTGGTTTTCAATTTGTTTTCTTGGCGTTTGTACATATTTAGAAAAGGGTAGCTTGATTGTCAGTCGTTTTCTAAGAATATTACTTTTGTATGAATATATCATAATTTTTCCAGCTATAGACTTGTTTATTGTTTGAAATTATGTTGTCTGAACAGCTCATAAGTATCAAGTGTATAACTTGATAAATTGAAACAATAAGTTATTACTTAAGAGAACTACTACATGCTCTAAGGCAACATAAACCTACAGTTTCTGACAGGTGTTTAACACCCACATTTGTTTTTGTCTCATTAAGACAAATGCGATCAGTGAGAACACAATAGCGCACAGTGCCTAGTTAATTTGAAGGCTTCTGGAGGTTTCTGCAATTATGGTTCCAATACATGCCGTTGCGTTGCTGATCTTGGTGACACTTTTTTTTTTCAAGCACACCGTTGCACTTGGGCACCGGGTCTAGGAAAGTTCAGTATGATGTGCACTCAAAAACCACATTTGAATGTTCAGTGGCAAGTGTTAGTTTTTCTGTTGCACAGTCTAAAAGTTGCCACTTGAAGTATTGAATGTTTTCTGTTCTGCCTTTTCAGCTGTCGTGTGATTTGGTAAAGGATGATGGTGTTCGTTTTATATATCATGTTGGTTCATGAAAGGAACGAACTAACGAGCGATTTGTTTGATTTTCACTCTTGTTAGTAAAGGGAAACTGTTTCATCTATCAAACATTTTTTAATTCCTTTGTGAGCACTTTCGAATCTGGAAGAACAGACAATCAACTCCTTTCTCTAGTCTCCAATCTTGTTTGGAGCACAGGGAGAGAAATTTTGTTTTGGCGGCACAACAAATCCATACAGTATGATTTTCTTCAATCAGGCAACAGTGCAAAGCTTACCCCTGGTGGGTAAGCATAAAGCCTTCAGTTCCCATTTCTAAGCCAAATGTATTTGCTCCCTGTGCTAAGTTTTCCTCTCATTCAGCTTCCTCTCAACTGTATCTCTACTGCTGACTACTGACGTATTTTTATTACTTTAAGTATATAAGATTCTCTTGCTCTTACATTTTATCCACCCGGATGTCCCTCTATATATGCATCAGTGGGGCTGGTTCCATTGCTGACCCACAGGACATTTGGTCAAAACTAATCGGACAGTTAAATCCAATCCATTCAAAAGCGAGGCTAAAGATTAGGGAAATTCCATTAGCATATGGTTAGGGGTGACTGCATTTCAGTCCTGTTTGAACTTCAAATGTCATCTCACTACCAATTACATTCTAAATTGCAATTTACCTCAGTTAATTACCTTAATTAATATTCAATGGAACAGCAAAGAGACTCCTACTTGATTTGTTCCAGTTTTAATTTAACATATCACGGCTGATAATCTGGCCATATACGGTATGAATCTCCTTCACTGGCCACTTGAGCCGCTTTTGATGTTAACGTATTGAGTAAAAATTAGACTTCAACAAAAGGAGGGAAAACTTATAACATTTTTTTCTTCATATATTTTGGGTTAACTGCAGTGACTCACCGTGATAATAAGATCAAAGGAACCCTTGTGCTTAAAAGCCATTATTATGAAGCTCTGAACACACTGATCTATGCATTTAAAACTCTAAGTCCTTTTTACTACTTTACTAATCTGAGTCTGTGATCATCAGGGTTAGCAAAGATCTTTTTGAGAGATTTGGACAAGAATTTGAAGCAAAATAAAAACATAACAGCAAAACAAATGTACTGAATATTATGCTGTGCTGGCATCTGTAAAAAAGGTTCTGCCAGAGCAGCTGGGTTTTTGTGCAGCCTTTTGACATCACTAGTCAGTTTAGAACCTTGGCAGTTTGCGAGCAGTTGTCCTTTTTCAAAATTACCCCATATGAGTTGTTCATCCATTTCATCATTCCCAGTTGTTGTTTTTGTCAGCTCTCTGGGCACAAGTGTGTTTTTGTCATTCTCCTTGCTCCGTTAGGTCAAACGACTAACATGCACCATTTTCTTGTCCTTGCCTTTATTCTTTCGATCTACATTGTTGCTGTATAGGTGATAGAAAGTGTTATAGGTGTGCTGCAATTTAAAAATTAAGCTGTTGAACAATGATGTGTAGCTAGGCTAAAAAAGTATATAGCATTCTAAATCAGCAGTAAAATTTAATGTGAGTATAAACAGTCACTGTTTCTTTGTGTCACCCTGTGACCAACTGGAAATCTGTTCACTAACCCACAACACATCCAGTATCACCTGTCAGCTTCAGTCCCCCTATATCTTGGTTTGGGCAACTTATGTTGATCCAATATAAAATAACTGACCCATGCAATGGTTGTGACATGTCTGCTGTGGTTTCCCAATACTGGTCTCTTCATAATATCCTTCATATGTCTGTGTGACATTCTTTTAAAAAACCATTGTTGATAAAATAGTAGTTATCTGATTAAAATGTATCTGATTAGGCTCCCTTTTTTCTGGTTGGTCTTCATCCTGATGTGTTACCTGGCTAAGATAATTAAATACTTCTAAGATAATTTTCTCCTGCCGTTTTATAATAAAGCATGATTTTGAGAATTATGACTGTAACTAAACTGGATATGGTGAGTCACCATATCCAGTTAAGTAGAAATAAGTAGAAATAAGTCACCATTGGTGACTTATTTCTACTTATTCCTGAGTTATCAGTGATTAGGTAATTGCTGTCCCATCACAAAATGTCTTTAATGTGGCAAAAATAAGAAAAGTAATTATACATCCAATAATCCCATGTGCCATTCAGACTTTAAATCATATGTTGGAAGTAATTTGGTAAAATTGTTCTGTCAAGAACAAGATTTTTTTCTTATGCTAATATAAATCAAAATTAAACAGGTTTTTGGAAATTTGAAAATGAAACATTTCAGTTGTAGCTTTATTGTAATGCAAATTTCTGAAATTCTGGGGGGAAATGATGTGTGAAAAAGAGTTTTACCACAACTACAACAAATGGACTGCATCACGGTTACAAAATGAGGAATGACAGATTGTTTTTGAAAAAGAAGTTTGGATATTTTTCTACAGAAACAAACCCACGTGTAAAAGGATGTGTGGATGTTAATAAAATAGGTCGAAGTGCCTTTAACTTCTCATTTGGGACTGACATGCTGTTTACTTTCACCTAGTGCACCCATTTTATATACTGGAATATACACTCCATTCATTACATTTCATTTAATTCTTTAGGTACACCTTGCCAGTACAGGGTTTGACCACCTTTTGCTTTCAGAACGGTCTTAATTCTTCATGTCATAAGCTCAACAATGTAATGGAAACATTCCTCAGAGATTTCATTCGTGATAGTGTCAAACAGTTGCAAATTTCCTATTCCATCCCAAAGGTGCTCTACTGGATTGAGATCTGGTTACTATGGAAGCCATATGAGCACAGCAAACTCACTGCCATAGTCAAGCAACCAAAAAAGAAACCTGAATCTTGTCGGAATGGTTGTCATCCGATGTCATCCTGCCATCAGAAGCTGGATATACTTTGGTCCAAAACATGAACAATGATGAGCAATACTTGAGTGGGCTGCAATATTTAAACAGTTCTTAGTTGGTAGGGGCTGGTGTAACTTTACCATATGCTGCAGAAATTGAGAATCATCAGATCAGGCAGCATTTTTCCAGCCCTCTTGCCTAATTGTGGTGAGGCCATGTTAATTGTAGCCTCAGTTTCCTGTTTTTAGCTGACAGGAGTAGGATACTTGTGTGGTCTTTTGCTGCTGCGTCCACCTGCTTGATGGTTTCAAGTGTTGTGCGTTCTGAAATCCTCATCTGCATACCTTCAGTGTAATATGTAGTTATGGGACTTGCCATTGCCTTCCTATCAGCTTGAAGTAGTCTGGCCATTTGGTGTCGTTCTCTTCTGTGATCTCTGCAATTAACAAGGTATTTTTGCTGAAAAAAACTTCTGCTCACTAGATATTTTTTCTTTTTCAGACCGTTTACTGTAAATTGTACAGACAGTTGTGTGGGTAAATCCCACTAAAATACTTGGACCAACCTGCCATAATTGATTCCCTTTATTCCCCATTCTGATTCTGACCTTCGATGCTGATGTTTGAACTTCAGCAGTGGTTCAGTGGTATTCGCACTGACCAGTTAGACAAGTATACCTAATAAAGTGGACAGTGAATGTACAATGAAATGTATAAACTAAAATTAAGAAATATAAAGCTCAGATGTCAATGTGTATCAACTTTTTTTTTTTTAAATTAAGCATGCAATAAGAAAATGTTACTATGAGAAGCCTTCTTTATTTTATTTATTTTTTGATTGAGAAAGTGATGGATAGCTGCAATATGTGTATTACCTAATCTTATATTTTGGGAGAGATCTTATTTTATGTTATGTAGATATGAAATATATTGGTGCCTAATTTACTGTGAAGCTACATTAACTTTGTAATTAACTAATTAACATTTGTATAGCAACCCTGAACAGTAACAGTAACTGGCCAAAAGTAATTAATTACTGCAAGGCCTTTAAAAAACGCCAATGTCGCCAGGTGTTTCATCAGATTTGAGGTGTTGCCTCCTTTGCACAGTATCAGCTTAAAGCACTTGTTGCAGGCTGCTGAGTTTGCATCTTTTGCTGTGAAGTACAGCCAGACTTTTGACCGCTTCGCCTTGGTCATTTTTAATCTGCTCTAAAAGAACGTATGTACCTGGGCCCGCCTACTACGCTTGCAAAGGTAAAATGATTGGCTGGAATCCAAAGTGTATGACATCTCAGGAAAAAAAAGCACCGAAATAAAGCACCGAAATTTGCGCTGCTTTTTGGTCTGGTTACTACCGTTTATGTCAGAACCGGATACCGGTACCCATCCCTAGTCCTGATCTGCTACTCTGAGTTCATCTCTGTTCTTTTAAGCTTGTTTAATTGGTAGAGAAGGATTTGATATTGCCACATTCTTAAACTAACTTCATAAAAATGCTTAATATAAGTGGTAGCACTTGTCTCACTCATGTGTTAATGTCATGGTTTATGCTCTTATGTGGCTAAAGGCCCAAGTTCTTATCATGGAAGTCATACAACTGTAAATACTAATAAAATATAACACATTCAAAGTAAAGAGCGACATTAGAAACATCAAGGGCAAACACAATACACAAAGAATGAGGGGACACTGGCACGCAGTCGTCTGTTTAATAAGAAGACCATAAGGAGAGGATTCTAGCACCACGGACAGATCCTGTGAGCAAATACATCACATTTCTACACTTGTGTGCTGAGATGACAGTTAAAATCCAAGATGATCTCATGTCTGATCCTACTATAGTTCCACACAGCAAAGCACCTTTAAATCACATTTTCTAAATGACAGAAAAAGAGAAAGCAGTGCTCAAGAGACTGAAACCAAAAGGCCTTTCACAAGAGAAAAAGAGAAAGTTTGCATACAGTGCTGCTGTTTCCACTTCAAATTTTTAGTTGTTTTTAAATGATGTGAATACAATAATGGCTTGCTATCATCTTTATAAGTTGATATGGCAGTGAGTTTTTTACTGAGCAGCTACAGAGCTACACCGTGATTTGCTGTCATGTTTATGCCCGTGATGATTAACCCCAAGTTTGAGATTCACTCTTTTTTTTCCTTCCATCTCCTGTAGAAAATATCTGTTTAGCTTTGTTCACTCTAATCTCTGTATGTGTGCTGTTTGGTGCCAAGCAAGTAATGTACACGCAGTGTTTAGAGCTGTTTTAGTGAAAAAGGGCCGCCTGCTGTGGCTGAAAAATTACACTGCGAGTCTGGTGAGAGAGAACTATAACAAGAAAGTTGTGAGCTGGATAGCTAAACAATGAGCTGAAACCTGATATAAAGCCTTGTGAAGCTGAGCTGTGCCACAACCTTTTTAATAGTTTTTTTTATTGTAATTATGACACTTTTTTTTCTTTTCTAATATCAATTAGAAGTGTGTTACTTTACTAATTATCTAGTGCTTGAACTGCATTCATTAATTAGGTTTTACTAAATAGTTGGCGGCTGATTTTAAACATGTTCTAATTGCTTAACCATTTAAATGAACCATTTCTATGTGACCAACACCCTCAGTAAAGTCTAGGTTTTCCATAATACCAGCAAAACAGTAAGAAAGATGACTTTGACTCTTTCATATTGTACAGATTAAATTTGACCAATGTTGACATTTGATGGCAGTAAAATACCCCAAGATGGATTTTAGATCCACCAGTGTCAATCAAATTGAGGAAAATTGTCTTTTTTTAGAGATTCTGAAACTTTATAATGTCGTATCTTTGGGATTCTTTTTCTTTGTTTGTTTTTATGGGATATTGGCGAGTTGAAGCGGGACTAACTGTATTCCCACCACATTTCCCAGGGTTTATGTAAAGCCAGGTCTCTGCTACTCTTTGAACCAGTAAACAAATAAAAAAGCATAAGAGTCATCATATATGGTGTATATAATGACCCGAGGTAATACAGAGGCCGGAGGCTGCCTTACTGTGAACATGAGATCTGTAATAGGGTAGTGCAATGGTGCTCAGCACTGTTGCATTGTGGTTCTTAGGTTCTTGCGCTATTCCAACATTCTAAATAGGTTTGTAGCTCAAAATTCAGGCACTCACTGTGAGGGAATTCTTAGCCTGGGTCAAAATAGACCCGAACAATATTGTGAAACCATGAAATATGAACCGTGTATAAGGGTTAAATCTTCTGTTATCACATGATTTTGACTCAACAGAATTTAATGACAGAATGGCTTATGCTAAGGCTTTCATCTGGAGAAAGAAATGAGGAATGAACTTGGAGGTGAATTTTTGTGTTCAGTACTAAAACTGTGGCCTAAACATAAAAGGAGCTTTCACTATTTTTTTCACGCTTCTCCTTTAATCGTTTCACAAGAATATGTCATGACAGTTTGTTTGAAAAATTAATGAGACAGAGTTGAACTTGCATCAAACTTTGATCCTTTTTTTTCATTCCATTCATACAGTAGGTTATTCATTTATGTATTTCTGGGCAAGCTAATCTACAGACCACTCTGTGATGCATACATACCTTAAACGTCATTAGACAACCATATTTGTTTCTTTACAGTTAGCGAATGTAAAATCCCCACCTTATATAAAGGCATTTTATAGTATGTGTCCTGTCTTTATATTGGTTCTTGCCCCTGTTTTTTTATTTTTGTTTCTGGGAGAGGTGGGAAGGAGAGGAGGGAAGGAGAGGAGGGTGTGTGGGTGGTGACATTATCTCTCATACATCTAAGCGTTGTCACCATTATTGCAAACTATCTACTGTTCAATGTCACTGGGCAAATTTCCACACTCTGCAATCCAGACTGATCGAGCTGCCAGCACACTCTCCTATTTGAAACAAGAATTTGGCCCAAGAACTGCCAACACATTTATTTGTGTTTTTTGCCCTTGGATTCAATGAATATCCAAGCCATGTGTTCAGCTACTGTGGATGGCTGGCAACAGTGAGACAGTGGCTGGACAGTAGCCTTCCATCAAAAGGACAATTCTCAGTGTCAAGTATGCTGACTTAACTATGTCAAGATGTCTAGCATGTGATAGGAACAGGAGAGCGCTGTGATGATGGGATCCTTTGGTTTAGAAACTGCTGGTTTAAAGCGGAAGTGACAGACGAGAGGGACACGCTCTACCAAGCAAGACAAAATTGAATCCCGTCTCGCTTAGTGCCTCTGAAATGATGCATCCCTTGCACTTCTGTCTGAAATTGTTTATTCTCTGCCCCTGTTTGCCTTTCACATATTACATAGAGGCATTAACATTTCCATGCTTCGATTTTTCATCAGGGAGACTACAGAGGCATGAGTACGTGAACAAACTATTTTGTGGGGAAAATATGTGGACTTAGTGTGTCTGCAATTATAACTGTTGTTTTTTTTCTTAATAACTAACTCTTCTAACTAACCAATCAACAACTGTTTGGCTGAGCAAGTCCAGATCTTCTTTGTTTAGCAGAGAAACTAAACAAAAGGCATCTGTTATACCTGGTTACAATCTGTCTTAGTATACACTCACTGGAGCCTTTTGTCGATGCACCTGTTTAATTGCTCATTAATGCAAATCAGCCAATCATGTGGTAACAACTCAACTCGTTTAGTCATGTAGACATGGTGAAGACAATCTGGCAACCAGTTCAAACCACGCAGAATAGGAACAAAAGGTAATTTAAATTACGTTAAATTGATCTTTTTCTTTGGCTAAATGAGCTGGTCTGAGTATATTAGAATCTGCTTATCTACTTGGATTTTCACACACTAACATCTCTAGAGTTTAAAGAAAATGATCTGGCAAAGAAATAATATCCATTGACCAGCAAAATTAGTTACCAGAAAATTGGAAAACTGTTGTCTTGTTTGATAAGTGGGGTGTTAACCATACGGTGTTCAGTGTAGTTTGTTGTCGTTTTGGTTTAAGAACTCAGATTGTTTTATGTATGTATTGTATATGTGCGTACACTTGTATATAGTTAAACACGTATGGATTATATAATGTCAAATTCTGAATATTGATTTGTAAATAATGGAATTTGAAATAAGAGGGTAGGCAAAGAAAAAAGTGTCAACTTTATCCTTCTCCTTTTTGAGCATAAACATTGTGTTGACATAGAGATATTCATGAAAGCATGATTTTTCTCTTTTCTCTTTATTTATTTGTTATTTTAGTTATATTTACATATTCAAAATAAATTATCCTATCTACAAATCTCAATTCAGCTGTGAATTGGGTCAAAATTTGGCATGACAGCATGCCAGTTTTTCCCTTTATTAATAGTTCAGGTTTCTGGTGTGGGGCGATGGTGAGAGGTACACTTTCTTTGCCCTGTTTCTGCTCCTTAGTACCAGCTCTACCTGATACTGTTGCAAACCATATTCCTCCCTTTATGACCAGAGTGTACTTATAATGTGCCATGTTGCAAAGCTCAAATCGTGTCAAACTGGTTTCTTGAATATGGCAGTCAGCTTGCTGTAGTTAAATTGGCTCCACAGTCACCAGATCTCAATTCAATAGAGCAGTTTTGGGATGAAATGGTGATGAAATGGTGATGAAATAGAAACTGAAATTATGCATATGTTTAATAATTAAATACATTAAAAGTTAAAAGAGAAAAACAGCAAAATATTTAAAGCATTTTAGGATATTTATAGCCATATTGCATTATTACTATTATTTTTACAAAAGATGTGCAGTATCTGTAGTTTTATGTCTTCTAACTGTGATGAGTCATATATGCCCTTCTTCATATATGAGAAACGACGACTCTTTATTGAAAGTCATTTTATATAGACTCTCTTTTCATGAAAACCTTATCATCACAATGCAGCTGTCACCCATCTTCTAAATAACCTGCCATCTCCTGATAAACAAAGTAAACATAGTTTTTTTTTAACTGACACAATCCCTGCTGAAAAGTCTCTGCTTCAATTTGTGTGACTAAAGTATTATTGCCACACAGCGAGGATGGCAATGTGTTCCAGTCACAGAGATGATTGAGGAATCATTGTCCACCTGAGTATTCAGACTCTGAGTTGATGCCGTCACTCACTGCCTGTCGCTGTCGATTACACATGGGTGTGAAGAAGTGTGAAAATCCAGATGTCCCATGTGGCGCTGGTGTGTTTCTTGCGTCCTTGCTCAAAGTCAAGCAAGGAGCTGTCCTCTCTGATGAGATGGACGATACGCTCATATGTTTGGCTGTGTAAAATAAATAAATTTAAAAATATATATGTATATATATATGAACTGTTTTCATATATTTTTATAAAGCCATGTGACTCTACAAGTGAGTTGAGTGATAATAAATATATCTATTTCAATTTTTATGACTAATTTAAATGGACTCCATGGTGACATCTCACAGGACTAGTGTTTAATAATGTGTTTTTGTTGTACCTGCTATTCCCAGCAGACACTGAAGTGAAGAGTAATGAGAAGGTGAACAAATATTATTTCCACTTGACCCATTTTGGGTGTAACACATGTATGCACAGGTGCACGTTTGTGTATACACACACACACACACACACACACACACACAAAGGCACACACGGAGACATATTTTTTAGAGAATTTATTTTCATTTTCAGATTTTTTTTAAACTTTTTTATGGTTTTTTTTGGATTAACAGGACTTAGAGGGATTTCAGTCTCTACTCATCTCCATAGATTGAATGAGTCTGCTGTTGTTGGTCTACTAGGATATTGTGTAGGAGCTCAAAGGAAACGACACATACCCACAGGGCCCATATTACTATTAAAGACAGCCTTAGAAAGAGGGACTGTTTTTGTGTTTGTTTCTCCCAGAGCTAACAGCGTCTTCCTGCAAAACTACATAGGTCAGCAGGGGCTAAAGCCAGCTTTGCATCGAGAAAAGCGCCTCAGGAAAGATGGGAAGCGGGGATATGTTGACACACAATTCAGTTCTCAAATGGAAGCATTCCATGTGGGGAATGCAGAAATGCTAGCACAGCTGGTAATAGGGACCTTGTGCTTTTTTCCCTATTCGTGCACATATAGCAGGCCTTCATATGCAAGGATGGATGAAAAGTGTAACAGAATTCCTCCTGATAGATGTTTAAGTAGGAAGACTTTCAGAAAGACATTCAATTGATTTACAAGCTCAATAGGAAGCTGTAAGCAGTGAAAAGAAAATGTGAATCAGACTCTCGATATCTATCAACACAAGCTGTCCAATTTAAGCAGGAAATAGGTTCACTTGTTTTTGGAGAGACTGAATGTTAAATAAATGACCTCAGTGAGAGAACAGGCTTTAAAACATCACTGTTTCCCTTAAAGCAAGGTAGTTCTTCTATTTGATCCACAGGATAGCACAAACATATCACAAGGTCAGGGTTAGTATTGGTTTAAATACAAATGTTGAATTTATATTCGTGTGATCTCAGCAAATTAATATGGACTTTGTGAACTACCCTTGTTTGTACAGTTTATATTCTAAGAAGGGGGGGTATGACATCTTTTTGAACACCTACATTTTTTTATGTGCTTCCGTATTCATGTATCTGTCCTTTGCTGTGATTTGCATGTGATGAAGCAAAACATTAAGACCAACTTTCAAAGACTTCAAAGGGACATTTGCAGTATACAGTAGTCAAATATTGGCACATGTACTTTGTCTGGTAGTTTAGTTGCCAACTCCTGTGAGCTCTGCATTTTTTTCCTTCTTATTTTTTTAATTATTAAGATGTGTTAGTATGTATTCAGCAACACGAGGTATTTATGTACCTCTGTTAAGTGAATCAGCTGATCATATTTAGCTAGAAATGGATATGGATCAATTCTTCAACAGCATTGAATAACAATATTTTTTGAAGCTCATTTGAGTGAAACTGTTGATGATTCTTCGTTCCTGAGTCTGGTTCTGCTGGATGTTTCTTCCTGTTAAAACTGAGTTTTCCCCTCCCACTTTCACCAAGTGCTTGCTCATAGAGTGTCATGTGATTGTTGAGGTTTTCTCTGTGTCATTGTAAGGTCTTTACCTTACAATATAAAGTGCCTTGAGGTGTTGTTGTGATTTAGTCATATGTAAATAATAACAGAATTTACAGTATTCTTAACATTAATCATTAATACAGCAGGCTGGTACATGCAGCATTCAGCTCCTTTATTTGCACCATGCTTGTCGTGGTCTAATACAACCAGGGAAATTAAAGTTAATATCATCTGTCAACTGGTATAGCAGCATTTCATTTCATAAATTGACAACTGACCACATATATGTGGACCTGTAATCCATTTTCACAGCTAGATGTACAACGTAAGAACCGTAAACCAGAGATTGAAGAGTGGCTTGAAATGTGCTTTACATCATTATTGATTAGGTGTTGGATATCTTCCGGTTGGATGGTGGGTGGAGGGAGAAGTGACAGTATTGCCACTGTGGACATCAGTCCTGGAAGACTATCACTGTTCTCCAGAATGATCGTGATAACATCTGTGTACTTGTGCGGCCTAGCACACATCATGACCTTCTGTCAGATCACCAGCCTAATCATCCAGTCCTCCTGCCTTCAGCCCTCCAGGTCCCGTGAGGGCACTTTCACCATGCTGAAGAGAAAACGGTTTAAAGCACTTTCCATTTGTCGCTGTACAGGGAAGAGGTGATTCGTCCTCGGGGAGGTCCTCTCAGTGAAATGGTCAATAATATCTACAGTTTGTGCTGTAGACATTCAGCCTTTGTAATCTTCGAACTAATCATACAGTTGGGAGCTGAATCTACAGAAACTTCACTGAAATGTTGAATTTTCTTTTTATCCCCAGTCCCCAACTGCTACAAGCAAAAAAGCTTAGATTTCAAAGTTTTGTGAACCATTCATGTGACTGTTTTGATATCCCAAAGAAGGCATATCACTCTCACACTAAAGCAACCAAGAGTCCATTGTGTGAGAACAGCCTAGAGCTGTGAGTGGGATGTGTCCCCATGGCTCCCTCTCTGTTCTCAAACACTGTTGATTTATTGGACTTATATTGTTAGATACTAAGTATACTGACTCATTTTTTGAAGCATAGGCCGGCATTTACTCATGAAGAAAAAGGTCTGTGGGTTATTTCTGTTACTGTAGCAGCGAGCCAGACAGAATCTGTAAGATCTCACTTCACTTATCTCTTTAGTTCTTTTCAGTCATTTTACCAGCAGTGACATTAGTAGCTCTATAAATGTTATGTATGTTAGCATAATGATGCTCTAAAGCGTCTCGCTTGGGTAGCAGACTGCACTTTTACTTCTGCCTAACATGTGCTCTT
>NW_005187467.1:659189-689237 GCF_000239375.1 Pundamilia nyererei | reverse complement strand
AGTGTTTTTTCGTGAAAATAAATTAAATCTAAATAAAAAGCAGAAACAAATGAAAAAACGAAACCACTGATTGTAAAGTATAAAACTGCATTTCATGTGTAAGTTAATTTGTCATAATTGCAACACAACAGGAAATAACATTAGCAATACATATAGGTTGTTAAAATAAAAAAGCTAGCAGGAGAAAAACACTTCAGACGCAATTTAAAACCACAGGTGCTGTGAAATGTAATTCAAGCAACCTCTGTGAAAGAGGAACTCAGTCTAACCACTCATGGCTCACTAAAAGATGGAGGAGAGCCAGGAAAATAGCAGATGTCTTGCTAAATGAAAAGTGTTTCACCTCCTCTCACTGCACCCTGTCTAGAACAGACTATCACAAAAGCAGCATTAGTGGTGCTGAAACTTTTGGCTTACCTTCCTGTTACAGCATCCATTTGTTGATCTGAAAAAACACCTTTGTTCAGCCAGAGAACTCCTGCATCATTAATGGTAGTCACCGTTGTAATGACAGCAAATCATTAAACTGTCCAATCTTGCCATGTCGCCCTTAAATTATAGTGGCGAGAGTCAGCTCTAAAGTTCTAATAACTTTTGATTTGGCTGTCTGAACCAAGTGACAACTGTCGCTGCATATCTTCTAATGACTGCCAGATGTTGACTGCAAGAAAGCTGTAGAGATGTCACACAGCACATGAATATTTACATTACTGATTAGTCTGTTTACCAGGCAGACTGTAATTTTAAGGTTTGAGAAGATCCATCCACAATCCAAAGATTTGCTGTGCATACAAGGCAGATAAAAACAGCGGATACTCACATCTGTGAAACTAAATACCAAATGATGTTCGGGACTGTTGAGAAGATTTTTTTTTGGATAGAGTACGAACGATTGTCTGGTTATTTGGCTGTCAATCAATTAACTGACTATAAAACATTTAAGTAAGAAATTAGGGAAAGTACATATATTTTGAAGTATTTAGCAGTACACCAGAAGGCTCTGTCTTTCAAAAAATTGCAGAGATGCCACTAAGTAGCCAAATCCAGAATTGAAAATCCATAAAGACTCTCACAATCCATGATTTCTCACTGTCTGCTGTTTGAATACATTTAGCTACATTGTTATGTATGGAAGTCACAAACAGAAATATTTGCAGCTCAGCTGCTTGATTATGTGTGGGCACTTCAGTTAACTAGACAGCTGGAGAGCTGGAGAGCACAAATACTAAATTATCAGTTGGGCAAACTGCTTATTGAAAAATCATATTATTTGCATTAACGCTCCCTTGGACATAGATCCCACTGCTCGCCTCTAGCTTGTTTCATGTTTGACTTGAGACAGAAGAAGGTACAGTTGTAGAAATTGAGAAAAGTGTAACAAACATTAATTATGACAACAATCGGCCACAGAGGAGCACACATAACCAGAAGGGTTTTGTGGACTGTAGAATCGTTTTTTCTGCACGAAAGCCTTTCATGGTGTGCAGAAAAGCCCATATAGCAGTGAAGTTCAAAGGCAGTATTTCAATGAGTTTGGACAGCACCTGTACAAAAGTGTTGCTCAGTTTGCTGGGCAGATCTGTGACGCAGGAAATGAAACGGTTGTCAAAACAAAGTTTTCCAGAAGAAGACGCTTGATTGGAAAGGAATTCACACACACCCTCACACACCCAGTCATATACATGCGATCAGACAGGCAACCATACAATTACACATCTGATGAATCCAGTGATGGTGCTTCGTAAATTGGCTTTTCTTGACAAAAACCTTGGGATAGCTCTGACCTATACTGTCCATAGCAAACTATTATGAACACTGTGCTGTCGCACCTGCCTTATTTAGTTCACCTTTCCACCATGTCTGAAAGGCCAAATCATATCTCTGGGGAATGAAAAAAAAGTGCTCCAAAATGCATCATTTAAGAGCTTCCTTTTGGAAAGCAATTTTCTCAGCCCTAGTGACACATGGTTCAGACTATGGTTATGTCCCAAACAACCGAGCTCACAGCCACTGCTGAAATTTATAACAGCTCTAGAAAACCACAGGCTTTCTTTAAAAATCCCGGTACTCCAAAAATCACATATTCAATCACACTAGGAGGCTATGGTAAGAGTCTTTTTTTTTTATAGTGCACAGCAGTGAGCACAACGCAGCAGACACCAAAGAAGGGACCGATGACAATGACAAAGTTGGTTTTTTTTAATAAGAAAAGAATTTTTTTTAAAAAAGGTGTTGGGGGGGTTGACATATATGACTCAAATGTTGGATATCACTTATTCTATCAATTATGCAGCGCATGAATTCTGGTTTGAGTCTGAGCTAAGACTATATTTGCACTACATTAAGATCTGTTGTGCTATTAATCAATGAGCACATCCCCTGGGGATCAACAAATACTTCTAAAATATATCAGTTTTCAATATTTCTTACATAGCAAATGATATTCAACATTCCTTCATCTAAAATTGGATGATTTACAGATTTACATTTGATTTATACTACTCCTGTTATTTACTTTTAATAGAATAGACAATGGCCTAAGAGGTCAAATGTACAGCCACTTAAGAAAACACCAGCCAAAAGAGAAACGCTGTAAAAGCACAAAAAACACAATGGAAATAGAAGAAAGCTCTCTCACACACACAAAGAAGACTCACAAAACACAAAGTAAGCATCTTTGGAGAGACAACAAACTGACAGACCAGCAGCAGAAGTGACAAACTAACAGTGAAGGGCTAATAGCGTTTTACAGTATTATATGAATTATATGATAAACGCTCATTATATCTCATCTTTTTGCCCCTCAAAGCACATATGAATCCTCCGCTTCATTTAAATGCATCTCCGTGCAAACCCCCACGTGTTTGGTTTCTGTCACCTCAGCAGCTGTGCCTTTGCATTGCTGCCTCCCCAAAACACTTCTGTTGTGTTCCATGAGATTTTTTTTCTGCTTTTTCTGTGTTTTATTCAACTTTTGTTGTGTATTATGTGCTTTCCTATTTGCTCCTGTTTTCTTAAGTTACAGTGCATCTCACCTCTTAGGGCCATCGTGCTAAGCAATTAATCAGTTAGCTGGCTAATTGGTGACTGCTTAAACAGTTTGGGGAAATTATGTGAAATTGACTGATTAATTCCTTAGTCTCCTCAACAGTGCAGTCATAGATTTAACCACTAAACTGGTTGCTATGAATTGCTATATTTATTCACTGAAGTGACAGCGCTGGCATTGTTAACTAGGGCAGTTGCAGTACTCTTCACCCCACAGAGGTCTGAAAAGCACGTTCCCAGACATGGAGGTGCTGATCTTCATCTCAGCCGTGTCAAACTAAAGCTTAACACCACTCCAGTGCACACGGAGAACTCACGGTCCATAGAAGCCAAATGAAGAACATCATCTCTGTGTGCAACTGCCTCAAGTGTAGAAATTCAAACCTTTCTGCTACTTATTCACAAGTCATGATAAAAAAAAAAGGATCATGAGATTGAGTAGCAGTTGGGGGCGTCTGTTGCAAGTTGTATATCAAGTTGAGTTGACAGAGCTTAGCTATCAGCAAAACTCTCAATTTGATGGTAAATCTGTGGTCAGCTTCCATGAAATCCTTCAAACTACATCACTCAAGTCTGAACAGGTACTATAAAATTAAACCATTTCAAAATTCTCAAATTGCTTCTTTCGAAAAAAATAACAACAAAAAAGCAATCTAAAAATCGAAAGGACTTGGACCTGGAATGGCATTTTATTATATGCAATAAAACCTTTACAACTGTAGAGCCTATAATTAAATGAAATTCTAAAGGATTTAAATGTATGATAACAGAGAAGTAAAATAAGTAAAGGGTTTATTTTATTTAACTTATGTAACTTGTCTCTAATTAATTAATTTAATGATTGTCTGGAAAGCTAAAGAAATCGTTTTTCTTCTTTTGTCCAATTGTAATTTTTTCTGCTATTCTAATAATCATAAACTCTGTTCCCCTCTCTTAGCACATGTAACATACAATTAGATGAGTACTTGTCAGTGAGTGAGTTGTTTATTCCTCTATTCCTTTGTGACTTGTAATTGTCGATATCTTTGCTGAAAAGCTGTTTTTGAAAAGTTTACTCAAATAATTGTGTTATGTCATAAATAAATCAAGCCATCTAGCTTTGCAGAGGATCAGTTCTGACGGCATGTCTGCAGATAAAGATATGTGCCAGAAATGCTGAAATGCCTCCATGTTTATACATCCTGGAGAACAAAAACCATAAGAGCCAAAGCTGAAAAAATATGTTTGGCTCGAGCTGTTTCAGCAGTAATTTAGACCAGCCCAAGCTCTTTCCAGCAGCTTTACTGCATGTCCAACAGGGCCACTGAGATTCTGCTTCGAGGTCAGTCTGTAATGCAAACTGACCAGCATTGCTGAGGGGTTCACATTTGGGATCAAACCATTTTACTAAGGTGCACCTAGGTTAGCTCAAAGAGAAGACAGTGAGACCCGGTAATCCTCGAAAGCTCCCGCTGGCACCCACGTCCACAATCGCACCGTATTGGGGTTTATCTTGCTAAACAAGTGAATGGCAGAGATTGGATTTTCTTTGTTGAGTATCGTCTGTGCCAGCCTGACCTTTCGTGAGCAGAATGTGTATCTCATTAGAAATGCATTCAACAAACTAACACAACAGCACACTGATGTCCATAAAGGAAGTCAAATGCCATGCATGTAAATTATCTGCTCTTCTATACAGTTAATCAGTGTTGCCATAGTTTCTGTGGAGTTTTAGCTCCTCGTATGAGGCAGAATACAACAGCTTTTCAGCGTTTTCTCATTTTCAGCACTTTAACCACAAAAGAGCTCACTGCTCCAGCCCTGATACATACAAGAATATAAAGATGTATATGATAGGAAAAGTGGATAACATTGTTTTCGAGGTTGCAACAGAATTTGAGATTCGGTGACTACGTTAAGGACTTCCCCATGTGGTCTGCTAGAGGTCCCGTTTGAGAAATGTATCATACAAACCAACAGTGCCATGAAAGGCGCCATGATATAATTCATTCATCAAAATAATTAAATAATCAATGCGCTCTTAAATACTAAATCAAATGTGAAATGATTTCTTGTTGGTAAACAGGAGAAATGCCAGTGCTGCTGAGCTCTGTGGCAAGTTGTTTTTCTTTTACAGACAGGTGCGTGGAGCAGTCTTGAATCCTCTCTGATGGAAAACAGAATCTACGCAAACATGCTTACAGAGATAATATTTACAATACACAGCGGATTGGCAACTGTCAACCTGGAGATAATTACAGATGCAAATCAAATACTTAACACATCTGCTTTGCAAGGTTGCTCAGATTACTTACAGGTGTTGAATCCAATCCTCTCTCTCTCCCTCTCTCTCTCTCTGCTTTTAAGAGGGGACCTGTAACAAGGGCTTAACAAGACTGCGGTGTGTGATGCAAAAGAGAGTGAAATAAATTTTATTCTTTTGCACTGTAAGAGGATTCACTATAATTTAAAGTTTCATCCATTTAACCTAAATGTGTATTCAGAGCCTGGTACACCCTGAACCCTCTATAACTGCTTAGAAATACACTTTTAGCTTGGTAAGGACTTTTTCAGATTTGAGCTATTGACAAACAAAAAGTTCCACTATAGAATAGATGCCTAAATGTGTTTCTCTGTATGTTATATTACTATTATTATTGTTGTTTAAAGAATTCTTACAAGTAGCTTCACACATAGGGAGCTAATTACTTGCCATGTAGTATATAATAACAGAGTAGTTCAACACTGAACTGAGACTTTATTTTAATGAATGAAGCACTGCCGCTATGAAATGATCATGGTTGTCACGGTTTTCAGTCCTGCCCCATCTGATTCAGTGCCTGAAAATGAGTGACAGTTATATTACACGCATAGTATAAAGAAAATGCACCATCTTTGAACTATAAGGATATAAAAGCATAATAATAAAAACGATCTACTGATTAGGGTGCATTAAAATTAGGTAAATACAATGACAGATAAACAACAGCAAATGAGGTTATTTATTTAGCAAAAACCAAACCAAAATGCTGAAGCAGTGTATGAAAGTACACCCCATGATTTAAATAGGTCTAACTTCTCTATACTCAAGTTATTGTTTTCTGTATGACTTTATCAGCATCACACTTTATTGTGTCTTCTTTATAACATTGTTAAAGTCCATTGTTGGAGGCAGCCATTCATACACAGCACTCTCAAGGTCCTGGTTTAGACGTCAGCAAAGAGAATTTAGTTCAAATTAGCAGAAGATCAGAATTTTGCTTTGATATAAATAAACATATTTAAGTCACAAACATTTTGTGTATTAACTAGGCTAAACATAATCTGGGCACAGCTACATTTTCACTAAAATGTAGTTACTAGTCTTTTTTTCTTCTTATAGAAACATACAGTTGATGGTATATGGATGCAATGAGTAAGTCTGAATATTGACATTTTCAGAAATAAGAGTATAAATAAATCATTTGCAGCAACTTTTTTAACCCACTTTCTTGTAAGTCTGTGTCTTTAAAAGAATTGTTTAAAAAGAGGACATAGGTGTCAGTATATCTAAATTTATAAAGCAGAAGTTTGTGAAGAAGCCATACGTAAAAGAAAGTAAAGTGTAAGTTTGTGAATCTTGCCAAAAGGAATTCACGTCTGACACATGAGCAATAGCCAGACCATACAGCTGGAATAAAACTTGCCAGCTGCTGTCGACGAGGTAAAAATATGAAATTGGCCTTGTCTTATCTCACACCAACAGTGTGAACACAAGGCTACATCTCACCTAACTCATACATCCCTGTGATTCTTGCAATATCGGCGAGTTTCTACCCCACCAATTCTGTCTGTTCTGTACTGGCTCTGCATCATGGGCTGACTGAGTCATCTTGAAACAAATGCAGAAAAATAAGCTTTTCCTGAAGGGCAGAAGAAACTGTTTATCCTCCAGGCATTCTTCCACTGAGATAACAAGAGCTGAGTTTTTAGGATGCGGGAATATTATACAGCGGGAATCCAGTTAAGGTACAGACATCTGCGGTGAAAGCTGTGTGTGCTGTACTGCTTAATCCTGAAGAGATAGCTTCATTAATTGTGTTCATCCTCCTCTCTGTTGCACCAGCCAAATGCAGGATGGTTGAATAAGTAATGGGAGTAGAACTGCTGAGTGACAGGATTTTAACCTCACCTGTCTTCACGCTGGGTGTGCTGAGAGGTCTTTGAATGGATAAGTCCTATCAATCAGCAGCTTCGACTACTGACAACATGTTGTGCTGCTCTAAATGGGAAATTGTCAAGATAGGGTTTGTAGGCAATCTGGGTCCCAAGCGTTTGCTTGGAATGAGAAAAAATATCATTAATATTGCAAAAACAATGAATATGCTGGTTACAAATAGTAAAATCAGAGCATGTATAATATGATTTTATAATGAAAGGTTAAATGACTATTGCTCATATGCAATAACTGCCAAGTGTTAGTTCAATGCATGGAAGCTGGCAAATAACCTAAGACACTGATTTTTTTTCTTTGTCGGTAATGGATGAGGGCAAAAGCTGTAATTTGTTAGCACATGGATTATGAGATTCATTATCATGAAAATACAAAGCAGAAAGATTGACATGTTTGCCCTTTTAGATAACTTGACAAGAAATGCATATTGTGCTAACCCTGTTTATTTGTAATGCAGCAATTAGTGTGAATAAATTTAGGCTAACATATTATTGAGGTAAACAAATAGGTGTTAACCCTGATAATTACATCACTTACTGACAAATATTTGCTTGCATACTAACCTGTACGAGACAGTAATTATAACCGGAGGCTATTCTAAACTATAATTTCTCTAAAATTTCTCATTTTGTGGTTTGCTACAGTGAAAGTTGGCAGTGTTGCCAGAGGCTGTGTGCCATGCCAAGTTGAAAAATCCTGCCAATTCTGAAATCCTTGAAATCTCAGGTCTAAAGGTTAGAAATGTGGGCCTGACATGAGCAGATCATTCCCTACCTTTGCTACAGGATGCAAAACTGAGAAAGTGACGGAAATCTTCAGCTACTCCTCAAAGTAAAGTAAAACGCCTTTTAGCAAGGCACTGAATTGGGAAAATATAGTAAATATTCTCACAGGATTACATTTAATCAAATGATATTCACTGTATTCAGATGCTTTATCATCATGTACTTGCCTTACAATTATAAATGTGTTGTAGAAAGTGAAATCCTGTTTTTCACAGCATGACTTACAGCAGCTCCCAGAAAAGAAAGGGCATGTACACTACCATGTAAGACCGATCGATAGTTTAAAGTGACTGAGAATAGAAAAAAAATACAGGTCACGGCCGCCTGTTACTCAAAACACAACATCTTGTTTAGCTGCAGTGCATTGTGAGCTATCGAAGCTGCTGTCAGATGATGATTTTTTTTAGCTGAACATTGATTGCTTTTGAAGAAAAACATCCCAAATCCATAAGAGCCTTCACGCTGGCTTCTGAATGAGAAAAAAAAAGAAACCAAAAACTTCACAACTTAAAATAGCCCAGATGCAATCTGTAGTTGTTAATTATTGCATTGTCTAATCTGTGTTTGTCACATTATGTGGAGTAATTTGTATGTTTTATATAAAGTAGAATGAAAAATCATTAGTGCAAAGTGGACATGTGATTTCTGCTGCTACCTACATGCTATGAAAGTTTAATGAAGTCATTATGGTGGCATCTATCTACTGGATACAGGAAACATGACCCTTGAAAGTACTGAATGCTTAGCTATGCCTAAAATGTATTCAAGTCATTTCAGATTATTGATAACCTGAAAGGAAATTTTTCGATTGATGGCGGCATGGCACTGATGTTCTTTGAGGGGAGTGAGCCAATGAATAAAACAGGAATGCTGAGACAAAGAGCTTCTCGCGGTCATCAATAAACCCGACAGTGACCACGGCAGCTCTGACCAAACATTTCAGCCTACCTAAACTGTTATCTCCAGGCTAAAACATCTACTTGAAGACGTCCTTTGCCCCCACCTCCCAACCCCATTCAAAGTCAATTAATATTGATTGTGCATTTGAGCAAGCATGTGTATCTCCTCAGGTGGAACCGAATTACTTTGAAACACCTCAGGAGGGCTCCGCTTCTGGGAGAATGCTGAAAACCATTAGCTGACTGGACTGAGAAAATAAAACTGAATTAAAGCAAATAAAGAATAATAAAAAGCCTGCTGTTTCAAGCAGAGGAGAATCAGTCAAGAGTAGCCGCAAATGCCTGCAGTAATGTAAAACACCAAAGCAATGTTTATGTTGGATTAGCCTCTGTTGCTTTCAGTTCAGAAACATGTGCACAACCCATGGAAAGGAAAGTGTCAGCTCCTCAAACACAGACAGGTGTTTATGTGTGCATTTGCTCCAAACACCACATTGAGTATATTTTACTTTCCATATACTTCTCTGTAACTGTAATTGTAGAAGTGTTACAACTAAAGAAAACTGTTTGTGCAACCTTTTAGATTCTTAAATGACCTAATTTGTCATCTGATTTTAACATCCCGTTATAAAAAGAGAGGACAATTAAATAAAAGAACAAAAATCTGTGATACTGACTCTAAGCACACAAGTTGCTCTGCCAAGTCTCATTTGTTTAACTGGGTTCTGAAAATCTGATAAAATTGTAGGTCTTCTGAAAACGTCAAAGGGTTTACAAACATTTATAGACCTTGACATATATTAATATGAATGATATATATATATATATATGAATTCCTGAACAATACAGGAATTCAACCAACACAAAGCTACACAGAAATGCCTCCATGCATGCTTTCATAGAATAATGATTGAATAATAATTTACTTCAACTAGTACAACTAGTACAGTCCCCTAAAATAATTAATCTAACAATCGAGTAGACCATCTGCAATCAAATCAGCTTGAAAGAGGCTATTAAACATTTCCTGATTTAAAAATTCAGTTGTGATCACCTTGGAATCTTCTGTCATCGCTGTGTACTGTCACTCTTTTCAGTTTACATTTTATGAAATAAATCTTTAGAGAAAAAGATTTATTTCATCAGTTTTGTATATTTTAATTAAAAACCCTATAGTCTTCCTTCCTACATTCATAGAATATAATTTCCCATTTGCAAATTATCACAAATATTTCAAAAAGGGACGTGTCACATGACATGATAGATTTTCAAGCATTTGACCTCATCTTTCACTTCATCTCTCATCCTGAAATTTTCTGAAAATAGAAACAAGATATCAATAATTTGCAGTCAGTGCGTGACAGAAAGAAAAACATCACAGTTTTGTGCAAACTGCCTGCTGCGAGTGTCATCGTTAGCAGATCTGCTCATGGTCTGACAAGAGGGGAGGTCAATTGACAAATCAGATCTGTGATTATCACTGTAATTCAGGCGCGCTAAAAGTGGATAATCCAGGTCAAATATCATTCTCACTTGTCAGAAGTTGACAATGATCACATATGCATTAACGCCAATCCCCGCATATCAAATGGGACATCTTGAGGAACGATTTGACCACTCGTTTCAAGAGGCTGATAATCAGACAGAAATCTTCCTGGCAGAATCAAACAGTGCACTAGAGATAAATCAGACACACTTTCAGATTTATTGTTAATGCAATCAAAAGGCTCTCTTTGAACAGATTCTCAAATCAACATTTGGTGAGGAGAAGGAAATCAAATGTGCTTTCGTTAAAGTGTTACCAGACAAAGGAGATGGTGTGCTGAGATGTGCAGAAAAGGAACCGAACTCTGAAAGCTTTAACTGATTGGTTATTTCAACAGAACTCTGCAGCTCTACAGGCAGATGATAAGCTCTCTTTGATCAGAGGAGCATTGTTGTATATGGTGATCATCTGCATGTGTGTATATGCAGACGTGGAGGTGTGTGTGTGTGCTAGCAACAGCGTCTAATGAATATTCAAGGGAGATATTCTGCAGAAGTGTCCCTCAGGAGCAGTCGGCTTGTTGTTGCACACATGGGAGGCTTGCAGTACACCTACTATCACAAATGTTAGAAATACCTTTGGTGCTTTAAGCTATGCGAAGGCCTTTTAAAGGTAAATCTCGGTCATCCAGTATGAAGGGATTACAAACAGGACAGGAGGAGACATAGTGGTACAGAGTGTAATTTCATTACTGTTTATAAATGTAAAAGTTAATTACAAGTTTGATTTGGTTTAAATGACAGAGAGAAAGAGAAAAAAACCATTCCTCTCTCCTCTGCTTAAAAAAATGGAAAATTGTTTCTATCTGGATTTTCTAATTAAAGAAAATTATGAGTTAAATGTTGTTTTGCTGCTTTATTTACTTAACTGCTTTACTAAACCATCCTACGCCCATTTTTCCCCCTCATCCCTTAGGGGGGAAGCAACGACAGTAGATTTATCTTCTGTATGCAGCTTCGTCTTCTTTTTTGGAGGCAATAATTAATCCCTCATTTATAGAAAAAATATATATATAAATAAATAAAGCTGCACAGAGATAAGGGACTGTGGTCTGGTAGTCATTTGGTATAACCTCTGCATCACACAGCCTAAAGCCTATTTGTTGTGTCATGTGCAGTTGCTCTCACTCAAGCTGGCAGAGCAACACAGGATTGTCACAGCTTTGTTTTCCCTGTACAAACGCTCTCTGCAGAGGGTCTGCACACATACTAAACCACCTTTTATCTATCAAATCCATTCAAATCATATTCCAGAGCTGTAAAACTTCCGTATTTCAATCACTGACATCATTTTGGCTTTATTTTTCTATTCATTAATACTTTTTGGTTGCCATTTTAAAAATTTAAAAATAAAACCTTGTTTGACTTCTTAGTCTTGCGACTGTGTGTCCTACCAAAAGTCCTTTCCAAACAGTGTCGTATCTCCACTCGACCAAGACCTTCCATCTCTACTTATAATGTGCATTTAATAAGAATTAAATTGGCAAGTGGATAGATGTGTTTTGAGCTGTGTGATAATGACAGTTTGGCTTTTCATGGGTTTGATATGTGGATGACAGCCGCCTGTAAGGCCTAATGGAGCCGTTCCACCAGCATCTGTTAAGAATGCTTCATTGAGTTTACAATTAGTAAAGGCCACGGTTCACTGCCAAGCTCTGTGACCACTCAGAGTGGGCAAATCCAAAAGATTCACTTTAACACTTTTATCACAGAGTGGAAGGAAGAGCTGGAATTATATTCTGTGAGCCAAAGACGAATGTGTAACTTCTGTCAGGTATACGGGTCCAGCAGGATCTCTGTAAATGTAGCAAAATGGTGTCAACAACTGACATAAAAAGCCTAAAATGTTCTATATTTGTAAATGCTTTCTGGCTTTCTTACACTGGTTTTGGGGTAAAAGCTGAAAGTGATGTTTGGGTAAGGCATATTTTTTTGTTTGTTTATTTTATTTACTTATTGTTTCCCTTTATGTCCATTCAGTTACTTCTTCTTTACCATAAAGTACTTTGCAAGAATCTTAAGCTATAACACGTGTTTTTAAATATTTGTAAGTAATAAAAAGCATAGTATAGGGGCAGCGATTTATTGAATGTGCAAATATTCATGAAAATCAAGTACAATGCAAAAATAATAATGCAATAGTTTGCATAATTCTAATGACCTTGAAAGTCATTCTTTGGTTTAACCACCTTTATTCCTCAACACAGCCTGAATTCTCCTAGGCAGGTTTTCTAGTCTTAAGTCTTCAGAAATAGTTCTCCTGTTTTCTTGAAGGACATTTCAAAGCTCTTCTTTAGATGTTGGATGGTTTTGTTTTGTTGACATGATCTGACCTTGCTTCAATAATGTGGGGAGGCTTTTCCAAAACTGATAGTGTTCTTCTATCGAGATATGGTTTTACCTGGCAGTGTAAGGCACTGCAAGTCAGATGCTTTTCAAATGGTATTGCATGGTGAGGGAAAACTTTTCAACATGCATAATTCCATCGATTTCTATAAGATCTCCACTACGACTGAAACGTGCCCCCAAACCATCACAGAACCTCCATTGTGTTTTACATATGACTACAAACACTCACTGTTGTACTGACCTGACCTTCTGATCTTCTTGGGGGATTCTCTTCACATTTTGATTCCTTAATCCATAAAACCTGTTGCCACTTATTTTTAGCTCAGCTCTTGCATAATTTGTCATATTTCGTTTCTCCGCGTTTGGCTTCCTTAAGAATGGTTTCTAAACACCCACCCTTACATTAAGACCATTTCTGATGAGGCTTTGGTGAGCAGTAGATGAACATGCTGAAGTGACAGGTTCATCTCTCAGGTCCTGTGTCAGGTCTTGGCTTAATTATTTTTTTTTCCCTATTTCTTAAGGACATGTATGTCAGATACTGTTTGTATGCTCTTTTTTTAGGCCTAACTCTTTTTCTTTTGTTTTCCACTTTCCCAGTGTCTGCAGGTTTTTTAAGGATTCATTGCACACTGTGCTCAGGTATGCCAAGTTTTGATTTAATGGTACCTTGGGAATCACCTTTTTTAGTTCAACAATGCTATTTTATGCCTGTCAAAATGTTTATCTTATCTTATCTAAAATTGGAAATAGGAACATGTGTGTTTTAGCAGCAGGCTACTAAGAAAGATTTTCTTTTGTTCTTTTGCTTTCTTTGCTAAGTTGTCTATTGTGTGGAGACATACCACTGTAAGCATACCTTTACATATGCTTACATGAAATAATTCATATGTCATCATTGGGTGGCTTAGTAAAAATAATACAAAGATGGGACTAAAAAAACAATAAAAGCAGCCAAAATTTGACTTCCACAAAACCTGGAGTACTCTTTGTTAGGGATGTGAGCAATTTAAACATTGTTGCTCCTGCTAGTCGGTGCCAGAAATATTAGTTGGTTCAACATATTATTCTTATTTTATTGATTTATAATAGCAGTTGCTGGTTCAACGAGCAGCTACTAATGGATCACTCTTTTGCTTAGGAGGGAGGGTGTAAACAAAGCAGATGGAAAGTGAACAGATAACACTCATGATAACTGGAGTGGTCCTGCTGTATTTTGATGTAAAAAAAAAATGTACATTGACTGCATCACAAAGAACAGAAATATGATCAAGTTACTGAAGAGATAACGTCATCCTGCACCAGGGTGGGAAGAAATCAACAATACTGCGTTGCCGAGAAACTGCAACCTGATCAACGTGAAATGAGTACACAATGCTATCCATGAAACAAAATTTCTGCAGGATCCAGAAACATTTATGATCTGATTTGTTTAATGTGGAACATGAGTAATTATTTCATTACACATACAAAAATACACACAAAATACTTGTTTAATATGGGGCTAAGAACTGTAGAACTTTTGATCTTTGCTTTTTCATGGTGGAGTGATCATATACCATAGACTACACTGACTCACAAGTTTGAATATATGGATAAGCCAAAAGCCTTTTGGAGAAAAGTCTTCTCGTCAAACAAGACAAAGATTGAGCTATTGTGAAGGTGAGGCTTCAAACTAAAGAACACTGTACTGCACTGTACCATAGTGTCAAGCATGGTGGTGCTTCATCCTGAAGCTATTTTGTTGCCAGTGACACTGGTATATTGCAAAAAGTGAAAGGAATAATGAAGGACCATTTGCAAATTCTTGACCTTCACATAGACACCGATGTGTGCTTCAACATGACAGTGATTCAATGCTGTTTTTGAAATGGATAAAGCAGGATAACATTATGTTTCTGGTATGGTGTTTCCAAAGCACCAACCTCAAACCTATCGAACATTTGTGGACTATGCTAGAAAGCTGGGTCTATGCCAGGAAACAAAGCAATTCTAATTGTTTTCCCTGTGAAGAAAAAAGAACTTTTTTCACTCAGTAAGTTTTCTAATGATGTTAAAGCAACAACAAAGAGCAGCGTTAAAGAAATGAACTGAAATGAACCAAAGTGCAACTGTATTCTTCTTCTTTTCAGAGTTATAAACCTGACAAGTCTTTGATTTTTCAGTCAAGCATTCAAGTTCTTTTGTTTAGCTGATGATTTACTCTGATGTTTATTTTAAAATGAAGAGACTTGGACAGGCAGGTAAGTCCAACAATGTAAATTTTAATAAAGCTTACTTTGGACTAATAACAGGTGCTGCCTAGTACAAGCAGGCAAATCTGATAAATGTCCAGAACCATAAATCACTTGAAGTAAGGAGGTGAGTCCAAAATGAGAGAAAGAAAGCCAGCGAGGGCTATGAGCTGCAAAGCCGCAAGACAGAAAAACTGTGGTGGAGAAGGGCTAGGCTATAAATGTGAAGCAAAACACAAATGTGATTATTGTGGATGAGGTCGGTCACAAAACTGGGAAAAGACTAAGAGGTTTTAAAAAATAAAATAAAGATACAGAATGAAAGTGATTAACAAAATAACATGGGAAGTTTGGAATGCAAACCTATCAGTGAAAACCCAAAAAGCAGAAGATACACAAAGAAAAGCTAAATATATTGAAACGCTGGAAAGGTGTTTTCAAATGCAGGTCACCGGTAAATTTCCAGGTACTGGAATCACCAAAATTCCAGAATGTTTCACTTGCACAGATTCCAGTTATGAGCCAGTAGCATGTGCAGCACATGCACAGCAGCGTAGTCGGTAACTGCATGTACACTCACATGCTTTAAAAAGTAGAACAAAAGCCCCTAACCATGATAGTCTAATCTGTATAGAGTTTCAGTCGCTTGGAGTGTGGGAATAAATATGAGTGCCAGGAAAACTGTAATTGGAAGCTCTAAATTACCTGTAGGTGTGAGCTTGGTTCTGCTGGTTTGTGTTGTGATTGACCACCCAACTTTCCTGCCCGATGCTCAGTGGAAATTAAAGATTTAGTGAACAGATGGATAGATGGAAGTACAATATCAGCAATTTCAAATTTCAAAAGAAACCATCTTAACCAAAGATTTTGTATTTGTCATTGGCATTTGTGAGATTTGGCCTTTTATGCATTTAGCCATAATTACATAACAAATAACAACATTAACTTAGAAATTTCTTCAGTCATTAAAATCCAGTTAAACTTCTTGAACTGTGCAAATAGTTGACCATGAAGAAACTGGAGCCTGACCAATAATGGCTTTTTAGGAGCCCATAGAAATATTAAGGGTGATTACATTGGGCATCATGGTGGTTTGTTCTGTTGCCTCACAGCAACAAGGTCCTGAGTCCTGGTTTTCCATGTCTGCTTGGGTACTCCAGGTACTGTGCATAGGAAGAGGACTGATAAATATATTTTCCACTTTATGCTATAACTGCAACTGTTGTATAGCAGTAATGAAACATATAAATGGTGGGTGCAAGGTTTTTTTTGCATTGTTTATTTTTAGCAGGTTTATTAAAAAAAAAGGACTTGCCAGGTACAAGTTCACTAATAGGTTTGCAGGATAATTGAAAGCAGAACTTCCTATTCCTGCCTCACCCATACAGAAAGAAAATAAAGTGCATACCCGGAACTAAAGTTACATAACCACAGAAAAAACTGTGTAACAATCCTTGTCTCAAACATGACAGTCTAGACAGAAAGACGATCACGTGGGATTTTTTTTTTTCAGTGGTTCAACACACTAGGGCTGTCACTTCTGCGAGGTTGACCAGCATTATGTGTGCACAGAGTTCTGTGCTTGCTAGTGAGTTTCTTTTGAGATGTGAACAACTATAAAGTGCAAAGCAGAAAAGGAGTGTAGTGCCAGTGTAGCTGGGTGGAATTAAGAAATGGAGAAACACACGACAGATAGTCATATACAAGTCACTGGCCATTGTCTGTTCACGAGTCTAGCAGCTTCTTACCTTGTGGGTAGAGAAGGTGTTATTTGTCCTGAAGAAGTAAGATTATATGACTGTAATTAACTAGCATAAAACAGTAACCATTGTAACAGACAGCAATATTGTCTACATGTCACACTGATGACTTACCTGCTGCAGACAGGTACATGTATAGATCAAAACTACAGAGAGGGGCCAGAATAATACAAAAAGAGATCTTTATTCAAACACCATCTACAAATGTGTTATACTTAATTAACTTTATTCTCATCTGTTCCCAAAACACTCAGTCAGCTGCAATGGTAGTCAGTGTGCTTAAGCCCTACAATCTGACTCACATGCAAATATTCCCTAAAGTTACTAAAGTGTGTTTTGTTTAATGTTAAATCGTATTAAACTTAGCATATTACAAATACGGATCTAGTCTTTCCTGGCAGTGGAGTCAACTTTACTTTGTATATTGTGTGCTGTTCTATCTCCCAGCAGTCTTTTTTATCATACACAGGACCTTCCTCCCTCCAATTTCAACAAGTGACCATATGAGTCGGGAGAAATGCAACATATGGAGGCACCGCCCCTTCAGCCCCCCTGCTGACACCAGAACTAGTCAAGTGAAACAAGGCCTCTGCATGGCGAAAGCAGAGAGCAAGCTCTTCATCTCTCACCTCAAAATCATTATTACCTGATTAAGTGTGATTAAGAGAAGATCATTAGCAGCTGCATGTCCTGTCAGTAATCATTACTGTGATGGGTGCGTTATACCCAATGAGCTCATCTGCAGGCTTAGCCACTTTAATGATTAGGGAAGCATTGTTTAGCTCAGCTCTTGGATAAAAGGTTGACTCGCTATCGTCTGTGCAGAAAGTCAGAGTGAGGTGAGCGTCCCACAACTGCATTATAATGAACTAAATTGTTCAACACGGGGGATGACATTGAACAAATTTTAACTCCAGTCCTTCTACGTTGTATACTTGTGTTACTCATGTCCAATCTATTGGTAATAATGTCAATCCTTTGGTCACCGAGCAGTTTAATACTGAATATACTCCAGTTAGATTTGGATTAGTACAAAAGCAAAGAGAATGTTCACAGTGAACGAACACGAGCATGACTGAACACCTTTATAAGGAAAAAAATAAGACGTTTCTCCTTGCATTGCTTTGTTAAAATGTGTTTTTCCTGTTCTAACACTTTTTTAGTCAATACTTTTTTTTCAAAAACTGTCATGCCAGCAAAAATGATGTATGAATTATTCCTGAGGTTTGTGCAAAAGTTAATATGTGGAGGCTAATCAATGATATTGTAATCACTAAAACAGAACCTGGAGTCTCATAGGGGGAAAAAACATTCATCACTTTCATCTTCAATTTCATCTTCATGTTAAATTAATTTTTTTAATTTGATTTTGTGTCAGTTGGAATGTGGAAGAAGAGTAAATAAATCCCTAGATGCACTTAAATAGCTTCAGGAATTTAACTGCATATGAAAAGGATTCATTTCCATGCTCTATAAATATCTGGAATTAATTATCATTAGTGAGAAACTTTGCAGTGCAGTGATACATGCAAATTACCTTTGGCTTTTCATCTAAGTTATCTCTGTATCAAGTGCCACTTCAAGATTCTAACGGACTTTAGTTGAAGATGAACAAATGTCTCTGAGATTTATGTTAGTTAAAGCGAACCCGGAGAAGATATTTTTTTTTCAACCTTATTGGTGAGCCAATATTATCAGCCAATATTAGTTATGTGTTGATCTGTGAGTATCATCATGTACAATGGCCAATCAATGACAATTAAACCACAGACACAACAATCAGTTGATTCAAACACATTCAGGAAGATTGTGAACAAGTAAATAAATACACACATAAAATTTTACGTAAATCTGTTTATCTTTTGTATTTGTGAAAGAAAGAAAAATGTTGGCATTTATATCAGATTTTTAAATCATCATATATTGGTATTGGTCTTTGCCTGTATCAGCCAGGCTCCTAATAGAAACCATTCGTGCTTGCACCTTGCACTCTGAAATGAATGTGCACATGTAGAGGGGCCATTAATTTGTCACAATAAAAGAGAAAATGTGGAGTCTATCTGTGTGTTGGTCTGATTTTTAAACCAAAGCTTAATGAAACTGTGCATTTGCAGAGACATTAGCTCATCGATGCTGCTTAATTTTTTTGGTTTATAATTTAGCTTTTCTGGCAAACATTATACCTGTTTGCCAGTGAAGACTCGGAGGTGTGTGTGTGTGTGTGTGTGTGTGTGTGTGTGTGTGTGTGTGTGTGTGTGAAAAACTATATATATATATAAAAAAACTAAATAGAACTACAAAAAAAAAAACAACACCATATCCTATAGGACATTGTTCTTGTTTTTTTAAGTTAGAGTTGGACGACTCTGACTGCATGTATCTGGTTATTTTCACTGAAAAATGAATTTGACTTAGATCACATACCCTTTTTTATAGTTTTGGCACTGCATGATAAATCAATCTAAAAATATCACAATCCAAAGTATGGTATTGCCAAAGCTATAATGATGTTTTTTTAAAGAAGCCTCACCTTTAGCACGTACACATTTATTAAAGCAATACTATTATTTCCGAACGTTTCATTTAACATTAAGAAAGTAATTCAGTTTATATCATATACTGCACACACACACAGAATTGCCACATTCATATTTTATATTTAAACATTTATCATATTTCAGGTGACTATAATGTGTAGTAAAAAAGCAGGCCACATAGCATCTGTCATAGCATTCAGTTGGTGGGACATTAGTGACTTTGATGGTGACATGATATTTGTAGAAATGATGTTTCTAGCATTGCCATTGACCCTGATGCATTTCAATTTGGCCTATGTTACAAGGGTTTGTAATGATGTGACAGGAACTACTAGTGATTGGTGATTATCCTTTTTGTATAAATGTCACAGGGATCAGAAGGGTAAAAGGAGGCAATTCACATTCAAATTCAACAGTGCAGAATTTCACTACATGACAAATTGTATTAAATAACGTGCAACAGGCATTCACAATAGTCTTTCTTAAAAGGACACATGTCAAAAAAACCCAATGCAGTAGTTTGTGAAGTAGTTTCAACCTCCAGTTCATGGATTTGGACAATAGTATATGTTTGTTTCTGAACATTAAATTACACACATGAGTTTAATGTCCCTTGCCATTACTTTTCATTGGTCTGGTCTCATAAGTACAAATTCTCGTTCATGTAAATGCACCTTGACAATTTATTTACGTCACTGTTGAGACCCAAGTTTGAGTCATACATGTCACAGATTTCCATACATCATTTCTATTAAAAAATACTCGATTAGGTAAGTTCTCAGTTCATTTGCAGATATTGCAAAGTGAGGTTGCTTCATGAGGTTCACAGAAAAGTCCATTTATCCAACAGGAAAATAAGACATTTAATCCTGAACTGATATGAAATTTGAATTGGATTTTCTCTGCAGCAGTAGCAGCATAATATATGAATGGGAAGATACAAGCGTGTGTATTTCTGCTCCATAAAACTTTCTGGCTTATTAGAGAACAATGAGTGGTAAGACTCGAGTTCCTGACAAGGTTGTTGGCAATTATTAGTCAAAAATACACCACAAAGCAGCGAGCAAATACGTTTAATGCGATGTACCAGTTTTAAATGTTTTAACTTTCTTTTCAGAATATTTATTTTTTTATTATTCAATTGTGAAGTGCAAACTGCATGTTCCAAAAGCTCATCATGGTTTTATTCTCTTTGTTCAAAATGCTTTTCTTTTTTCAGTGTGAAAAAAGCTGTACATTTGGCTAGTCGAGTGTCTAGAACTTAAGCCATTACAGGATTTTAGACTCAAAATGTCTTTCAAATAAAAGAACTACAACCTGAGGCTTATCTGAGTATTTTTATTGTGAGAAATTAAAGGAAAAAATCAGAAGTCAAATGTCACAGGACTCCCTCCGAGGTACTGTTAAAATGTTCGGACACATCAGAAGTTTATTGTTCTGGTTTATCTTTGTGTCAGTGCATTTACTACTTAAGTTATCATTTTATTCCTAATATTTAAACTGCAATTTATCATAAAAAATACATGTTCACACAAGGAGTAAATGTCAATTCGCCTCCACTTTTGATTAGGAAAAAATAGATTTTCTGAATTTCTACTTCAACCAGTGTGCTCCAGATGATAATCATTTTCATTTTATCTTAGAAACAGCGCAGTCTGACACATGCCATCTCATTAGGCTGTTTGAGTGGAATTAGAGCATTAAAAAAAGACCAAAATGCCATTAAATTTGCATCATCGGCTTTGAGTTTAAAATCATTGGAAAGTTCATTTACATGTAGTCAGAGGGAAAAATCAATTTCAGATGCTGATTCTGTTGATCCTCTCTTTGTGGATACAAATAGCCATCAACGGGAAGGCAGGCCAATCATACCCTCGAGACACATCTCTGCTTAGCAAGCAGCAAAGAGTGAAAGGGTCTGCAGTAGCAAACCCACACAATTTCTCTAAGAGAATACTGTACCAAACATGCACGTTCACAGGCAAGAGTGTTCCTGCATTTTTATTTTGCATCAATTATAATGTATTATAAGATACATTTACAAAAATAAAAATAAAACCCATATCAGATAATAAAAATCTTGAAAACATGAATTCAGAATTGTGTTTTAAATGTTTGCTGCCTTTAACTTTTACTTTTAGAAAATTAAAACAATATCTGGATGATGGGGGATTAATGCACTTCAAGCACAAGTTCTCTAACCTTCTACATATTTACGTGCTGGTTGGGGAGCGTAAAAGTGTGCTCTTTATTTTTGCTGTGTGCACAGTGAAGGAACATTTGAAAATATTGATTTGAAATATAGCTTTCCAAAAGTGCTGCTGTTTGAATTTCCTAGTTGTTTGGCAACAGCACAACTATTCATAGCAAGTGCGATGAGAGTGAGGAGTGCAGCTCAAGCAGAGAGCATCAGATAAGGATGCCTCTGTTGAGGAATTGCATGGAATGTTTCCAAACAGACAGTAAGATTGGTTTCCAATTCCTCCCATCAGACAAATTGAGCCCAGTGGCCAATTATTCCCATTGCCAATTAACCTTGCAACCAGCCCCATCTCAGTCCTTGCGTGACTCAGTCTGCCAAATTTGCTTTTGCCTGTCACATCGACACTACTGATGAAAACAGACAGGAAAGCTCTATGCCTCTCCAATGATTTGGCCAAATATCATTGTGTAATCGGTACCAACACCGAGAGGATTTACATATTCTTGAATTTGTGGTGAGGTGCAACATAGATTTAACTTAGAAGAACCAAGACAGCTGTTATATATAGATTGGTTTTAATTTTAATTGTTTAATAATAATAAGGATAAAAGGCATGATAAAAGTGCAGGTCATTTATCCTTTAATATTAATCTGAAGGATCATCTGCTCTTTTAGGAGCCTTTTATATTTGGATCCGTATTGTGTAGTGCAAAGACTTTGTTGTTTTTCTTGCCTTTAAAGTTGAATAATATGCTCAAACAGAGTATAGGATGAGACAGCATGGTTTATTACATAAGCTGGACCTCCTCTGTTAACACTGTTCATTTCTCACACACCACCTCACCCAGACTTTCCCTGTCCAGCCTTCTGAACCAGCCAGCATCACCAGTCACTCCAGGACTAAATGACTTATTACTGACCAGGACAACATCCTTTACCCCTCACACATTAAATAACTTTTCTTTTGGCTGTCCAGTTCAAAATTAGAAATACACTGTCTCAAAGTTCTGCTGGAAAACTTGACCATGCATTTTGGTATTTTTAGGATGAAATGTTGTAATTATCAGAAGGGCACGAAAGCTCTCTGTAAAACCTCCAGCTGATAGAAACTGCTGCAGTAAGAGTGACAGGAACTAAAGAGAAATATCATATTTTTCACAGATAAGCTTCTCTTCATTGGCTCCCCATTAAAGCCAAAATAGAATTTAAAATTCTTCTTCCTACATACAAAGCCCTTAATGGCCAAACTCCATCATATCTTAAGCGCCTCATAATACCATATTTTTTTCCTGTAGAGTAGCCTCTCAGTCCAGGCTGACTTGGAAGAGGTGGAGTCCCAAACCATCATGCGCCCCTTCTGAACCTGAAGTGGAAGCTGGCAGACACACTCTGAACTTTTAAGATTAGATTGAAACGTTTCTTTTTGATACAGTATATACTTACAGACTGAATAAGCTAACTCTCCATCACACCTCAACCCTTGTGCTACTACAGGCCAAGGGTGCTGGGGGAACGTGGACCTATCTTGTAACTTAAGCACAGATAGGACTGTGGATGTGAATCCCGTAAGAGTAAATGGTAAATGGACTGGTTCTTATATAGCACTTTTCTACTCTTCTGAGCACTCAAAGCACTTTATACAACTTGTGCATTCACCCATTCACACCAGGACATTTCTAACTGACATTCACACACATTCACACTCCGATGGACGCATCGGAGAGCAATTTGGGGTTAGTATCTTGCCCAAGGATATTTGGCATGCAGACTAGGGGAAGCCAGGAATCGAACCACCAACCTTCCGATCAGTAGCTGACCTGCTCTACCACCTGAGCTACAGCCAGAGTCTGTTCTGTTTTTTATTACCATGATGTGGAAAATCTTGAGCCACTTCTAGTTATTTATATTCTGTTAGAAAAATGGGAAATAGATGCAGAGATTTATTGAAACAAGTGCAAAACATACATACATACAAATAGGAGGCAAAAAAAGTTTATACAGTTCTAACAAGCTTTATTCTTCGGCATATCCTGAACCTTATTTGTAATCAAACAGCTCCTCGGGCATCTTGAAAGGTACTCCAAAGATTTTCTTTTGATGATGGTTGCCTTTCATTGCATTCTCTGTCAAAGTGATCCCTCAATGTTTCAATCATGTTTGGTTCCATGACTGGTAGTGTTCCATTGTATGTTTTTCAATCAACGTGTGCTTTTACTATATAAATAGCGTGTCTGATATCATTGTGAAGCAGGTCAGATTTCGAGGTATTGCGTGGTGGATCAAAATTTGACATATTCTGCATTCATTATTCCATCAGTTTTTGCAAGATTGTCACTGCCACTAGCTGAAATGCAGCCCCAAACCATGACTGAACCTCAAAAGTGTTTTACAGATGGTTGTAGACACTTACTGGTCTACTTCTCTCACGACTTCTTCCATATATATTGTTGATGATTTCAGACAGTAGATAGTTTAACTGAAGGGTTACATGTATTTCTCTGGTCCTGTGTTTTTTAGGTCTATCACTTTGACTTTTGTCCTCCATTTGTCCAGTTTCCCAACATTTTTAAGTTCACTTTGCACACAATGCAGAAATTTACCAAGATTTTAGAATAGAGAAGCTTGGTAATCACCTTTTATGATGAAAAATGGTATTTTAAGCCTGGCATTTTTTACGATTCATTTAAAGAAACTGGAACAAACCATATAGTTTGTGAATTGCTGCTGGTAACAAAGAAACCCTCAAGACTTTTCAAAGTCAAAAGTCAAAGTCAACTTTATTTGTCAATTCTGCCACATGTACAGGACATACAGAGAATAGAAATTCCGTTACTCTCTGAACTTAGTATTATAAGAAAAAAAAAGATTTAGTTAGTGCAGTTTTAAAAAACTACTGTGCTATAAATAAGATCCATTTAGTTTACAGTTAAGGCTGATTTATATCCAGACTGAATAATTATCACTGTGGGATAAATTACAGAGATAACCAGAGATCTCTAAATCCTTGCAATAAACCAGTTATCACCACAGTTTTGGGTTTTGAAGCATGGAATGTATCTCTGTCATCATCATCATTAAAGATCACCGTATGAGGGGAGAATTTTCTTTGAACCTTCATATTATAATCATCCACATTCACATCTAGGACATTTGATTATTCTGCCTTGAAACCAACCACCTAGCATTTAGGTGGCCCTCTTTCAGATTCACATGTGCTTGTTCTGACTAATAGTAAATGAGTCGGCATGCTTACTTGTCTTGCTCAAGGGCATTTCAGCACTTTTTGCTAGTGGAATGTTGGATGCTGTGAATAGACACAAAAATGACTTGGAAAACTTTTCAGTCATAAATGCTGAGGTATACAGAAGAGGTGATTAAATTTATTTTTACGTTACATAACCATAATTACATTTTCTTATTTCTTATCCAAGCACATGCACACACTTTAAAAGTATATGCATTAATCTCGGTATCGTCACAGCAGTGGGATTCAAGTCTTATTGTAAGCATATATTTTAAGGTTGATCAGTCAGATTTTTGGTGATGTAGAGAGTTACAGAGAAATGTACTGTCATAGTCCCACATCTATTAACACTGTTCTTAGTCCATTGCATTTAATTAAGCAACATTTATTCCACGGCTGTGCTGCTGGCAATGAAATTTTGATATAGTTCTTTTCAAGGCTTTACACAAAGTGCTGGTATATACATTATATTACTGTATTTCTTTTTTTGTAAAAAGAAAAAAAAGAACACATATAGTAAAATATATTAAGAAAAAAAAATCAGAAAACAAACATTCAATAATGATGTAAAGGTTTAGCCAAAAAAGAACACTAATTCCATAAATAATATTAGGTTTTTTTCTCCTCAGGAGCCAGGCACAAGCAGCAACTTAACTTGATCTATGGATTTCATTTAGCGTTATCTAATATAAGGCTTTGAAACTCATTTGCTCAGGCACAGAACACAGAGGCTTATTACTGTGAAAGACAGTGTAAATTGCTTTACAATTGAACATGGTATGAATCTTTGGTGAAAACTTCAGATCACAAATTTCTGTTTGAAACCATAAAGCCCAACGCTGAAACTGAAAAAAAAATGGAAATATGTGTCCATGTAAAAGCTTTATATTGATAGAAGTAAATTACCTCATTAAAGTCTATGCTAACGATCTATATCGGTGTCCAAACGTTTATGATGACTTACAGATATTTGGATGGTGTGAAAAATGGTAAAGTAATAAAAAAAAAAGGCATACGGGTTGGTGGTGGATTCGTACATCGTACAGCTTAAAAATGACCCAAGACATTAGAAAATAAGAACTAGAGAGAACTTCAAAAGATGGAAAACCAGCACAGCTTTTAGTCTGCAACCCCATCAAATTGATGTGGGTTAAACTGGACAGAAGTTTGAAAGCAAAGCAACATGCGAGTGCAATGCATTTGTGGGAGCTCTGTTGGGTTGAACTTAATAAAATTACTTGTACTTTTGACCACTTGTGTACTTGTTGCACTTGGGGGTCTCAGGTCCAAAAGCTTTGTAAACAGTTACAGTATTGTCAGAAATGTAATTACACGGGGAACCTTGATGCCTATTGACCAAAACAAGACATGAAAAAGATCAAAAATAACTACAAAGACACCAAACTGAATACAAACAGTTGCAAAACAGATACAGTGTGTCAGAATGAGGAATTCTCTTCTTTGCTTACAGGAGCCCTTTTGTCTTATAATGCATTTATGTTTTACTTGAGTTTTAAAAATAGGAAGTTATCTATAAAACCATGAAGCAAAAACCTTAACATGACATATTAACATCTCTTTTGCATCTAAGGGTCCTAAGAGACACTTAGTGAGAATGGTTGAATGCTGCTGAAGGCTTCACATGTTTGCTATTGCCCTTCTGGTTTGATCAAAGTTAAACCAACAATGTCATTTACTTTTTCTGCTGTATAAAAGAGAGAGCTGTAACATGTGATTGATGCAATTATATACTATGTATATCTGGGGAATATGAACCCTTCACAAGAAGTGCTGCATATCATTCTGTTAAAGAGAAAACATAATGTAGTGACTTTGATCTGGTTCCTGAAGGCTTCCCTGCTGCATTCATCTAAGAGTCATGACATTTGTTCACATCTGTATTATGGCTGACACAATTGCACACAAACTTAAATGATGATGTCACACTGGGCTTCACAAAGCTACTGAATGCTCAGAGCAAAACTGTTCCTTCTTTTCTCACTTGAATAGGCTTTTGCAGGCGCTTGGGTTTCGAGAATCGTGTCAAATCTTGCCAAACATTTTCTCCTTCCCATTGGCAAGAACAATGTGGAATTCTTGCCATGGAAGGAAAGCATTTTTCACACCTATACAAACCTACACATCAAGTGTGATAGATTAGAGATGAGAGGCTAAGGGCATGAAAAGCACAAATGCGATTTCTTGGAGCATTTTCATACTGTGACATGGTCTCACTTCCGGGGTTCCTTCATTGCCAGGCTCATGCATTTGCCTGCTGCGCTTTGTGTTAGTCAAAAATATAATGCATATGCACTGCAGGATGTTCACAGAGGGAAAAAAACATTAAAAACATAGGGCTTGGATAATTGAGGAGACCTATACAATTTTAACATGTTGATGTGAAGTGTTTGTGTGCAGTGAAGAATAAATGTATTATTTATGTTTAACCTACCTTTTTTTAAACCTTTTTTTAAAACATGAGCAGCATTTGGGTTTTCGGAGCTCCTCAGACTCAGCCATCCATCAGCAATCCATCTTTAACTTCATAATTTCAATAAATCAAATTTAATCAAGTTAAAGGACAACAGTGTTATAAAGGCATGCTCCCTGCAGAGCCTTCACATCCTCTAATAGACATTAAATTAATTCTAATAGGTCCTTGTGCAACCCACTGTTCAAGATAAAGGGTAATTATCAAGTCCGAGAATGCAGAAGGTGATACCTGTGTCCTTGTGGAGAACGTGCCTGTTAAGTTGTGTTAGAGAGAACAAACTTCAGGATAGTGATAGGAGCAAGCAAAAATGGATTTAAGGGGGGCAGCAAACAAGACCACCATATGCAACAGAGCAAGCATCAGTGACAAGACACAATATGGAGTTGTAATGGGATCCAAAGCAAGTCCCAGATGCGCCTTATTTAAGGTTTTTACTAATTTAGGTGCATCTTTAATACATTTTGTATACTTACAAGAAATATAGTCCTGAATCATCACGTTTGTTTTCATATTACATTATATTATTATGTATATGTCATTATATTTTGCATCCATGGACCTCCAAGACTTTCTTGTAATGTTTTAAAGTGGTTTTGAGCAACAGTTCTCCAGGCTTTTTGAAGACATTAACTGCCTTTTACTCATTTTCAGTCCAGTCCTGTACCTGAAGATTTCCATAGGAATACTTAATGGCTGGTAAGCCACTTAAAGGCTGATCTATAAATCAATTAAACATAGAATGGCACATAACTTAAAATGCCCTCTTGTAGTTTTTTAAAGTGATCTTCAGCTATTGTCCCAGAGTCTCTCTAAAGTTTTTATGTGGACATTTGCTGCTTTTTCACTTGTTTTCTTTGTTACTAGCTTTATGCCACAAAACCACGATTTGTTCCAATTTCTTTAAGTGGATCTATGACAAATGCCAAAGTTAACACAATTTTATCAGCATAAAATAGTAGTTTTGCTCCAACAATGTAATTCCCAAAGTGCTATTTGTCAAAAACTTGGCGTATCTCAGCATTATGTCCAGTATGACCTTAAAAACTCCTTGAGGAATTTATTTTTTTTTGTATTTGCAGATATATAAATTCAATTGAACTGAAAAAAAATTAAGAAACTGGACAAGTAGCATGCAAATGTAGTAATGGCAAGCCTAAAAACTTATAGCAGATGAGCAGCATTTGAAAGTTATTTCCTTAATAAATGAAGAACAAAATACAGCAAATAACTGACACAGGACTTAAACCATGGATTTGACTCTTCAATTAATCCAACTACTGTTTGATAAAGCCTGGTCTCAGTGGAAAGAAAGCCGAGTCCTGTAGAAATGGAATTATGAAAAGTACCATTAGATGCTGATCCATCATTCAGTACCATCTGGAAAGTGTCAGATTGGCAATGACTTCATTTTCTATCACGTCGGTCACTGGTAATGCAGTAAAGGTAATGGAGCACCATTATTCATGGATTGGCTTCCCCAGTGTTTGAATCTCACAATTACTGAAGCAGTGTAGCATCATCTTGACAGAGAATGTAACAAAAGCCAGCCAACATCCAAAGAGCTTTGGTATGTCCTTCAGGAAGCCTGAAGCTCTATTTCTGAAGACTCTTTAAAGCAATTACAGGAAATCTTGCCAAAGAGAGTTCAATCAAACATATGAAGTTAGACTATGTGAAAAAGTTTGCCTGATAACTCTTTCAAAATGACTTTTAAAGTGTTCGACCTAAATCTAATGAATCATGAGTATTATCTAGTGTGTATGCAGGGAGGCGAATAATAATAAATAAGTGGAGCTCAAAGGACTGACCAGGCCCATTGCTTCAGTAGGGGTGCCTTCAAAGGGTTTGTGGGTGCAGTAAATCACTACACTCAGCATCACTGATGATCAAAGGACTGAGCCGCAGGTTGTTTTCTCTCTCTGTCTCCCTCTTTCTCTCTTTTTCCCTCGCCCCCTCCTGATCTAAAAACACCACTGGACCATATTAATACATCCGCCACATCATTTGTTTTTAGAGCATAATCACAGAGCACACAGTGTAATACTTCAACCATCTTAATGATTACCCCTGTGATTTACGCAACCTGACACGAGGCAGTATATATTAGCTCAGCATGGAGTCAGTATTTTCTTCTTTTAGCTTGGCCTGCCAAAATAGTGTAAGGTCTAGTATGTGAAAATGAAAACAACTTCTTTTCCGAAAACTTTGGACTCTGGTGTAAACAAAGATTTAACTGAAGCTCTATATTTGACTGAATATTGTTTAAAAAACATTTATATATCTTTTATTAAATCACATAAATTATCATATATTAATTATTAATATGTTATTTTTATGCATTTTCAATTTGACGAATTTAAGTTTAAAAACAAATGTGTGAAACCCATTTTTTTCGTAATTATAAAATAATACTTTTTTTTCCCTGCCTGTCCCGTTTGGCTCTTTTGCCATCAGAATTATTGTCTAAAGGCGAAGAAAGATGCCCAACGGATTTACTTTACCAAATGGACCATCCCAGCCTTGCCGTAATGGTCTAATTGATTCACCTTTTATTGTTTGTTTTATTTTATTTTCACTTGCTAGATACGGGACAGACGTGACTGAGGAAAAGAAAGGGGAGAAAGAAAGAGGGAAAGAAAAACAGCGGGGAAGAGGGACGGGGATAAAGGGCAAAAAAACAAAAACCAACAAAATAAGCAGACAAAAAAATACATATATCAATCACCAGATCGACAGCGCACAGTGTGCTTTGAGGTAG